>NC_090816.1:78306187-78622653 GCF_000390325.3 Nicotiana tomentosiformis | reverse complement strand
AAACTTTGTATTGAGGGTATGAATCCTTGAAATGCGTGTTATGTGGTTGGTGTAGGGTAACGCACATGCTAGATGACGGGCGTGTGGGCATGCACCATGGTAATTATGACTCGGTTGATTTTGTGGTACTGTGTAGTTATCTAGTCTTGTTTCTATCAGTGCAATTCCTATGTGTTAGAGTAATTGAGTTGTGATCCATGTTAGAAATCATGTCTAGGCTATGTGCTTATTCTGTCAAAACCCATTGAGGTCATTTCTATTATTGAGTTATTTACTTAAGTTGCAATTATATGCTAAGTTATATTTATTCATTTGCATATCATATCTTAGTCTATGTTATCATTTACTGTTACATCATGTTATCATTGTTTTGGCTGAGTGGGATGATATTTGTGATCCTGTGAGACCAGAGAGATTGATGATGATTGAGTTGGGGCCTGAGAGCCAGATTGTGAGTGATATTGGAGATCGGGCTACACGTCGCAACAGGCCTTATTAGCTTATTTATTATTATGGGATCGGACTGCACGCCGTAGTAGGCCATATTCGCTTTATATTAGCACTTAGGCAGGATCCGCCCCTCCCAAGTCTGACATACCAACTGTGAGCACATGTACTCGTACAGTGCTGAGTGATTGTGTGTGATGAGTGGGAGTTTGGCACATACAGATTGAGTACTATGATAGTGTGAGTACTTGGGATTATCATTTTGATACATTACATTTGACATGCATATTTGGCATGTGGTCATGGAGAAGTAACATTCCTCATGCTAGTTCTTCTTGGCATATTTTATCAGTGTTGAGTTTAAATTGTTGAACGTGAAAGCATGCCTAAATTGTTATACTGCATACGAGCTGAATATTGAAGTTCTCTGAGTTATTACTGTCATTATCTTGTCAAATATGTGTTGTCATTATTTTGATTCAGACTGCATCTTTTTGAGCTCGTCACTGCTTTGAGCCCAAGGTTAGTCATGTTAATTATTGAGTACATTGATTCGGTTATACTCATACTACACTCTGCACTTTGTGGGCAAATATAGGTACATCCGGACGCGGTGATAGTACCTGTTCGGAGACCTTGAGGTAGCTACTATGACGCCCACAAACCTTGACTCTCCTTCCTTTCATTTTCATTCAATACTGTTCTATTTTCTCAGACAGTTGTACTAAAGTTTTAGACTATGTTGACATTAGTAGCTCATGTACTCGGTGACATCAAGATTTTGGGATTGTTGTAGTTGAGTCGCAGTTGTTCTTATCAGTTATTTATGATATTTTTCACTATTGAACTTATTAAATCATATTTTTAATCCAAATGCATAGTTATTGTGTGATTGCCAGCTTGCCTAGCAATGTGTTAGGCTCCATCACGACATGTTGAGAATTTGGGTCGTGATATAGATTATAGGCAGTTGAACAAAGTCACCATCAAGAACAAGTATCCATTGCCGAGGATTGATGATTTACTTGATCAGCGTCAGGGTGCTAAGGTGTTTTCGAAGATTGATTTGAGATCTGGCTACCATTAGTTGAGGATTAGGGCATCCAATGTCCCTAAGATAGCTTTTCGGACTCGGTATGGTCATTATGAGTTTCTAGTGATGTCATTTGGGCTGACAAATGCCCCAGCATCATTCATAGATTTGATGAACCGGGTGTTCAAACCCTACTTGGATTCCTTTGTGATTATGTGTATTGATGATATCTTGATTTACTCCCGCTGCCGAGAGGAGCATGAGCAGCATCTTCGGATTGTTCTTCAGACTCTGAGAGACAACCGGTTATATGCTAAGTTCTCAAAATGCGAGTTTTGGTTGAGTTCAATTGCTTTCTTGGGTCACGTTGTATCAGCAGGGTGTATTCAGGTGGATCCTAAGAAGATTGAGGCAGTTCGGAACTGGCCTAGACCCACATCCGCTACAGAGATTCGTAGTTTCTTGGGATTGGCGGGTTATTACCGTCGGTTTATGGAGGGGTTTTCTTCTATTATAGCTCCGTTGACCAGGTTGACCCAGAAGGGTGCCCCGTTCAGATAGTCAGACGAGTGTGAGGCAAGCTTTCAGAAGCTCAAGACAGCTTTGACTACGGCACTGGTATTGGTGTTACCCTCAGGTTTAGGATCTTATACGGTATATTGTGACGCATCTCGTATTGGTCTGGGTGCAGTATTGATGCAGGGTGGCAAGGTTATTGCATATGCTTCGCGGCAGTTGAAGGTTCACGAGAAGAATTACCATGTCCATGACTTAGAGTTGGCAGCCATTGTTCATGCGCTGAAGATTTGGAGGCACTATCTTTACGGCATTTCATGTGAGATTTTCACAGATCATCAGAGTTTGCAGTACTTGTTCAAACAAAAGGAGCTTAATTTGAGGCAGAGGAGGTTGTTAGAGCTATTGAAAGATTATGATATCACCATCTTGTATCATCCCGGGAAGGCCAACGTGGTGGCCGATGCCTTAAGTAGGAAGTCAGTGAGTATGGGCAGCCTTGCGTATATTCCAATTGGTGAGAGACCGCTTGCATTGGATGTTCAGGCCTTGGCCAATCAGTTCGTGAGGTTGGATGTTTCTGAGCCCAGTCGTGTTCTAGCTTGTACGGTTGTTTGGTCATCTTTATTTGAGCGCATCAGAGATCGAAAGTATGATGATCCTCATTTTCTTTTCCTTAGAGACACGGTGCAGCACGGTGATGCCAAGCAGGTTACGGTTGGAGATGATGGAGTTTTGAGGATACAAGGTCGTGTTTGTGTGCCTAATGTGGATGGAATTTGTGAGTTGATTTTTGAGGAGGCCCACAGTTCCCAGTATTGATGCAGGGTGGCAAGGTCATTGCATATGCTTCGCGGCATTTGAAGGTTCACGAGAAGAATTACCCTGTCCATGACTTATAGTTGGCAGCCATTGTTCATGCGCTGAAGATTTGGAGGCACTATCTTTACGACGTGTCATGTGAGGTTTTCACGGATCATCGGAGTTTGCAGTAATTGTTCAAACAAAAGTAGCTCAACTTGAGACAGAGGAGGTGGTTAGAGCTATTGAAAGATTATGATATCACCATCTTGTATCATCCCGGGAAGGCCAACGTGGTGGCCGATGCCTTATGTAGGAAGTCAGTGAGTATGGGCAGCCTTACGTATATTCCAATTGGTGAGAGACCGCTTGCATTGGATGTTCAGGCCTTGGCCAATCAGTTCATGAGGTTGGATGTTTCTGAGCCTAACCATGTTCTAGCTTGTATGGTTGCTCGGTCTTCTTTGTTTGAGCGCATCAGAGATTGGCAGTATGACGATCCTCGTTTGCTTGTCCTTAGAGACACGGTTTGGCACAGTGATGCCAAGCAGGTTACGGTTGGAGATGATAGAGTTTTGAGGATGCAGGGTCGTGTTTGTGTGCCTAATGTGGATGGATTTAGTGAGTTGATTCTTGAGGAGGCCCATAGTTCACGGTATTCTATTCATCCGGGCGCCGCCAAGATGTATCAGGATTTGCGGCAGCATTATTGGTGGAGGAGGATAAAGAATGATATAGTTGCATATGTAGCAGGGTGTCTAAATTGTCACCAAGTCAAGTACGAGCATCAGAGACCTGGTGGTTTGCTTCAGAAGATAGAGATTCCCTAGTGGAAGTGGGAGCGTATCACTATGGATTTCATTGTTGGACTCCCACGGACTCAGAGGACGTTTGATGCCGTTTGGCTCATTGTGGACAGGCTGACTAAGTCATTGCACTTCATTCCTGTTGCAGTTTCATATTCTTCGGAGCGGTTGGCCGAGATTTATATTCGCGAGATTGTCCGTCTTCATGGTGTGCCCGTGTCTATCATATATGACAAAGGTACGTAGTTCACCTCGCACTTCTGGAGGGCAGTACAACGTGAGTTGGGCACGTGGGTTGAGTTGAGCACATTGTTTCATCCTTAGACAGACGGACAGTCCGAGCGTACTATTCATATCTTGGAAGATATGCTCCGCGCATGTGTTAAAGACTTTGGAGGATCGTGGGATCAGTTCTTGCCCCTTGCAGAGTTCGCCTACAACAACAGCTACCAGTGGATCGCCGGTCGGTTAGTTTGAGCCGGGGGAGGCTCGGTTATTGGGTACCGATTTGGTGCAGGATGCCTTGGAAAAGGTCAATATTATACAGGATAGACTTCGCACAGCTCAGTTCAGGCAGAAGAGTTATGCCGATCGTAGAGTTTGTGATGTTGCATTCATGGTCGGGGAGAGAGTGTTGCTTCGAGTATCACCCACGAAGGGTGTAATGAGGTTCGGAAAGAAGGGCAAGTTTAGCTCTAGGTATATCGGACCTTTTGAGATTCTGGAGAGAGTGGGAGAGGTAGCTTACAGGCTTGCGTTGCCACCGGGATTCTAAAGTATCACGGCAATCAGTCTCATGTGTTAGATTTCAGCTCTGTCCAGTTGGACAAGGATTTGACTTACTAGGAGGAGTCCCGGTAGGTTCGCCATTTGAGATCAAAGAGTTATCCTTCAGTTCGAGTGTAGTGGAGAGGTCAGCCCGTCGAGGCAGCTACTTGGGAGTCCGAGTCAGACATGCGGAGTAGATATCCACATCTTTTCACCAGCCCAAGTACTTTTCTATGTTTGTTCGAGGACAAACGATTATTTTAGAGGTGGAGAATGTGATGACCCGATACGTCATCTTATATTTTAGAATCTAATTATGCATTACGAGGTCTCAAAAACCTTATCTTAGCCTTCCTCGATTTGCGTGCGCAGTCTGAGTGTTCTTCTGGATGGCTTTTATGTTGAAAACTGATAAAAATTAGAAATTTTGCCTAAAGACTTCATTTGAATTGACTTCGGTCAACAGTTTTGGTAAACGGGCCCAGATCCGTGTTTTGTCCTTCCCGGTGGGTCCGTATCAAAATATGGGACCTGGGCGTATGCTCGGAATCGAATTCGGAGGTCCCTAGCTCGAGTTATGAATTTTTGAGGAAAATTAAAAGTCTGAAAATCTAAGGTCTTTAAGAATTGATTAAGGTTTGGAATTATTAGTACCGGGTCCGTATTTTTGGTTCCGGAGCCCGGTATAGGTCTAATATAATAGTTATGACTTATTTGTGAAATGTGGTGAGAAACGGAGTTGGTTTGACATGATTCGGATCCCTGGGGCAAGCTTCGAATCAAGTACTTTGCATCATCTTTAAGTGTTAAGGGGAATGCCCTTAGGTAAACTACATCTTATGACACACCATTGTATTGAAAGGTGTTCGTTATCTCCTCGAAGTCCATCAGATGATTGTTTGGATCTTCGTTCATCAGTCCTCTGAAAACGCAGTTGTTTTGAAGAGTTTGGAGCAACCCTTCCTTCAGCTCAAAATTATTAGCTGCCACTGGAGGTGGCCTCACACTTGACATGGCTTGGTTGTAGACCGGTCTAGCATAATCACCAAGTGGTCTCCCTTGGCCTGGAGCTATGTTTCCAAACTGATCTGCACCCACGGGATGATTCTGAGCCATTCTTTGAGCCCTCTCCTCCTCATAAGCAATTTGTGCATCTCTAAGTGCTGCTTCTTCAGCATCCCTTGCAGCTTTCTCTCCGAGTTGGGCTGCCTCTCTCGCAGCCAAATCAATATTATCATCATCTCCAGCCATGTCTTCCTTGATTGAGGATTGCCTAACCTTATCTACTTTCTCGGCGAGATTTCTTTCCTTCCTCAACTGTCGTAGTTGTTTCTCGATTTCTGGTTCGTATGGTTGCAATTCCTTACCAGAAGATCGAGTTATGCACCAATCTAACATGTAGCATGTGCACAGTTAAAGAACACCAAACGTAAAAAGGGAAAAATAAAATAAAATAAAAAGAAAAATTCCTGAATTAGCACTACAAACTATTTCAAACACTATTGATTGCCAATCCCCGGCAATGACGCCAAAATTTAACGAGCGCAAAACACACACTAAAATATGCTCGCTAGTCGAATATAGTAAATTAAAATATCGTATCCACATGTATTGGAATTAAACAGTAGTATCATAGTTTGTAGCTAGATTTCTATCCAAGATGATCAATAATTTAGTTTTATGTGATTAAAACTAAAATTCAATAAGAATTTATACTATTGGCTAATGACAATCAACGCAAGTATTAAGCAAAGGAAGTTATCAATTGGGAGAAGATACGGTTGATAGGATAGGTGCAAGATAAATATTTGGGATTTAACTCTAGATAATTCACTTCTAATGTTCAAGTCAGTCTCTCGAATTTACTTGGTTATTAGTTCAATTGATTAGTAGAAACTCCTCTCTCGATTAAGGCCCAACCTCACAAGATAAACCAATTTTAAGCACGTGAAGATATGCAAGAATTCGTAGTGGATTGGTCTTTAGGAGAACCTCTCTCGATTATCCTCCTAATAAAGTGTGATGATCCGATAGGTCATCTTATATTTTAGAACCTAATTCTACGTTACGAGGTCTCAAAAACCTCATCTTAGCCTTTCTCGATTTGCGTGCACAGTCCGAGTGTTCTTCCGAAAAGCTTTTATGTTGAAAACTAATAAAAATTAGAAATTTTGCCTAAAACATCATTTGAATTGACTTCGGTCAACAGTTTTGGTAAACGGGCCCAGATCCGTATTTTGACGTTCCCGGTGGGTCCGTATCGAAATATGGGGCCTGGACGTATGCCCGAAATCGAATTCGGAGGTCCCTAGCTAGAGTTATGAATTTTTGAGGAAAATTAAAAGTCTGAAAATCTAAGGTCTTTAAGAATTGATTGAGGTTTGGCATTGTTAGTACCGGGTCCGTATTTTTGGTTCCGGAGCCCGCTATAGGTCTAATATAATATTTGTGACTTATCTATGAACTGTGGTGAGAAACGGAGTTGGTTTGACGTGATTCGGACGTCCGGTTGTGAAAATAGAAATTTTAAAGTGTTCTTGAGAATTTCATTTGATTTAGTACAAAATTCGTAGTTCTATGTGTTATTTTGGCAATTTGATCGCGCGAGCAAGTTCGTATGATGTTTTTAGACTTGTGTGTATGTTTGGTTTGGAGCCCGGTGAGTTTCAGATAGGCTACGGGATGTTTTGGACTTGGGAAAAAATCTGGTTTTTGCAGTTTCAGTGCCTTCTGGTTACCTTCTTCGCATTTGCGAAGGCTCTCTCGCAAACGCGTAGTAGAAACTGGGCTGGCTGAATTTTGCTTCTTCGCGAATGCGAAGACTGGGTCGCGAACGCGGAGCAATGGGGACGTTACCCTTCGCGAACGTGACCAGCTCAACGCAAACGCATAGTGATAGGGACCTGGGGGAGGGGGTCAGTCACTCTTCATCGCGAACACGAGCAAGTACTCGCGAACGCGAAGGCCAGGGGGCCGTAACCTTTGCGAACGCGATAGGAGTTTCGCGATTGCGTAAGTTTGGCAAGCTCTGCTCTTCGCGAATGTGACAGTGTCCTCACAAATGCAATGAAAACTGTCGCCCAGCTATTAAACAGTCCCATTACGGGACTTAAGCCATTCTTTCACATTTTCAAAAGCTAGACGGCCTAGAGGCGATTTTCAAAAGACATTTTCTTCCCCAAAGTGGTTGTAAGTGTAACGACCCAACTTGTTGTTTTAAGAATTAACTCCCCGTTCAGCGACTTAAGGTCTTGAGCAGCTTCGCAATATGTATTATGACCCGCAGGTGTGGTCAAGTTTGATTTTCGGAAGATTCGGAATTTAATTGAAAGAACAATTCCTATATAGAAACTTAAATGGAAAGAGTTGACCGGAAAGTTGACTTTTGAGCAAACGACCCCGAAATAGAATTTTGATGATGTAAATAGCTTCGTATGGTGATTTCGGACTTAGGCGTGTGTCCGGATATGGATTTGGAAGTCCGTAGGACAATTCGACACATTTTGGGAAAAGTTGGAAAATAGAAGATTTTTGGAAAGTCCGACCGAAGGTTGAATTTTTGATAACGAGGTCGGATTCCGATTTCGGATTTGGAATAGCTCCATTACGTCATTTATGACATGTGTGCAAAATTGGACATCATTCCGGGTTGGTTTGATTGGTTTCGGCACGAGTTTTAGAAGTTGGAAGTTTTGAAAGTTCATAAGTTCATTTCGTGGTACGATTTGTATTTTTGGCGTTGTTTGATGTGATTTGAGACCTCAAGCGAGTTCGTGTTAGGTTATGGAACTTGTTAGTATGTTTGGACGGGGTCTCGGGGGCCTTGGGTGTGTTTCGGATGGGCTACGGGTCATTTCCTTCTATTTTTGAACTGCTGGTTCTGGTGTCTGATGTCCTTCTTCGTGATCGCGAAGCTCCTTTCGCGTTCGCGAAGTGTCTCTGCTCACCACCTCAATTTCTTTCTTCGCGTTCGCATAGTACGCCTCGTGATCGTGTAGCGCTGCACATTTCCTACATCGCGTTCACGTCCTCCATTCCGTGTTCGCGTAGTAGAAACCAGGCCCTCAGCACTGGTGGTCGTTACTCTTCGCGTTCGCGTGTTTCCCTACGCGTTTGCGTAGGTTTCCGTCTCTTCTTCTCCGCGTTCACGAGCGTGTCTTCTCATTCGCGAAGCACTTCCTGGCAGCCTTAATTTGTCTTCTTCGCGAACGCGTCCCTTTCCCCGCGTTCGCGATGCACAAACACCTGAGCAGAATAAATAGTACTCTATTCTGAGGGCTTTGCCATTTTCACCATTTTGGAGTTCTAGAGCTCGGTTTTGAGCGATTCCTTGTGGGTTTTTCAAGCAAATCGATTGGGTAAGTTTTCTTCACCTAGAATTTAATATATTGCATGATTTTATCTTTATTTTTATCATTTAATTTGTGTTTTGAGTTGAGGAAAATAGTGGTTTTTGAAGAAAATTTTCAAAATGAAAAATCACGCTTTGAGGGATGAAATGGTATTGGAATTTGATGATTTTAGTATGGTTGAACTCGTATCGGAATGGGTGTTCGGATTTTGTAAAATTTATGTCGAGTTCCTAGAGGCGAGTCTCGCGTTGACATTTGTTGACTTTTTAGAATAAATTGTTAAGTCGACGTTTTATTATCCGAAATTATTTCCGATGAATTTTAACGAAGTTATACAATTAATTTGGATAGATTTGAGCTGTCCGGAGGTCAATTCAAGCAAGAAGGCGATTTTTGGAATATCGGCATAACTTCAAAAAGGCAAGTGTCTTGCCATTTGTGAAGTGTGAAAAGCCATGTATGCGAGGTGACGAGTACGTACTCGGGTTTATATGTGCAAATTTTATTGGGTTAAATTCTTAGGCATTATTGTCTAGTAAATTGGATAATTGTTGGCATTTATTTAATCATCTATTTGCCATGCCTCAAATCACATTTATTGAATTTGTTTTTGTATGACGATTTGATGTGAATGTTACTTGTATATTTATGTGAATTCCTTGAGTTTGTTAGTTTGATATTTCTTGGAATTTAATTTCATTATGGATTTTTCCTCAAATCAAATAATTTAAGATGTGTTTCCCTATGCCGAGTAATTTCTATCTCTGTTGATTGTTTTTGAGGTTTTATACATATTGTGTGCAGCCTTTGGCTATTTGTTGTGAAATTAATTTATTTGTTGTATCTTTGGAATTGGTTGTGGCCATTGGGCAAATTGTGATATGAATTGATTTTGTTATGTTGCCGTGATAATTTTCCGTGTAAATTGTTGTGTTGTGTGAGTTGTTATTTTGAGGATATAAGGGTGGCATTCCACTATTGATATTATGAGGATATAAGGGTGATATTTCACTATTGATATTATGTGGGTATAAGGGTGGCATTTCACTGTTGTTATGTGTATTGGGATATTGTCTGGGCAGAGTGATAAGAGTGGCTATAGGAGAGCTAAGGGTGGCTATAGGAGCGATAAGGGTGGTTATTGATACTGTCAGGGAAGAGGGACAAGTGAGGCTATTATATGAGTGATAAGGGTGGCTATTATCAAGGATGATATTTGATGATGTGGAGTGGTTGCATTGGTGATTTTCATATGATGTTGTGATTTTTCTTGTGTTTATTTTTATACCTTGTGCAATTTGTCTTGTTGTTGGTAAATTGATAATAGTCTGATTTATGTTGAAATTGGAAGCCTGTGGCTATTGCTAGGCGGATTATGAAATGAAATGTGGGTACAAGGTGCCGGGAATAAAATAAAATGATGATATTGGCATGTGAATTGTCCGTGCAGTTGTTATATGAAATGTGAGCATGAGGTGCCGTGGTTAAATGATGATGATATTGTCACGCGAGTTGTCCGTGCGATTGTGACAAAGAAATTGGCACGAGGTGCCGTGGAAATATGAAATTGTGCTGAGACCCGTACTTTATGATTTTGAAATGAGGTGTCACATGGTGACTTTTATTCGAAAGATACTTATTTGAAGTAATTACATTTGAAAAAGATTTATTTGAAAGAATTATATTTAAAAGATATTTATTAAAGAAATTATATTTGAAAAAAGATTTATTTGAAGGGATTATATTCAAAATATATTTATTTAAGAGTATTATATCCTAAAGAGTATTATTTGAGAAGCATATAGGAGAACGATATTTATTTGAAGAACTTGATTTAATTGATTTACTTGTATTTATTATTTATTGAGCAATATTAATAGTGTTCTTTTTGCCATGCCGAGCATATCACTGGTTGATTTGTGTTGCCCTTATTGTTATTTGTTTCCTATTATTTTGTATACTATATTGCACAGGTTATTAGACTAGTGAGTGTCTTGACTGTACCCCGTCTCTACTCCACTAAGGTTAGTCTTGATACTTACAGGGTACCGACCGTGGTGTACTCATACTACACTTCTGCACATTTTGTACAGTGCCAGGTATTGGATCTATCGGACAGAGACAGAGTTAGAGTGGGGTCGCAAGGATTCGAGATAGAGCTGCTTGGTCATCGCAGTTCCTTGGAGTCCTTCCATTTTTATTGTACCGTTTATTATTATTCAAACAATATTGAGTATTCGATCTTTGAGATCATTTCATGTATTCAGTTATAGTTTGTGACTCAGTATTTCCAGTCTTGGGAATGTTTTCGTATTTGTTTTCGTTGTTGGTTTTGATTGCCTATTTAATTCATGTTCAAAAAAAATGGCTTGAAATGTAATTGTAATCGGCTTACCTAGTCTTAGAGACTAGGTGCCATCACGACACCTGTGGTGGGATTTTGGGCCGTGACAAGTTGGTATTAGAGCTCTAGGATCATAGGTTCTATGAGTCACGAACGAGTCTTGCGGATCGGTACGGAGACGTCTGTACTTATCTTCGAGAGGCTACAGAACTATTAGGAAATTTCCACTTCTTTCATTCTTGTCGTGCGGAATTTGTTGAATTTGGAATTTGAGCCTTTGCATCTCTATTCTCTCACAGATGGTGAAGGCACGCGCTACCGGGTTAGCTGAGCAGGCACCCGCGCATACTTCTAGGGACGCAAGAGGCCGGGGCCGAGGTAGGGGTCGAGGAAGGGCACGTATCACAGCTAGAACATCAGTTAGACGGGCAGTTGAGGATCCGCCTGTTGCTCCAATTGGGGGACAGGCACCAGAGACACCTGTTGTTACCCCCGGACTTCAGGAGACTTTAGTACAATTCCTAAACATGTTTGGTACATTGACTCAGGTGGGATTGATCTCCGCTTCACCAAATATTTCACAGGTTAGGGGAGGAGTTCAGACTCATACCGCTCGTACTCCAGAGCAGCGAATTCACATTGGTCAAGTTTCGGGTATAATACCGGTATAACCTGTTATTCCGGTTCGGCCTGAGGTCGGGCCAGAGGCATGAGAAGAAGAACAAAAGAGACTAGAAAGGCTTAAGAGGTATAGTCCACCTACTTTCAGTGGCACAGCTACAGAGGATGCCCAAGAATTTCTAGAAAATTGTCACCGTATTCTCCGCACCATGGGTATTGTGGAAGTGAGCGGAGTTGCCTTTACTACATTTCAACTATCAGGCGCAGCGTATTAGTGGTGGCAAATCTATGAAGAAGGTAGACCAGCCGATGCAACACCACCAACTTGGGCTCAATTTTCGGAAATGTTCTTGAAAGAGTTTGTTCCCCAGACTCTCCGAGATGCGTGGCGCACAGAGTTTGAACTGTTGCGTCAAGGCACTATGACAATGTCAGAATATGCTATTAGGTTCAGTAAGTTAGCCCGTCATGCACCTATCTTGGTTCCTATAGTCAGAGAGCGGGTCCGCAGATTCATTGAGGGGCTTGATTATGATATTAAAATATGCATGGCTCGAGAGTTGCAAACTGATACTCCATTTCAACAAGTAGTGGAGATTGCGAGAAAGACTGAGGGTGTTCTAGGCGAGGAAATGGAGTCTAAGGAGGCCAAAAGGTCTCGAAGCTCTAGAGGGTTCAGTGGATTTTACTCTTCAGCTAGGACCCATTATAGCGGAGGCTCGAGCAGTCGGCCAGCTCAGTTCACACATCAGATTAATCGGAGTGCTCCAGTAAGTTCTTACAATGCACCACCGGTACGGGATTCCTATAATGGTTATTCCAATTATCCGGTACAGACTCAGTATGAGCAACCGCGACCTCAGAGGGGCTGTTATGAGTCTGGTGACACTAGGCACATTATGAGAGATTGTCCCAGACTTGGGAGGGGTGGATTTTATCACAACACTCAGACTATGGGCCCAGTGCAGCTACTACCCCATGTGCACAGCCAGTTAGGGGTGGAGGACAGACGGGTAGAGGGCGCCTAAGAAGTGGAGGCCCGACCCATTGATATAATCGCTAAGATTTGGCTGAGGCCGATACACCAGATGGTGTCGTTACAGGTACGATCCCGATTTGTTATAAAAGAATATTCTCCCTTAATTTGATTCAGATCTAAATATTGAGGTGAGTCCTCCTATTATGCTCTGCTTATGGGTGAGCTTCGTAATTTTGTGACCCACTTATATGTTTACCCCTGTTGGGAGATTTGAAGATGTGAGCCCGTGTCTGTCATTTTTATTTTTGTGCACCATTTAGGGCTATAAGTCCAAAAGTAATTTTTATTATTCATTACAGTGGGTTTGATGTATTTCAGAATAATTGATTCCAATTTTATGAATTATATGCCCTACCGGTATGAGGGTTCATTATGTGTTATGAAAAATATTTACAAAATTTATTGAAAAGAAAAAAGAAAGTAAATTGAAATTTCAGTTGGCACAATGTGCAAAATACTTGTGTTTCGGAGTTGAGGACGAGATCCTCGCATTTTTTATATGATGTGAAATATTAAAACCGGACTACAAGCTGCAGTGGAAGTTATATAAGGACGAGGTCCTTGTGGTGAAATATTTATGAGTTTAAATTCTCCCTTTGTGAAGTTTAATTTGTACTATAGTACTAATAGGGAGTTATGCCTGATAGGCTTATGTGATAATTCTTTTATGTATTTCTTTGCCATGATTATGCTGTAATTATTGAGTTTTAGCCTATGAGGTGAGTGCCCAAGTGGCGTTAAATGTGACTCGTTAAGTCGGGTAAATAGTTATGAGGTCTTCATGCCTCATATTTTGCTGTCAGTGTTGTGAAAATTCGAAACGAGGCTTTGGTTAATATGAGGTTCATTGGCTATGTTGTAATCGATTATGAACAACCATTAAGACCAGAGATGTGGTGATGGGCATACATATGATGTGCTTCATATCCTGATATCATTATGATAATGTAGTGCTTGTAATGCTGAGATTAGTGTTATTGATATATACATTGTGGTGGTTTGTGGGATTGTGGATGTGTTGTTAGGAGTTGTTTTGGTGTTACTCTGGCAGGTGGATGGGCCCAATTACAGGGGAGACTCTGCCGAAATTTCTGATAAGTGGATGTGTGCGTAGGCACGAGTTGCAATAGCTAGTTGAAACTAATACTGTGCATTGATGTGAAAATCGAACTTTTTTTGCAAATGTTTGGAGTGTAAGAAATTTAGTCTTCAAGTTTACAAATATGGATAAAAGAAATAATCTCAACTGAGATGGTGCTGTCGGACCCATGTTAAAATGCGGGACGTAAAATCAGCCACGAGTATGTGTGTAAGAATACACTCAGTAATTTAAAATCCTCAGAAAGATTCTTGGCACGTTCGAGGACGAACGTATGTTTAAGAGGTGGAGAATGTAACGACCTGACTTGTCGTTTTAAGAATTAACACCCCGTTCAGCGACCTAAGGTCTCGAGCAGCTTCGCAATAAGTATTATGACCCGCGGGTATGGTCGAGTTTGATTTTCGGAAGATTCGAAATTTAATTGAAAGAACAATTCCTATATAGAAGCTTAAATGGAAAAAGTTAACCGGAGAGTTGACTTTTGAGCAAACGACCCCGGAATGGAACTTTGATGATGTAAATAGCTTCGTATGGTGATTTCGGACTTAGGCGTGTGTTCGGATATGGATTTGGAAGTCCGTAAGACAATTCGACGCATTTTGGCGAAAGTTGGAAAATAGAAGATTTTTGGAAAGTCTGACCGAAGGTTGAATTTTTGATAACGAGGTCGGATTCCGATTCCGGAAATTGGAATAGCTCCATTACGTCATTTATGACTTGTGTGCAAAATTTGACGTCATTCCGGGTTGGTTTGATTGGTTTCGGCACGAGTTTTAGAAGTTGGAAGTTTTGGAAGTTCATAAGTTCGATTTGTGGTGCGATTTGTATTTTTGCGTTGTTTGATGCGATTTGAGACCTCGAGCGATTCCGTGTTATGTTATGAAACCTGTTAGTATGTTTGGACGGGATCCCGGGGGCCTCGGGTGTTTCGGATGGGTTACGGTTCATTTCCTTCTATTTTTGAACTGCTGGTTCTGGTGTCTGATGTCCTTCTTTGCGATCGTGAAGTTCATTTCGCGTTCGCGAAGTGTCTCAGCAGACCGCCTCAATTTCCTTATTCACATTCGCGTAGTATGCCTCGCGATTACGTAGCTCTACACATTTCCTTCATCACGTTCGCGTCCTCCATTCTGCGTTCGCATAGTAGAAACCAGGCCCTGAGCACTGGAGGTTGTTACTCTTCGGGTTCGCGTGTTTCCATACGCGTTCGCGTAAGTTTCCATCTCTTCTTCTCTGCATTTGCGAGCATGTCTTCGCGTTCGCGAAGCACTTCCTAGCAACCTTAATTTGTCTTCTTCTCGAATGCGTCCCTTTCTCCGCGTTCGAGAGGCACAAACATCTGGGCAGAATAAATAGTACTTTATTCCGAGGGCTTTGCCATTTTCACCATTTTGGAGTTCTAGAGCTCGGTTTGAGCGATTCCTTGTGGGTTTTTCAAGCAAATCGATTGGGTAAGTGTTCTTCACCTAGGATTTAATATATTCCATGATTTTATCTTTATTTTTATCATTTAATATGTGTTTTAAGTTGAGGAAAATGATGGTTTTTGAAGAAAAGTTTCAAAATGAAAAATCACGATTTGAGGGATGAAATGGTATCGGAATTTGATGATTTTAGTATGGTTGAACTCGTGTCAGAATGGGTGTTCAGGTTTTGTGAAAATTTATGTCGGGTTCCGAGAGCCGAGTCTCGCGTTGGCTTTTATTGACTTTTTGGAATAAATTTTTAAGTCGATGTTTTATTATTCGAAATTGTTTCCGACGAATTTTAACGAAGTTGTAAAATTAATTTGGATAGATTTGAGCTGTCCGGAGGTCAATTCAAGTAAGAAGGTGATTTTTGAAATATCGGCATAACTTCAAAAAGGTAAGTGTCTTGCCTAAACTCGAGTGGGGGAATTACCCATTAGGCATCGAGTCTTATGTGCCATTTGTGAAATGTGAAAAGCCGTGTACGCGAGGTGACGAGTACATACTCAGGTTTATATGTGCAAATTTTATTGGGTTAAAGTCTTATGCATTATTGTGTAGTAAATTGGATAATTAATGGCATTTATTTAATCATCTATTTGCCATGCCTCAAATCACATTTATTGAATTTAGTTTTATTTGACGATTTGATGTGAATGTTACTTGTATATTTATGTGAATTCCGTGAGTTTGTTAGTTTGATATTTCTTGGAATTTAATTTCAGTATGGATTTTTCCTCTGCAAATAATTAATTAAATGAGCTTAAGAAGAGGTGTTTATATAATTATTGAAAATTTGGATTAATGAAGGAATTGGCCTATGCTGAGTAATTTCTATCTCTGTTGATTGTTTTTGAGGAAAGCTCTCCTCACACTCATCCGACCACCTGAAAGGAGCACCCTTCTGGGTCAATTTGGTCAAAGGCGATGAAATCGACGAGAAACCCTCTATCAAGCGATGATAATAACCGCCATAACCGAGAAAGCTCCGAATCTCAGTAGCTAAGGAAGGTCTGGGCCAACTTTGAACCGCCTCTATCTTCTTTGGATCCACCTTAATCCCCTCACTGGACACCACGTGCCCCAAGAACGCCACCGAACTAAGCCAAAACTCACACTTGGAGAACTTAGCATAAAGTTTCTCCTCCCTTAGCCGTTGTAATACAATCCTCAAATGCTAGGCATGCTCCTCCTGGCTACGTGAGTATACCGGGATATCGTCAATGAATACTATGACAAACGAGTCGAGATATGGCTGAAATACACCGTTCATCAGATGCATAAATGCTGCTGGGGCGTTGGTCAGCCCAAAAGACATTACAAAGAACTCATAGTGACCATAATGGGTCCTGAATGCCGTCTTTAGCATATCCGAGTCCCGAATCTTCAACTGGTGATACCCAGACCTCAAATCAATCTTAGAGAACACCCTCGCTCCCTGAAGCTGGTCAAATAAATCATCAATGCGCGGCAAAGGATACTTGTTCTTGATTGTAACTTTGTTCAACTGCCTATAATCGATACACATCCGCATAGTACCATCCTTCTTCTTCACGAACAGAACTGGTGCACCCCAAGGCGACACACTAGGCCTAATAAATCCCTTATCAAGAAGTTCCTGAAGCTGCTCCTTTAATTCCTTCAACTCAACTGGTGCCATACGATATGGAGGAAAAGAAATGGGTTGAGTGCCCGTCACCAAGTCAATACTAAAGTCAATATCCCTGTCGGGTGGCATACCCGGCAGGTCTGTAGGAAACATATCCGGGAAATCTCGCACCATCGGAACTGATTCAATAGTAGGGGTATCAGCACCAACATCCCTCACAAAGGCCAAATATGACAAACACCCCTTCCCAACCATCCATTGGGCCTTCAAATAAGAAATCACCATGCTGGGAACATAATCTAGAGAACATTTCCACTCGATCCTTGGCAACCCCGTCATCACTAACGTCACGGTCTTAGCGTGACAATCCAGAATAGCATGACATGGAGACAACCAATCCATATCCAAGATCACATCGAAATCAACCATACTAAGCAATAAGAGATCAACTATAGTCTCCAATCCCCCAATAGTCACTACACACGACCGATATACACGGTCCACAACAGTAGTATCGTCCACTCGCATAGATACATGAACAGATGAAGCTAAGGACTCACGGGGCATATCCAGATAACAAGCAAAATATGATGATACATACGAATAAGTGGAACCAGGGACAAATAATATAGAAGCATCCATGTGGCATACTGAGACAATACATGTGATCACTGTGTCTGAAGCAACGGCTTCTGGCCTGGCAAAAATAGCATAGAATCGAGCTTGACTGCCACTTGATCGGTCTCCCCCTCTAGGGCGACCTCTAGCTGCCCGAGCCCCACCCCGAGCTAGTTGTGCGGGTGGTGAAGTAACTAGTGCTGAAGTCGTGGCTTGACTCCTCTGCTGAACCGGACCTCCCGTAAGGCGAGGAAAAAACTTCTTCACATGACCTAACTCTCCACACTCAAAACATCCCCATTCGGAAAATGGTGCTAAATACTTAGGCGGGCCTTGAGAACCATAATAACTACCAAAAGAACCTGGTGCAGATGAACCCTAAACTGAAGGTGCACGAGATGAACTCTGAGCTGGGAGTGCACTGAGAGATGACTGACCCGGTTGAGCACTGTATGATCCATGGCTAGCTGATGCGCCGCGATGAATTGGATGACCCATCTGAGTGGGCCTATAAGGACGACCCCTGCTATGGTGGAACTGACCCCCGAACCACGAGGCCTCTTGGCCTCCCTCTTCTCACACTCCTGACTACGGACCATCTCTATCCACCGAGCAATATCAACCACCTCGTCAAACCTAGCACCAGATACACTCTCCAGAGTAATAACAAAATGCAATTGATAGTGGAGGCCAACAATGAACCTCCTAATCCTCTCCCTCTCAGTGGGAACCAAACAAATTGCGTGACTCGCCAACTCTGAAAACCTCATCTCGTACTGGGTCACAGACATGCCCTCCTAACGTAGCTGCTCGAATTGCCTGCGCAGATCCTCCCTGCGGGTCTGTGGCACAAACTTCTCCAAGAAGCGAACGAAGAACTCATGCCATGAAAGTGTTGCAGCACTGACTGGACTGCTCCTCTCATAGGCCTCCCACCATCTGAAGGCAGCCCCAGTCAACTGAAAAGCCGTAAATGAGACCCAACTGCTCTCCAAAATACCCGTCGTGCGAAGAATCCGCTGGCACCTATCTAAGAGGTCCTGGGCATCCTCTGACTCAGCCCCACTGAATGATGGAGGCTGGAGTCTCCCAAATCTCTCTAGTCTCTTCTGCTCATCATTACTCACACTTGGGCCTGAGCAACTGCAACTGGCTAGGCTGGTAGTACACCTGATGTCTGAAGTCCCTGCATCACTTGCTCTGGAGTGTGGGCGGCGGGAGTCTGAGTACCTCCCCTGGCTGGCGCAGTCTGAATAGAAAACCGCCTGATCAAGGCTAGTGCAAACAGTCAATATCTGGGCCAGAGCCTCTTGAAGGCCTGAAATCATAATAGGCACAGCTGGTGCCTGAGCTGGTCCTATTGGCTCAACCACATCTGGAACCTACTCCTGAGCTAGATCAACTGGTGGATCTACAGGTGATACTCTAGCTGTTGTACGAGCTGCACCTCGGCCCCTACGACGACCCCTACCGCAACCCCGACCTCTCGTGGCCCTTGCCAGTGGTACTGATGGCTGTCCGTCTGGTCCGGTAGCACGTGTCCTCATCATCTGTGAGAGAATAGAATAACAAAAGTTTAGTTCCTAGAATCAATAAATTCGCAAGATAAAAATACAAGAATGTGAAGTTTTTCCTAAGGGTTCGACATCCTCTCGAAGATAAGTACAGACGTCTCCGTACCGATCCGCAAGACTCTACTAAACCTGCTAATGACTCGTGAGACTTATGTAACTTAGGCTCTAATACCAACTTGTCATGACCCAAAACTCAACATGTCGTGATGGCGCCTATCATGGTACTAGGCAAGCTGACAACTCAAACATTACCAACACTTTCAAATTTAAAGTATACTAAAACAGGTTTAAATAAGTAAAAATCTCATAAATATTGGATAAAATCGTCACAACCCAATACTGAAGTTTCCCAAAACTAGGGTGTCACTGAGTACATGAGCATCTATACAATACTAAGTCTGATACATGTCTAAGAAATGTAGAAACTGAATAAGTAAACTGAAGGATAGGGGAGGAGAGTCAAGGTTTCAAATCACATCAAACAACATCAAAAATATGAACCGCACCTCAATTCAAGCCTAATGAAAACTAGGAAATTTCAACTTCTACAATCGATGCCGAAACTTATCAAATCACTCCTGATTGATCTCAAATTTTGCACAAAAGTCATAAATGACACAACGTACCTACTCCAACTCCCGAAACCAAAATCCGAGCCCGATAACCACAAAGTCAACTCTCGGTAAAACTTCTCATTTTCCAAAACTTCTAATTTTCCAACTTTCGCCATTTCAAGTCTAAATCAACTACGGACCTCTAAATCACTATCCAGACACACTCCTAAGATCAAAATCACCCAACGGAGCTATCGGAACCATCAAAATTCTATTCCGGAGCCATTTACATATAAGTCAATATCCGGTCAACCTTTTCAACTTAAGCTTCCAACCTTGAGACTAAGTGTCTCAACTCATCCCGGAACATCCTCGGAACCAAATCAACTACCCCCACAAGTCACATAGCAATTAATAAGCATAAAATGATTCGGAACATCCTCGGAACTAAACCAACTACCCCGACAAGTCACATAGCAACTAATAAGCATAAAATGAGCAGTAAATGGGGGAACGGGTCTACAACACTCAAAACGACCAGTCGAGTTGTTACAAAAGTATGGGCATACACACTTTTATTTATTTTGTCTATTATTGGATTAAACACTAGATGAAATAATTATATAAAATTTATAATAGGTGAAACTAATACAGAAAGAGGGGAACTAGTGATAGCGTGAGAGAATTTATATTTTGAATTAATTTAAAATAAAATAAAAATAAGAAATAAATATACTCAAAAATATTATCGATAAGTTTAAATCTGAGCAATAGAATAGAAGAATAAAAGTACATGAAAAATTTATTACAAGAAAAAGAATATAAAGAAACATTTTCTATAGCGTGAAAAATAAATATATGTATATATAGTAACTTAAATTTTAGTTAATAAATACAATTCATAATTCCATATTGAATAATATAAAAATACAAAGATATTATTAGGATATTTATACATAAGATTTATACATAAGATAAGGATATTATATATATAACATAAAATAAAAATTATTAAAAATATTGGTAGATAATTTGCAAAAATAATAAAAGGCTTATCTCTTTTTAGTTTTGATGAAGTAAAAATTATAATTTAGTAAACAAATATTACATTATTTAATAAGAAACTAATCAAATATTATAGTAGAGTACGAAAAAGGGGATAAAGATAATATTAGGATATATATACTTTAAATCAATTAAAAATAACAAATGATACATAAATAATACTCAAAAATTTATTGATAAATATAGATAATTAAAGAATTTTTAACAGTATAATATAAGCTTAAAAAAATTTAAAAAAATTTAGAGTAAGAAAATATATCTATTTTATATTAAAAGAAAAATAGTGACAAATATTAGGACAATTGACAAGTTAATAAAATATCACATTAGTAAAAATAAATAGTACTAAGTACTAACTAATTTAATAAAGAATAAAATAAGGATCAAATAATTTATTTGATACCATATGATGTGTATCCTTTAATTTTATATAGATTTTATTATATTTATGCACACTGAATTACAAAATAAAATAGCAACTAAATTTTATTAAAACAATATGATATAACATATTATAATTTCATAAGACTAACACTCTTTTAAAATATTCGCGCATCGCGCGGGTTCTAACACTGGTAGACAAAATAAATAAAAGTGCATATGCCCATACTTTATACTTTACCAAAATCTCAAGGTAATTTTTCCGTCTTTGAAGTTTTATTTTTCAATTCAAAAGCTTGAATAAGATTTAACTTATTTTATTTTTCAATTCAAAAGCTTGGATAAGTTTTGAATAAAATTTGATTTAACAAAATGAATATATAGAAGATATATAGATTATTATTATTTTATTATTACACATAAGAAAAAGATATATAAATTTAAAACATATAGTTTAACGCATATGTAGCTATTTCAAGCTTAAATTTTCGTTCTCCTTTATTTTTAACATAAAATATTGAGTTTTAATTTTATTATTTTTAATATTCGTTATCTATTTTTACACGTGTAGTTATTTTTATAACTATCTTATCCTAGATCCTAGAATTTAGATGCAAAATTTAAAAGTGATATTCTTTTATATTGCAAAAAAAAAGTATTCGGAATCCAAACAATTCTCTCTCTATATATATATATATAGTTCTTAACCGATTTTTCCTTATTTGACAATCTCCCTACAAACTCTCCTTAATATTGCCAAGTGGCTTTTTAATAGGTTGACACATGGCTTAACCATAATGTCAATATATATGGTAACTTTATTCCTTTAATATATATATAGAATAGAATATATATAGATGAAAGGGAAATAGGTTTAAAAAAATTAGAAAAATGAAGCCGTAACTTTTAATGGATATTATAGTTTTGAACATAATGAACAAAATTTTAAGTGCTGAAGTCCTGAATGGATAGTTCAATCTACAGGAGTTCACTATTCGAAATACGTCATTGAATTATAGCTACACTTTGCGCTCCTAGTTAACAGGAGTACTATTAGAAATGTAAACATTCTTGTAAAGAGATTAAGGAATTAGGAAAAGTCCTCTTATGAAAATCAAATTTGACCGCCTTCTGTGAAATTGTAATATCAACCGGAAGCTTAAGTAGAAAAAAAGCTTAAGAGCCCCATCCACTCTTAATTGTATAAGTGTTTATTCGATGTAACCAAATTATGTACATAATAAGTTTTAATTTAGTTGAACTTTTAATATATTCCTAAAAATCATATGAACAAGTGGGGCAAGCTTATTACCAAATTGTTGTATAATAACAATAGAATGGCTCGTTGGTAAATTCAGCTATCAATCATTAGAGTGTGAAATTGATACTACTTGCAATTTAATTTTCTGCTACAAGTATAACTTTTAACTGTGATTCCAATTTGCATCACGAGGTCTTCTAATTTGATGTCCTTTCTTCATATCTTTATCTTCATCCCTTTTTATCAACTTGGTTTTCTTTGTCGCCCAACACAAAGTAATACTCCATATGTGCCAATTTAAAAAATATTTTAATTAGCCTGTCCCAAAAAATAATACTTTTATGTATTTAAAAATATTAAATTTTATATTTTATTTTAATTTTAATGAGATAATTTATAGTCTCTATTTCTTAAGGCAACCGTAAAGTCTGCGTACACTTTACTTTTCTAAACCTCACTTGTGGGATTAAACATGGCTTATTGTTGTTGTTATTATTATTGTAATGAAATAATTTACAGTCACACAAATATCTATACATTATTTTAGATGACAAGTTTAAAGTTCCTTTTATCAGTTTTATGTCTGTTTACCCGAAAAACGGATAGAGTTGAATTTATATGTGGTTCTAAGGATACGTGGTATAACTTGGTACAAATTAGAAAAGTAAGTAGAAAAAATTGAATATTGACTATAAAGAAGAATGAAATGCAAACCGAAATGAGTAGAGAATGATTTATAAACAAGCAAGATGAATCAATGTCCAAAACCCAAAAAGAACAATCTCAACTATCCTTTTCTGTAAATATCAATAATCTTGGAAATATCAGAGTGTCTCAATCTCTGCTTCTTTTCTTTTTTGTTTTTGGATCCCCTTACAGAAATGATACCCACTCTTAATATAGTGAAAAAAGTCCTACTTTGGATATAATAAAAAATATATAGTAGGGCTCCCATGATAAATTAGTTAATTAGCTTTTCCATAATTCCCGCCGAGATTCTCTCCCTAAGCGCAACTTCAACGGCTCTTTGTCTCATAGCTCGATCTTGGTACTGATCGATCTTTGGATCTCGAGCTCGATATTGACTTGGGCTCGGTATTGACTCGAGCTCGGCATTGACTCGGGCTCGGTATTTATCTGTCTCTGGCTCTTAAGCTCGATAACACAACTTCATATCATAGCTCGATATTGACTTCGCGCTCAGTATTGATCGGTCCCTGAATCTTGAGCTTGATAACCTGGCTTCGGATCTCATCTCGGTATTATGAAGACGACCTTCGATTCATTATGTTCCAATCTTGACTAATTATATGAAGGTCAAAACCGGTTTTGACCGTATACAGATAGTCCCCTCGTTTCTTGGGAAGAATGTGACGAGAAACGACATATTTTTCCAACGATATGACTATATATACGCTGACGTTTGCATCGAGCCCGACCATGACGTATGTGATAAATGTCCCGTCAGTTCAGTTACCAAGGCATTAAATGTGCGTCAGACGATGGTCGGCCACTATTGATTTTGAACCGTCATCGCCAAATCTATAAATAGCTCCTCTATTCACCATTTTTTACTTTCAGATCTCCAATCTCCAAATCTTCTAAGTTCTTTTTGCATCTTCTGAGTTCTTCATCCGCAAATCTGTGATTTTCACTGCAAATCTCTTCTTAGAACACCAAATCTTGTCATCTCCCTCTATTTTCAACTTCAAATCCAAATGGCGAAAACGTCAAAAATTGTTTCTCAAAAAGAAAATGCTTCTTCATCACGGCCTGCCAGCGACAAAACACTGGTGGAGCCACGACCTGAGGAGTGTGTTCCCGGGGGGTGTGTTCTTACCTCTGATTGTGTTCTCACTTCTGATTTTAAGACTGATAAAGCTTCGTCGGTTCCCGATCGTTGCGAGCCAGTATCGAGGTATATTTTCTCGATAACTAAGGGATACCTTAAGCAGGTAAGGAAATATTGCAACTGGAAGAACAAAGAAGTGGTGATCCCGGCTCCCGAAGAAGATATCACTACCCATGTGGAAGGGTTTTAAGTGTTTACACTTACCCTTTCACGTTGGGCCTCCTCGACCCCGTTGCCGTTGACTTTTGCCGCCAATATCAAATAACCCTAGGCCAAATCCACCCTTCCTTTTGGCGAATCGTTATTCTACTCCGATTTTTCGTGAGCAAAGTCGAGGGGATGCCTTTTAACCTCGACCACCTCATCAGGTTATATAGCCCCCGCCTCTATCGAGGTGGGTTAATAAAACTCCAACGCCGAGCTACCAAAGTACTGTTCTCGAGCATAGATGGGGATAAGGACCGAGGTTGGATGAGCCAGTTCGTTCGAGTGAGGACTTCCGACCTAATCCCGGCAGAGAAGATGCCATTTCCCGAGAAATGGAATATGAAGTGTAAGTACAATCCCATTGTTAGCTCTTATTTATTATTTTGTTCCTTTGTTTCTTTCTCATCGATATCCTTTTCCGTGATATAGTAGTTTCTTGGATGCCCAGTGCAATCCCTAACCTCAAGGGCTGGGTTCGGGACCTGTGCTCGACTTCTACGTATGCCAAGCGCTCGTGGCGCGATTTATCAAAGGGCCGATGGGAGGCCAAAACACATGGTTAGCCTCTTTCCCACGTCTTTGTTGATTTAGTTAAAGCGTTTCTTACTTATTTTCTTTTCATACAAGCCTTGGCAAAGATGCTATTGTGAGGCCCCTATCTGGTGAGGAGGAGACTTCGATCACGGCACCGAAACCAGCGAAGGACAAAAAGAGAAAAAAGATCTCGACCGCCGAGGATCCAGAACCTAAGAAGAAGGTGGCTCGTAAGCTGAGGAAGAAAATCATCCTTCTGACCAAAGATTCTATTCGGCGTCTAAGGGATGAAGATGAAGAAGAGGAAAAAGACGACTCCAGGCTGGTGGCCCGAGTAAAAATGAGCACCGAGGCCCCAGAGGCTACGGAATCGGTGAAGGCTGCGGAGATTCCATCTCGAGATGAGGGAGTCTCGGAAAGAGAATTGGGCGAAGTCCCCGAGCCGTCGAGGATCGAGGATGCCTCCCACCATAATGAGCCAACGGTGGGTACGGCTGTAGGGGCTGATCTCGAGGCTCCCCGAGATGGAGAGAACGCCCCAAGTGATCCACTTGGGGCAATAGAAATTGGAGTCTCCCCGCTGCTCCCCTCGTTTTTTGAGGAGATGATTCAAGAGGCTCGAGCCTTGAAGACCCTCTCAATTGAAGGAGGTCACAGAAAGGAAGATCCCTTCCGTGATTATTTTACAGGGGTCGAAGACGCTACCGGCCTGAGCAACTTGGAGGTCTCGAGGAAGGACTCGGGTGAGGCATCGAGCCTTTTCAACGAAGCGCAGCAAGCTCTGAATCGGATAAGCCTTTATTCCCCTTGTTGATATTACCCTTATGTTTGCTTTTCTCTTCCTGTCTAACTTCTTTTCTTCTTTCTGAGTAGGCCTCAGCGCTTCATCGGGAAGCATTTTCTTGGCCTCCAGCTGAGCTGAGTTGGTATGAGGCTGACCTTCGAGGGCTCACAGAGGAGAGGAATGCCCTCAGACTTCTCTGTGGGCAAAGATAAGAGGAGACCAAGGACCTCCGAGCCGAGTTGGCCAAGGCTCACAAAGATCAAACCGACTTGACCGAGCAGGTAATGAAAATTTTAAAAACTCATGGGCTCAATTTGGGAATGGTGGCTAACATTTCAATCTCACAGCTGCAGAAGAAGATCGAGATGATCGGGCAACTCCGTGAGGATGTCGACATGATAAAGGCGGAGACCTTGGGGTGGAAAGAAGGTATGGATTACTTTGCTGCAGAAAAAGAAACTGCTTTATGCCAATTGTCATTGGCCGAAAGTCACCTTCGAGGCATGAAGGAAAAAAGCTCGATTCAGGCGAAGAAAATAGAAGAATTCGAGGCTCGGTTGGCTTCCGAACTTGCAAAGGCCAAGTCTGAAGCCGAACATGCAAAGGCCGAGGCAGGGGCGATCGTGGCCGTCTACGGGCTGATGCTGAAGCCGCTCAAGTCAAAGCGAGAGAGGCAGCCGAGACCGCTCGAACTCGAGCATATTGGATTGCTGAACTCGCCAAATGCCAATCTCGAAGGGAAACGCTCGAGGAGATCCACGCTTGAGGTTTCGATTTTTCAGATGAAATAACAAAGGCTAGAGAGTATGAAGCCGATGCTGGAGCGTTGGCCTCCTCCTATGATGATGATTATGCCGAGAGCAAGAGCGGGTCCGAGAGCGAGGAGGACCTCGATGGAGAAGAAGCTGCCCCCGGAGAAAATCAGGAACCTTAGGGTTTTTCATTTTTGATCTTTTTTGATCTTTTTGTGTAGGGTCCTAATCGGACCTTCTAAATATTCTCATATATCTAAAGATCTCTTTCTTTTTCGACTAGTTTTTATTTCATTTTCTGCCTTGTGAAATTTGTTTTTCATTCATGCCTTATGAAAGTTTTGTTCATAAGTTCGAGGCTTTAGGCAATTTGATCGAAGTCGGACTAGTGTAGTCTTTATAATCGAGTGAGAATTTGCCCAAACTCACATTAAGAGTAGCCCTTGGTGTTAATAGTCGAGTGAGCGTTTGCTCGAACTCGAAGTAATGTAGCTCTTAGGATATATGGTTGAGTGAGTGTTTGCTTGAACTCGAATTAAGAGTAGCCCTTAGGCTTAATGGTCGAGTGAGCATTTGTTCGAACTCAAAGTAGCCCTTAGGCTTTATGATCGAGTGAGTGTTCGCTTGAACTCGAGGTAATGAGTAGCCCTTAGGCTTAATAGTCGAGTAAGCATTTGCTCGAACTCGAAGTAATGTAACCCTTAGGCTTTATGATCGAGTGAGTGTCTGCTCGAACTTGAAGTAATGTAGCCTTTAGGCTTTATGATCGAGTGAGTGTTTGCTCGAACTTGAAATAAGAACAGCCCTTGGGCTTTTTGGTCGAGTGAGTGTTTGCTCGAACTCGCATTAAGTGTAACCCTTAGGCTTAATAGTCGAGTGAGCGTTTGCTCGAACTCTAAGAAATGTAGACCTTAGGCTTTATGATCGAGTGAGTGTCTGCTCGAACTCGAAGTAATGCAGCCCTTAGGCTTTATGATTGAGTGAGTGTTTGCTCGAACTCGAAATCAAAACAGCCCTTAGGCTTTATGAACGAGTGAGTGTTCGCTCGAACTCGAGGTAATGAGTAGCCCTTAGGCTTAATAGTCGAGTGAGAGTTTGCTCGAACTCGAAGTAATGTAACCCTTAGGCTTTATGATTGAGTGAGTGTCTGCTCGAACTCGAAGTAATGTAGCCCTTAGGCTTTATGATCGAGTGAGTGTTTGTTCAAACTCGAAATGAAAACAACCCTTGGGCTTTATGGTCGAGTGAGTATTTGCTCGAACTCGCACTAAGAGTAGCCCTTAGGCTTAATAGTCGAGTGAGAATTTGCTCGAATTCGAAGTAATGTATCCCTTAGGCTTTATGATCAAGTGAGTGTCTGCTCGAACTCGAAGTAATGTAGCCCTTAGGCTTTATGATCGAGTGAGTGTTTACTCAAACTTGCATTAAGAGTAGCCCTTTGGATTAATGGTCGAGTGAGTATTTTCTCGAACTCGAAGTAGCCCTTAGGCTTTATGATCGAGTGAGTGTTCACTCGAACTCGAGGTAATGAGTAGCCCTTAGGCTTAATAGCTGAGTAAGCGTTTGCTCGAACTCGAAGTAATGTAGCCCTTAGGCTTTATGATCGAGTGAGTATTTTCTCAAACTCAAAATAAAAATAGCCCTTGGGCTTTATGGTCGAGTAGTGTTTGCTCGAACTCGCATTAAGAGTAGCCCTTAGGCTTAATGGTCGAGTGAGTGTTTGCTCGAACTCGAAGTAACCCTTAGGCTTTATGATCGAGTGAGTGTTTGCTCAAACTCGAGGTAATGAGTAGCCCTTAAGCTTAATAGTCGAGTGAGCGTTTGCTCGAACTCGAAGAAATGTAGCCCTTTGGCTTTATGATCGAGTGAGTGTCTGCTCGAACTCGAAGTAATGTAGCCCTTAGGCTTTATGATCGAGTGAGTGTTTGCTCGAACTCAAAATGAAAACAGCCATTGGGCTTTATGGTTGAGTGAGTATTTGCTCGAACTCGCATTAAGAGTAGCCCTTAGGCTTAATAGTCGAGCGAGCGTTTGCTCGAACTCGAAGTAATGTAGACCTTATTGAGTTTGATATCGTTGATTTTTTAGTTGGCAGTCCCCGATTTATGGGGTAATTTTTCAAACTCCGGTCATGGTCGGCCCTTAAGCCTATTTGAACATGAAGTAGAAAGATCTTTCTGAGATATGAGATATCGGTAAAGAAGAAATTTCTCTTTATAAATCATTATACGTGTGTTCATGTTTTGGGCCGGGGCTCGAGCAAACTATGCGGGCATGGTTCGTTTGACCATTTGGCCTTTACACCTTTTCCTATCGAGACCCTGTTTGACATGAAGTAACTTTCTTGCATCGAATCTTAACTTATTCGAGGGCAATTCCCCCCAGTATTCGAGGTTGATTGTAAAGAGGCCTCGGATATTGTTGAATTGTTCTAAGTCAGCACGATCAATGGTTGCCTCATTAAAAACCTTGCCAAAAAACCCATTTGGGACAAAACCGGTCTAACGGAAACAGAGTACAACGCGTGCTTTCAGGCCTAAAGGCTTCGAGTTGGATAATCCATCCCTGTTTCTGATCGAACACCTGGAAGGGTTAGTTTCGAAATATAAATGAACATGGGAGGGTCGTATCTTAGCAGTAGTATCGTTTTAGGTACGACACGTTCCAATTGCTTGGTAGTTGTTTGCCGTTTATCACACCGAGCTTGTAGGATCATTTTCTGACGATTTCGAGAACCTGATACAGTCCTTCTCAGTTCGGACCCAGTTTCCCTTCATTCGGATTTCGGGTGTTAAGGGTGACTTTCCTTAGCACCAAGTCCCCGATTTTAAAATGTCGAAGATTGGTTCTTCGATTATAGTACCTTTTGATCCGCTGTTTTTGGGCGGCCAATCGGACGAGAGAGACTTCTCATTTTTCGTCCAATAACTCTAGGCTCGTGTTCATGGTCTCGTTATTTGACTCATTTGTCGCATATCGAAACCTGATGCTAGGTTCTCCGACCTCAACTGGGATAAGAGCTTCGGCGCCATAAACCAGCGAGAATGGTGTTGCTCCGGTACTAGATTTCGTTGTTGTGCGGTATGCCCACAGGACTTTGGGTAGTATTTCTCTCAATTTTCCTTTAGCATTGGTTAATCTTTTCTTAAGATTTTAAATGATGGTTTTGTTGGTCGATTCAGCTTGTCCGCTCCCGCTGGGATGATAAGGTGTTGATAGAATCCTTTTGATTTTGTGGTCTTCGAGAAATTTAGTTACTTTGCTGCCGATGAATTATTTTTCGTTATCACACACAATCTCGGATGGCATCCCGAATCGACATATGATGTGGTCCCAAATGAAGTATATCACTTCTTTTTCTCTGACTTTCTGGAAAGCCTGTGCTTCAACCCATTTAGAGAAATAATTAGTCATAAACAAAATAAACTGAGCCTTACCTGAGGCCGATGGGAGGGGGACAACAATGTCCATCCCCAATTTCATGAAAGGCCATGGAGATAGGACCGAGTGGAGAAGTTCCACGGGTTGATGAATCATGGGCGCATGCATTTGGCACTTGTCGTATTTTCGAATGAACTCCCTCGCATCCTTGTCCATATCGATCCAATAATATCCTGCTCTGATTATTTTGTGGACCAACGAATCGACACCGGAATGATTCCCACAAGTGCCCTCGTGAATCTCACATAGGATGTAGTTGGTATCTTCCGGTCCCAAACATATTGCCAGTGGTCCATTGAACATCCTCCTAAATAGCGTTCCGTCTTTGGACAAGGTGAACCATGCTGCTTTTGTGCGCAGAGCCCTCGATTCTTTTGGATCTGATGGAAGATTCCCGTTCTTGAAGTAATCTATATATTTGTTTCTCCAATCCCAGGTTAAACTTGTAGAGTTTATTTTGGCGTGTCCTTCTTTGATCACCGATCTTATGAGTTGTACGACAATCCCTGAGTTGACTTCATCATCTTCGACCGACGAACCTAAGTTTGCAAGAGCGTCGGTCTTGATGTTCTGTTCTCGGGGTACATGTTGCAAAGTCCATTCCTTAAATCGATGTAGAGTTACCTGTAATTTATCCAAGTACCTCTGCATTCGATCTTCTCAGACTTCAAAAGTCCCATTAGCTTGGTTTACCACTAGGAGGGAATCACACTTGGCCTCTACGACCTCAGCTCCCAAGCTTCTAGCTAGTTCGAGACCTGCAATCATGGCCTCATACTCGACCTCATTTTTAGTCAATTTTGTAGTTCTAATAGACTGTCTAACTATATTACCTGTGAGTGATTTTAGTACGATGCCCAGTCCGGACCCCTTTGCGTTCGAGGCACCGTCCATAAAGAGGGTCCAGACTTCCGAAGAGGTACCCGATTTTATTAGTAATTCCTTTTCAATCTCGGGTACGAAGGCCGACGTAAAGTCAGCCATGAAGTCCGCTAAGATTTGAGATTTGATAGCGGTTCGGGGTCGATACTCGATGTCGTACCCGCCGATTTCTATGGCCCATTTGGCCTGTCGACATGAAAGCTCGGGTTTGTGCAAAATATTTTGAAGAGGATAAGTTGTTACAACATGTATCAGATGGCACTGGAAATATGGTTTTAGTTTCCTAGAGGAGCTTATTAAAGCAAGAGCTAATTTTTCTAAGTGTGGATACCTAGTTTTGGCCTCGCCTAAAGTTCGACTGACATAATAAATAGGGAATTGCGTACCTTGTTCTTCTCGAATCAGGACTCCACTTACCGCTATCTTCGAGACAACTAAATATAGATAAAGCTGTTCGTCTTCCTTCTGGGTATGAAGCAACGACAGGCTCGATAAATACCGTTTTTGTTCTTCCAAAGCCAAGTGACATTCCGGAGTCCATGCAAAATTGCTTTTCTTCTTAAGTAGAGGGAAAAATCGGTGGATCCTATCTGAAGATCTCGAAATGAATCGTCCCAGGGCGGCTATCCGTCCCGTTAGCCTTTGTACGGCCTTTACATTATCTAACACTGTGATGTCCTCGATAGCTTTGATTTTATCGGGGTTAATCTCGATTCCTCGATTGGACACCATAAAACAAAGAAACTTGCCCAAGCCAACCCCGAATGCACATTTTTTGGGGTTGAGCTTCATATTGTACTCCCTTAGTATGTCGAAAGTTTCCTGTAAATGCTTTAAATGGTCTCCTACTCGCTGGGATTTAACTAACATGTCATCAATATAAACTTTCATTGATTTTCCTGTTTGCTTTTCGAACATTCGATTTACTAGGCGTTGATAAGTTGCACCAGCATTTTTTAGATCGAATGGCATCACATTATAACAGTAGGTACCGTACTTAGTGATAAACGAGGTCTTTTCCTGATCCTCCGGGTTCATCTGTATTTGGTTGTACCCGGAATAGGCATCGAGAAAACTGAGAGTCTCGTGGCCGGCCGTGGCATCGATCATACGATCGATATTAGGCAAAGGAAAAGAATTCTTAGGGCATGCTTGATTTAGGTATTTATAATCTATGCACATTCTAAGTTTGTTCCCCTTTTTAGGGACTACCACCACATTTTCTAGACATTCAGGGTATTTTTCTTCCTGAATGGATCCTATTTTAAGAAGTTTGGTTACCTCGTCTTTGATAAAGGCATGTTTGACCTCATACTGGGGCCTTCTTTTTTGTTTTACTGGATGTAATTTTGTGTCCAAGCTTAGCCTATGAGTGGTGATTCCCGGTGGGATCCTTGTCATGTCAAGATGGGACCAAGCGAAACAATTCATGTTAGCTATAAGAAATTAAATAGGCTTTTTCCTGAGCTCGGGATCTAACCCCGTGCCCAGGTATACCTTTCATTCGGGTAGATGTTTTATTAGCATGATTTGCTCCAGTTCTTCGACCATTGATTGGGTAGTGTCGAAATCATCGGGGACCAAGAAGGATCGAGGGACCCCATGTTCATCATCTTCATCAGTCTTCTGATTCTCTAGTTGGGTCGAAGCTGACGTTTGTGATTGCTATTTGGTATCCCGTTCTCCATTCGAATCCGATCCTTTTGTCGACGATAGTGAAGATATCAGAATTACTTCATTGACGGCAAACATTTCTTTTTCGGACGGTTGCTCTCCACAGACCATTTTGACTCTCTCCGATGTTGGGAATTTCAGAACCTGGTGGAGGGTCGAGGGTACAGCTTTCATATTGTGGATCCATGGTCTTCCAAAAAGGGCGTTATACCTCATGTCGCCTTCGATTATGTGAAAATTCGTTTCTTGGATGGTTCCGGCTACGTTTATTGGTAGAATTATCTCGCCCTTAGTAGTTTCACATGCCATATTGAGTCCGTTTAGAACCAGGGTTGCGGGCACGACCTGGTCCTGTAGACCGAGCTGCTCTACTACCTTCGATCTAATAATGTTTGCCGAACTACCTGGATAAATTAACACACGCTTAACTTGTGTTTTATTCATAAGTACAGATATTACCAGTGCATTGTTGTGGGGTTGCATGACTCCTTCTGCATCTTCATCATTAAAGGACAAGGTTCCTATGGGTGCATAATCCTGAGTCCGAGATCGCTTCTCTCTTACAATCGACATCTTAGTGCATTTAAGCATCGACCACTGGGGGATATCGATCCCATCGATGATCATGTGGATGATGTGTTGTGACTCTTCTTGTTTGTTTCGTCTACTGAAATCCCTATTTTTGAAATAGATTTTGGCCCGGTCACTTAAAAATTCTCGAAGGTACCCTTTATTGAATAACCGGGCTACCTCCTCTCTCAGTTGCCTGCAATCTTCCGTTCTGTGGCCATGAGTGCCATGATATTCGTACATTTGATTGGGATTTCTCTGGGTAGGATCGGTCTGCAGAGGTCGAGTCCATTTAGTATCTTTGATGCATTCGATAGCCGACACAATGGCGGATGCATCGATGTTGAAGTTATATTCTGATTACCGCGGTGCTTCCTTAGGTCCGGTATGCCTGTCGAACCCGTTCCTGTTCATCAGTCCCCGAGACCCTTGGCCTCAATCACTTCTTTTATCGCCTTGTACGAGGTTACGTCTTGGTCCATTACCCCTATGGTCTCCATATACGGTCGGTATCGGTCCCTGATCGTCCTTGGTTCTCGGTTCATGTCCCTTTTAATAACGGACCCAGAATCCAACTGGTCTTCGACTCTAATTTTGATTGATACCGATTGTGTAAATCGGCCCAAGTAACATCTGGGGTACTCGATCGGGTTCTTCTTCAACCCTCGTGAAGCCATTGAGCTTCGTTCGTTTAGACCTTGAGTGAAAGCTTGAACAGCCCAATCGTCTGTGACTGGTGGTAGATCCATTCGTTCCATTTGGAAACGAGATACGAATTCTCTTAGCATCTCGTTATCTTTTTGTCTTACTTTGAAAAGGTCCGAATTTCTGGTCTCGACCTTTATGGCTCCAGCATGTGCTTTTACGAAAGAATCTGCAAGCATAGCAAAAGAATCGATAGAGTTAGGCGGTAAATTATGATACCATATCATTTCTCCCTTTGAAAGGGTTTCACCGAATTTTTTCAATAGTACAGATTTGATCTCGTCGTCTTCTAGATCGTTTCCTTTAATGGTACATGTATAAAAGGTGACATGTTCATTTCGGGTCGGTCGTTCCATTATATTTAGGAATTTCGGGCATGCGGAACTTCTTGGGGATTGGTTTCGGAGCTGCGCTCGGGGGGAAGGGCTTTTGTACGATTTTTTTGGAATCCAAGCCTTTCAATACTGGTGGTGTCCCCGGGATCTGATCAACCCTAGAGTTATACGTTTTCACTTTTTTGTCGTTTGCTTCGATCCTTCTTTCTCCTGACTCTATTCGTTTTGTCAGTTCCTCGAGTATTTTAGCAATTTCAGGATTAGTCCCCGATTCTTGCTCATTTGACCTTACTACAGCTGGCCCCATTCTGTTGGTGACTTCTCGAGGTGGACTGGGCTCCGGCCTGCTCGGTGCCTGGGTTTGGCTCTGCAACTGAGCTATCGCTACCTGTTGAGCTTGTAACATTTCGAAAATCATACGCAAGCTAATTTCGTTTTTCTCAACGCTTTGGGTATTTCGAGCTGCAGATCGAGTTCCACCATGAATGTTATTTTCAGGGTCGAAAAGTTGGTTTGCCTCTATCGCTACCTGTTGAGCTTGTAACATTTCGAAAATCATACGCAAGCTAATTTCGTTTTTCTCAACGCTTTGGGTATTTCGAGCTGCAGATCGAGTTCCACCATGAATGTTATTTTCAGGGTCGAAAAGTTGGTTTGCCTCGATGGCCACATGTGAATTTATGTCTATTGGCACTTCGTGCCGAGCTCCAACGGTATCGACGAGCGGCCTTTCATCCCCGGGCGTCAAGTTGTTGTTTTTATCTTGAAGGCCAACTTCGTTGTCGATAGGTAGGGCCATTAATCGAGAATTCATTATTTTCAGCCTGAAATAAAAAATACTTCCAAGAGCAAGCGTAAAATAGTGTGTTTCACAGAGATTCGTACCAAATAACCATTATTATCCTAAGCCCCACGGTAGGCGCCAAACTGTTTATCCGAAAAACGGATAGAGTTGAATTTATACGTAGTTCTAAGGATACGTGGTATAACTTGGTACAAATTGGAAAAGTAAGTAGAAAAAATCGAATATTGACTGTAAAGAAGAATAAAATACAAACCGAATTGAGCAGAGAATGATTTATAAGCAAGCAAGATGATTCAATGTCCAAAGCCCAAAAAGAACAATCTCAACTATCCTTTTCCGTAAATATCAATAATCTTGGAAATATCAGAGTGTCTCAATCTCTGCTTCTTTTCTTTTTTGTTTTATTTTTGGATCCCCTTATAAAAATGATACCCACTTTTAATATAGTGGAAGAAGTCCTACTTTGGATATAATAAAAACTACATAGTGGGGATCCCATGATAGATTAGTTAATTAACTTTTCCTAAATTTCCGTCGAGATTCTCTCCCTAAGTGCAGCTACAACGGCTCTTTGTCTCATAGCTCGATCTTGGTTGGTCTTGGTACTGATCGATCTCCGGATCTCGAGCTCGATATTGACTCGAGATCGGTATTGACTCGGGCTCGGTATTGGTCGGTCTCTGACTCTTGAGCTCGATAACACTACTTCATATCATAGCTCGATATTGACTTCGAGCTCAGTATTGATCGGTCCTTGAATTTTGAGCTCGATAACCTGGCTTCAGATCTCATCTCGATATTATGAAGACGACCTTCAGTCCATTATATTTCAATCTTGACTAATTATACGAAGGTCAAAATCGATTTTGACCGTATACGATGTCCAATAAAAGTGCATCACATAAGAAGGAAGAAATTATCTCTTCTGCCAAAGGTCTCTTCAAATTGAAACCCCAATGGTACACTTGCAGCTTCTGCAGGCCAACCACTTTTCAATACAACTTGCGATTGCATTATCTAAAGCACTGATGTTTTGTCATGGCAAAATTTTTGTACACCGAAGTTTTATACATGAATAATGAAAATATATTTTTCGGGGTACTAATAACAATTTGCACCACTTTTAACTGGCTATTCATCATTTTTCTTGTTATCAAGCATGCTTAACGTAGACACGTCCTCTCAATTAGATTAAGCAGATTGATTGTGTATATACAGTATGCTTATACATAATCAATGAATAAAACTTTGTCCTCAAAATTCTCTGGAGTAGTTGATTTGATGTAATATTAACGTTTTGTCACCGTTCTTTTATTCGTGATCACAAATTGTTGGCCATCCATGGGTTTAAAGAGATAATGTTGTTTAACCAAAAAATTAGTTTTTGTAGTCAAAGTAAGCAAAAGAATAATTCGGATTTCTATCAACCAATTTTACTTCACTTTTCCTAATATAAAAGAATAATAGTAATGGAAATAACACTAAGAGAATAAGCAAATAGAAATTTTATTGATGATTGTTGCTTTCTTCCAACAGGAAAGAACAAGATTTTCCAATGGCAGAGTATAATAAGAATATTAACAATTGATAATATTGCTTTGTAGTTTTCTCGATGAGGATATAAGATAAGGAATGGGGATTTATATAAGGGTACAATTCATAACTGGTTGCCCTATTTAATTCTTGCTCGTTACTAGTATTTATTACATTAATTATCCATTACGTGGGTGATTTGTAACGGACAAAGCGATAATTGCCAAACGCGCATAATCATGGATTCAACTGATTTTTTTCATATTTGTGGCTATTAATCTTTCCATCTATGTGGCTTCTAATGTCCTTAATTATCAGCCCCATACCTAATTTTACTTTTTCAGCTAACAAACACGGTATCCTCATAAGCGATCCCATGGGTGTTACTCATATCTTCTCTGCACATCATTCTTCTTTATTGCTTCGACTCCCATGCCACGTGTCATCATAATATTGATCCACGTGGTGAGTTTATTTTTCACCAATACAGATAGTTCCCTCATTTTCTAAATATTCTCAACTGAATATTCGGGAAGTGGAGAGTTTATTTATGGTGAAAATATTTTGCCGCCTCTTCCCAAGATCATTATGATGCGAATCAGAAATGAAGAGACCTATTTATCTTCCATTTAGTGCTCGAGACACATATCTTATTATGATTGGTTCTGCAGTTTGCAATGGGTTTTTAGGCTCATACGGCTCTGTCACTTCGATGTGACGGTTCTATGATGACGGTTCATGATGGCATTTTTTCCTTATAAATATCGAATCATCGGCAATCTAAAACCTTTTTTACTTTCTTTCGTCTTTTCCTTCTTCCTCAAACCTTCTTAGCGGTTTTCCGTCTTCGTGCATCTTTCTTTCTTCTCCTTAACAAAGGATTCTAAATCTTCAAATTCTTCTACATCTTCTGATCCTCGTCGTACTATAATAGTAGATGACCTCCCTTTCACAGTAGCTCCGGTTAATTAGGAGTAGAAGTAGGGGTGGTAGGCTTTGTTGCCTAGGTTCGATATCGAATAGAAACACCTCTTCTTTTAAGAAGAGTTCTTCAAAGTATTCCTCCTCTTCCAAGGCCAAAACTTCTACTACTCCCAGATCTTCTTCTAAAACTAGAGATTCCAATGAACCATTGCCCGAACCCTTAATTTCGGGAATTGTTCCACATGACTTATCTTTTATCTCTGATTGTGAGGTATAATACAAAGTGGTTACCTCAATAGTAGGTCGCAATCATGTTGACTGTTACCTATCTCTTATTAAGTCTAGTTTTCTTCCTCTTTCTCGTAAAGAGTGCTATTGAAAACCTAACATTTCAATCGTGGCTCCTGGTGTAGACGACCGTATAACCACTTATCGTGAAGGTTATTCGTTCGTCTACACCTATCCCTTTACTCTTGGATTCCAACCCCCAATAGATCCAGTGATTCTGGAATTGTTGTTATTTCAATGTGTGTCTTGGGAAAATAAGTCTAATAGTATGGGGGTAGTAGCGTATCTTCGTTACTTTCCAGGCTTAGTTTCCGTCCCTTTTACTTTTCAGCATCTTCTTCACTTATATTCTTCTAAGCTCTTTTGTGCTGGTATTTTCACACTCGTGGCAAGGAGCAACCGAGTCTTGGTTGGCCCCAATGATGACCATGATAGGGTTTGCTATAGCCGATTCGTGGTTGTCCCAACTCGTGAGTTGGTGAGAAACGAGAGCGTGTCTTTTTCCGAAAAATAGAATTTTGCCTGTAAGGTTTTTTTACTTATGTTATCTGTTACCTTCTTCCCTTCTCTCTTAGAATATTAATTCTCTCGTATGTAGTTTTCCCTAGCAATCATGGAAGTTTTTGGTGAACTACCGAACTTTCGTGGATGGGTTGAGTTAATGTTATTTGCTGCTCCTATAGAGCAGAGAACCTGGAAGTTTCTTTCTCATAAGTTTGAATGGAAAGTTAACACTCACGATATGCTGCTTTATTTTTACCGCGTGTATTTTAGTTGTCATTTTTTCTTTTGACATTTCTTCCTTTTGGATTTCAGAATTTGGAATCTGCAGTATTCATCCCTCTCCCGCTCCTGCAGTTAAACTTGACGTCAATACTTCCCAAGAGCGTATCTTGAATTTGTCCTTTTCGAAGAAGAAAAATAAAGAATCTCTTGCTTCTGATGAGGAGGAAGAAGAAGAAGGTTTACTTGTGAAGAAGACTCGAGAGAAAACTTGTTTTAGAAGATGAACAAAGTGTCCCTCAAACCAGCCTTCGGAATCCATACCTTTTCATTTGGTTGATGAACCCGAAGACACCCCGCTGATGATTTCAGAGGAGGAGGTTGTTGAACCAACTTTGAACCTCCCTTCAGTTCTAGTTGAGAAGTATTTTGCTCAAGGATTTGAAGGTGACAAGGATTTTGGTTTTGTTTATGAAGAACCACCTCTTGCCACTCTTCCTATGAGTCTTGTAGCTCCCGCTGCTGCTTCCCAAGATGAACCTGGTCCTTCCAATAAGGGTAGAATGAAACAAATAACAATTGAAGTCCCTGAGGGTATCAATCTGCTGATGAAGCCTGACCGGGCTACTGTTTGGTTAAAACCTCTTATCGTCCCTCTTGAAAGGGAAAAGCTAGACTCTCATTCTTCTATCACTCTTATGAATGACGTGATTCATTCTGCTCTTAAGGTATGTTTCTCTACCTTTAATCCTTTTGTTTCTCCCTTCCCCAGGTATATAACATCTTTCCTCTTCCTTTATTTCTTGTAGATCAATTTAACGGGCACGAAACTAATGAGAAGGTTAGCTTGGACTGAGCAGCAGGTTGTTGAGTTAGGCATGGAAGCTGACAACTGGAAATAACAATTTGAGAGCCTTCAGTTGGAAAAGGATGTTTTGGCTAGTGTTAAGGAAGCTTTGAAGCAACAACTCAGGTTAGCCATTACTGAGCTGGCAGTAGTGAAAGCGTCAGCAGATTAGGTAGAGAAGAAAAAAGCCAGGATGGAGGCTACTTTTACTGAGCAACATTCGAAGGCAACCGAATAGACTTGGAGTTTGAGAGAACTTCTGAATCAAAAAGAAGTATATGTTGGCGAAGTAGTTCGAGAGTTTACCCAAGCTTAGGAATATCTTCGTGCCTCCTCCAGCTAAATGCTCCGAGAGTATACACTGGAGCCTTTGAAAGTTTCGTATGATGCCGCCGAAGCTGAGAAAGAAAGCCTAAGGGCCGAAGTTGAGCAGTTTAAAATGGATTACGAGGCTCTTGTGGATAAGCTAACTTTGGATGTTAGTTGGGCTTATCTCTGCACTCGCCTTGAAACTTTGACTGAGGCTAGCCAAGAAGATTTCAACCTCAAAGCTAAACTTTCCAAAGCTAAAGAAGCTGTTGAAACTACTCAGCACAGACAAAAATTTTCCACACCCTAGAATGAAAATTTCAAAGGTGATTTAAGCAAGGAAGATGCGGAGGCGGATCCTCAGCCTTCAACTTTATGTCCCCCAGCTGATCCCTCTTTTGCTGAAAACCTTCCTCCCTAAGATGCTTCTTAGTTTATCTTTTATATATTGAAGTTTATATTTTTCTTTTGAAGACTTATCACAAGTTATCAATGTTGTCAACTTTCAGCATGTTTTTCCTTATTTGTGCTCGTTTAATTTCTCGAGTCTTTTATTGCATCATCTCAATAGAATGAATGCCTTAATATGCCGTGGCTAAATACATACAGTCTTAAAAAGAGGCCCTTTATATGCAATCGACCCTAATGAAGATAATGTCTCATCTTCATGTTGGTGTAAATATATAAAGTAATTTGAGAAGTTTTATTTGAACTTTCAAGACAAATACTCATATACATAATTTTTTTCAACTATTTTCTTGTGGCAGAATTAAAAGTAAATTTTGGCAATATTCATTCCTTGACTATTTTTGTAGTCTCAATTTTATAGCTCTTGGGAGTATTTGTTAAATCTTTAATTTTTCACTTCCCATTTGATCTTTGAGCTTGAAATTTTCCTTTTTCAAAGTTTCTTTGAGAATTGTTCTTCAACATTTCTTCAAATTCTTGAGATATTTGTTCAATGCTTCTTCTATATAGTCCTCCCAGTGTTTGATTTTGAAATATGAAAACTTGAACATTGGATCAACTTCTCTCCTTGGTCCTTTTCCTGAAAAGAAATTACGCGCGGGACTCGGGTTTTTTTTCAGATGAAAACTGCTTAACCCTTCCCATCAGAATTCTTGTAACCTTGACCGAGAATTATTAGATATTCCACATGTCTTTTTGAGTCTAATATTATCATCTGGTTTGGGTTAATTTTTTGCCTATTGTTGCACCCTATTTTGCACTAGTCAAGATAGGATTCAACCTGTGGTTTCTCTGTTGTTAATGAAAGAGAGTCGCCACCTAATATTTAAAGGTATACTAGGGTAACTATTTAATTACTAAGTCATATTCTTTATAGGTCTGCAACCCGTTGAGATTATGGGTAAGGGTTTTTCTTCTTCTAAAGGGAAGGTGTTAGGCACCCCTTAAAATCTACCTGAGGTAGCTCCATAAGACTTAGACTAATTTTAAGGAATTATTTATTTATACTATGCTTAATTACTACTAAGGCATGGCTTACTATATATTAGAGGGTGTGTATATGTAAGACTTAAGAGGGATGAGAGATTGTAAAAGAGTTATTGAAGGTTGAGAGAGTTCTAAAATAGTCCATATTTTAAGACTTGTCATTATTAAGTTATGAAAGTAAGTACTTTGAAGAATAGATGCGAGTGTAATTTTAAATGATGTTTGTAGAAAAGTGATTCTAAATGTACCTTGGTTAGAAAATCTAAATGGAGCGATATTTGAAAACTCACTTGAGTACCTAATTGCTTTTATGAGAAAATCTGATTTAATTACATGTTAGTAAAAACCAATGATTCTTTTATGATTTCCTTTTGAAAACGGGCTGCTGCTTTTGATTAGAGGCCTGAGCTTCAAAATTTTTAAGAAAGGTGAGTGTACAAGATGAACAAGTTATAATTAATGGGGGCAAAGATTAATTACTAGCTAATTTTCTTTAAGTACTATATTAGTTAAGATTTGCCTATGTTTCATGTGGTATGAAGTATGAAGATAAAGCACATAATCTAATATATGAGTGTTGAGTACATGGCAATGAAATACGATAAGACAACAAAGGCAGTAAGCTAGGCTTTGGAAATAATGAGTAGTAAGGGAAAGAGGACTGGACTTTGAGGGTTGTGTCACGACCCAAACCGATGGGCAGCGACGGGCACCCGATACCTTACTCAACCGAGTACCAACATAACATATCTTTCTTATTATACTATCATAGATAAATAAGTCGGAGAGGTTGTCGTGAGATAAGTAGAATAAAATATGAGGAAATACTCAACATTGAACGACCCAACATATAATACAAACTTATACATGTGACATAGGGCCTATAAGACCAAAATGATCACTCATACACTGAACATAGGCCGACAAGGCCATACAATCTTTCGCATACATGACATATGTCTACAAGCCTCTAAGAATAGATAAATACCATAAAGGTCGGGACAGGGCCCCACTATACTAATCAATACATGTCCAAATCTTACTGACCAAATAAGCAACTCCGGAGCAAATGGAGCGCACCAACATCTTTCGCTGAGCTGATAGCCTACTTGGAGGACTCTCAACCTGTCTATCGGGACCTGCGGGCATAAAATGCGGCGTCCCCAGGCAAAAGGGATGTCAGTACAAATAATGTACTGAGTATGTAAGGAATGAAAATCAGTAAATAAAAGACATAGAGAAACATGGAGTAAAAGACTCAACATGTAAGTCTGAATAGCTTTGTGAATCATTTCATATTTATAATGTCATGCGTATGCGTATAAATGTCATGCCATGCATAGGTATATGCGTTCATAACATCATCAAGCCTCTGAGGGCATGCCATCATATCATCTCGACCACTGTGGGCAAATCATCAACGTATACCAGCTGATCAGGTGGTGGTGCGTATATAACGCCATAACCTTTTCCCATATCCCATATACATATAATATACGTATATATAATGCCATCTGGTCATGGGTCAGTGTACATGTATAAATGAATGAAATGCATAAGAAATACGTTAATAATACTTCTCGGTATGTCATAAGATCAATATGCCTTCGGATAAATTTTATCAACTACGTATTTTTCTGAGACTCATGAACAGAAGATATAATAATAATTCACATGGGGAATCAAGAACATAGGCACCCCTAGTACTTCTATGAATAGAGTCATTTAAGAAAGGTGTGCTTTTGCTTGTTTTATTTGTATCGTATGAATCATGCCAAAAAGAAAGAAGGGATAGCTTTAACATACCTGAGCCGATTCTCTTAACAATCCCTCTAACACACGTCAATTGCGACAAATCACGTAACGGCGGATCGAAGTAGGAAAAAATCTGTATAATATTCTTGAGAAAGATTGTACCGTGCTCTCTTAGAATTTGCAATTCACATTGCTATAGCATTGTCATACATTCTCCCCTACAACTTTTTAATGGAATGTGGACAGAAGAATTTATCCCATTGGCACAGAATCAACAAACAACGTCATCCATATTTGGTATGGGAAATATTTTCTTTCTGAATGACCTTAAGATGCATGGTTAAATCGACCAGCCCACTCTTTTTACACAAGTGACTCAATTTTTTGATTCTTTATCTTTAGGTATTAAGAAATAAAGTATCTTACTAATGTAGGAAAGCTCTTAGTGGGTGTGGGACCTATTTATTAGATGACTAAGCCACAAAAAAACTCTCTTAATGCCACCTTATTATGGATTTAAGAGTCACACCTTCCTAATGGCCTTTGGTGCCATGTTAGGAGGCTCTTAAGCTTATCCATAATCTTATTTAAAATACTACTCACTTTTAAGACATCTCATACACCTTACTATCATAGTCATGTGGTACCTTGTATGGCACTAGTCCATAAATACGGGATACTGTAGCTTGGACCGAATTTTATCTCAAAATGACAAACTTCGACGAAATTTATTTTCTTCGATTTGCTTACCCTCTCACTTTCATAAATTTATTTATCACTTGTTTTGAAATAGCATAATACTTATAATCTCAAAATAATCTCATTCCCGAACTTACGTCGATTAACTTACGATGAAATTTTAATGTACGAAAATGCGGAATGTAACATCTTATTTTCGAGCTTTCATCAATTTACTTATGGCGTACTTTCACGTACGAAAATATGGGGTATAACAGGTTGGGCCTCAATAAGGTAGCCCAGCAATTGAGAGGCGCGGTTATAGCGGACTGGACTCTTCAAAGATGCAGCAAAGCTGGTTTGGGCCTGAATCCCTTAGGAACTCAGCAGGCCCAAATGTATACATGCCCAAAAAAAGGTCATTAAAGGTATATCCCACATTCTCAACATATTCAAAACATATATGACATATACATAAACTAAAAATTGGAATAAGAAAATAATCAATACATTGGGAAATTATATTAATGTGGGGGTTCTGCTTAGCAAATAATTCACTTTAAAACCGTTTGTTGTCATTAAATATTAAACCTCCAAAGAACTAAATGTGTCAATGAATTAAGGGGTAAGGAGGAAATTTCACTCAAGGTCGATGCTCCCTTTGACTCCCCCGACACTTTAAAGTTTCCAATGGATTCAAGGCCCAGGGCAATGCTTGTGTCGGGGAGATGTAACGACTCGACTTGTCGTTTTAAGAATTAGCACCCCGGTCAGTGTCTTAAGGTCTCAAAAAGCTTCGCAATATGTATTATGACCCACGGGTGTGGTCGAGTTTGATTTACGGATGATTCGGAGTGATTTGGGACACTTAGTCACTAAAACAGAAGCTTAAGTCTTAGGATTTTGACCGTAGTCGGAACTATGTGAAGACGACTCCGGAATGGAGTTTTGTCTTTTCCGTTAGCTCCGTTGGGTGATTTTGTGCTTAGGAACATGTCCGGACTGCGAATTTGAGGTCTGTAGCTGATTTAGGCTTGAAGTGGCGAAAGTCGAATTTTTGGAGTTTTGGAGCGGAAGTGGAATTTTTGATATCGGGGACGGAATGCGATTCTGAGAGTTGGAACAGCTCCGTTATGTTATTTGGGACTTTCCTGCAAAATTTGACGTCATTCCGGGTTGGTTTGATAGGTTTCAGCACGAGTTTTCGAAGTTGGAAGTTTTGGAAGTTCATGAGTTCGATTCATGGTGCGGTTCATTTTTTCGACATTGTTTGATGTGATTTGAGACCTCGAGCGAGTCCGTGTTAGGTTATGGAACTTTTTGGTATGTTTGGACGGGGTCCCGAGGGCCTCGGGTGAGTTTCGGATGGGCTGCGGGTCATTTCCCTCCTATTTTGAACTGTTGTTCTGTCTTCTGGTGTTCTTCTTCGCGAACGCGAAAAGTATCTTGAGTTCGCGAAGTGTTACTGCTGACCACCCCATATTTCTTGTTCGCGTTCATGTTCAACCTCTCGCGTTCGCGAAGGTTTGCCATTTCCTCCATCATGTTCGCGATTAGCCACTCGCGTTCGCAAAGCTCTTCATGGCAGCCTCATATTTCTTCTTCGCGTTCGCGTTCAGCGTCTCGCATTCGCGCTCCGCCCCTTGTTCTTCGCGTTCGCACTCTTTCCGTCGCGTTCGCGAAGGTTTTTTTTGGATAGCCTTACCTTCCTTCTTCGCGAACGCGAGCCTTTCTCCGCGTTCGCGATGCTTTCAGACCTAGGTAGATTATAAGTTTTCCAAATCGAGGGTTAGGCCATTTTTACCACATTTTGACTTGTAGAGCTCGGTTTTGAGCGATTACTGGTGGGTTTTTCAAGAAAATCGATTGGGTAAGTGTTCTTCACCTAGAATCTATTTATTTCCATGATTCTATCTTTATGTTTATCATTTAAATCTTGTTTTGAGTTGAGGAAAAGGAGTGGTTTTTGAAGAAAAGTTTCAAAATGAAAAATCACGATTTGAGGGACAAAATGGTATCGGAATTTGATAAAATTGATATGGTTGAACTCGTATCGGAATGGGTGTTCGGATTTCATGAAAATTATGTCGGGTTCCGAGAGGCGAGCCCCGCGTTGACTTTTGATGACTTTTTGGAATAAATTTTTAAGTCGACGTGTTATTTTACGGAATTATTTCCGATGAATTTTAATGAAATTATACAATGTAATTGGATAGATTTGAGCTGTCCGGAGGTCAAATTCAAGCAAGAAGGCGATTTTGGAATATCGGCATAACTTCAATAAGGTTAGTGTCTTGCTTAACCTCGGGTGGGGGAATTACCCCTTAGGCATCGAGTCTTATGTGCTATTTGTAAAATGTGAAAAGCCGTGTACGCAAGGTGACGAGTACGTACTCGGGCTTATATGTGCAAATTTTATTGGTTAAAGTTTTAGGCATTCTTATGTATTAAATTAGATAATTGTTGGCATTAGTAAATCCTTGAATTATTATGCCTATTTCCTCATTTATCAAGTTTGTATGTTATATAATAATTTGGTGTTATTGTCACTTGGATTTTATGTGAATTCCGTGTGTTTGTTGATTTGATATTTTTCTTGGAATTAAATTCATGATGGAATCCTTATCTGCAATATTTATTAAATAAGCTTAAATTGAGGAGTTAATATAATTTTCAAGAATTTGGACTAATGAAGGCGTTGCCCTGTATTGAGTATTTTTCATCTCTGTTGATTGTTTTGAGGTTTATTATATGTTGTGTGGAGCCTTGGGCTATTTGTTGAGAAATGTATTGATTCTGCTACATACTTGGAATTTGGTTGTGGTCAGTGAAAAATTATGATATGAATTATTGTATTTTGTTATGCTTTAAACACTCTCATTGATGTTATTTATGCTTCCTACCTTGCTTGTTAATGATATACATATGCTTGGTAAGGAAGAGTGTAAAGCACGAACAGTGATGCCGTGCCATTTGAGAGTGTAAAGCACGAAGGGTGATGCCGTGCCATTGAGAGTGTAAAGCACGAAGGGTGATGCCGTGCTATTTCATTTATATTATCAGGTGAGGATGAGAGTAAAAGCACGAAGGGGAATGCCGTGCAATTATTTTTATATTATCATATATTCATGGCACGAAGGGTTTTTTCGTGCATGCGAGGACGAGGGACATACATTATATTGTGATATCGTTTTGTTGTGTATACATTCATGCCTTTGTCTTGAGACGTTATTATGCACCTATGCTTTCTATGTGACTTGTAGTCGTTGTTGCTTTCTATATGTCTCTGCTTTATTTCTTTTATTATTATTGACATTTCTCCCACCTAATTGATACTATTATATGTATGCACAGTGAGAAAGATGTAAATGCACGAAGGGTGTTGTCGTGCAAATTGAGTTGATCCACGTATAAATATATATATATATATATATATATATATATATATATATATATATATATATATATATTGGGTGAGAATGAGACAAGTGCACGAAGGTATTGCCGTGCCATTTGAGGTGATATGTTGAAGATATTTCTCACGTCAGGAAAGTTAAATAAAGTGTCACATGGTGACTTTTATTTGAAATAATTATATTAGAAGAATATTTATTTGAAAGAATTATATTAGAAGCATATTTATTTGAAAGAATTATATTAAAAGAATATTTATTTGAAGGAATTATATTAGAAGCATATTTATTTGAAGGAATTATATTAGAAACATATTTATTTGAAAGAATTATATTAGAAGAATATTTATTTGAAAGAATTATATTAGAAGCATATTTATTTGAAAGAATTATATTAGAAGAATATTTATTTGAAATAATTATATTAGAAGCATATTTATTTGAAAGAATTATATTAGGAGAATATTTATTTGGAAGAATTATATTAAAGAGATATTTACTGGAAGAAGTATATTTGAAAGATATTTACTTGAAAGAAGTATATTTGAAAGATATTTACCTGAAAGAATTACATTCGAAAGATATTTATTTGAAATAATTTTAATGGAAGGATATTTATTTGAAGGAAGCATATTCGAAATATACTTATTGAAAAGAATTATATTCTAGAGACTTTTATTGAATAACTTATTGATAAAAGATGTATATTGAAAGGACTTGGTTAATTGGTTGTACTTGTGTTTATTATTTGTTTGAGTAATATTTATGGTGTTCCTGTTACCTTGCTGTTTAAACCACCAGTTGATTGGTGTTGCTATCACTGCTATTTGTTTTCTATCATTTGGTATATCATATTGCACAGGTTATTAGACTAGTGAGTGTCTTGACTGTACCTCATCTCTACTCCACTGAGGTTAATCTTGATACTTACTGGGTACCGACCGTGGTGAACTCATACTATACTTTTGCATATTTTTGTGCAAAGTCAGGTATTGGGGATATCGGACTCAGACAAAGTTAGAGTGGGATCACAAGAATTCAAGGTAGAGCTGCTTGGTCGTCGCAGTTCCTTGGAGTCTTTCCATTTTATTTTACTGTTATTTATTATTCAAACAGTATTGATTATTCGATCCTTGAGATCATTTCATGTATTAAGTTAGAGTTCGGGACTCAGTACTACCAGTCTTGGGAGGGTGTTATATTCATATTTGTTCCGCTGTTAGTTTTGATTACCTATTTAATTCATATAATAAAAAAAAATAGCTTCGAAATTTAATGGAATTCGGCTTACCTAGTCTTGGAGACTAGGTGCCATCACGATGCCTGTGGTCGGATTTTGGGTCGTGACAGGAGGGCAGCCCAACCTAGAGTCGAACAACACTCCCAAATACCCTTAAACACTAACAACATGTTTTTCTTACGAGTTTAAATGCCAATGAGGCCCTTTCAATGTAAACTAAATGCTATAGCATTACCTATCACAAAATATATACTTTCCCTCTTAACATAAGAATATATAGTCAACACTGGATTACCAAACAAACATATTTCACATGAATTCTAAAGATATGACTTTGAAACACATACATGTGAGGAATAGAAGCATCATAAGCATACTACAAAAGTCTAAATTTAGAGTAGAGCAATATTCCAAATAAAGGCAAAGCTATACAACAACAACTCAGCATATACAAAGGTTTCTTGTGTATGGCAAACCTAGTGTGAGCTGATTGATTTTGGTTTCAACATATCAATAGGTTGATACTTCAATCTTAACATTTTTAAAGAGAGTCAGCAATAAAAATTCAGGCAACACAGTCATAACTAATCATTTACAGAGGCTGTCAAAGACATCTAGCGCATGATCAAGCCTTTCAATAGGTCTGCAAGTTCACTGTGATGACCCAAAATATCATCTTTGCATTTAATAAGTAGTTTTGTATTATAAGACCTTTAAAAATACCATTTATCATTTCTCGACTTGCGTGCACAGTCCGTACAATTTTCATGAAAAGTTTTTACGTGCAAAATGGATAAAAATGTGAAATAAAGCTTTAAAGCTCAACTGAGTTGACTTTGGTCAACATTTTGAGCAAACGGACCTGGATCAGTATTTTAACAATTCCGGTAGGTCCGCATCGTGATTTGGGACTTGGGCGTATGCCCGGAATCGAATTCCGAGGTCCTTAGCCCGTGATATGGAATTTTCAAGAAAAATTAAAAGCTTGAAAGCTTAATAATTTTTAATAAATTACTGATGTTGGATTTGTTGACCCCGGGTCCGTATTTTTGTTTCGAAGCCCGGTATAGGTCCACTATAATATTTATGACTTGTCTGCCAAATTTGGTGAGAATCGGAGTTGATTTAACGTGATTCGGACGTCCGGTTGTAAAAATATAAGTTTTAAAGTTTTCTTGAAAATTCCCTTTGATTTAATGTCCAATTCGTAGTTCTAAGTGTTATTTTGGCGATTTGATCGCGCGAGCAAGTTCGTATGATATTTTAGAACTTGTGTGCATATTTGTTTTGGAGCCTCGAGGGCTCGGGTGAGTTTCGGATAGGCTACGAGATGATTTTGAACTTAGAAAATCTGGGTTTTAGCTTCTGCTGTCATCTGGTGTTTTGTGCTTCGCAATCGCGAAGCCATTCCTACGATCGCGAAGAGGGAAAGTTGGACTGACACAATTGTGCTTCACGTTCGCGAAGGGTCGAAGTGCAAAGCTTCGCGTTCACGATCGAGTCCTCGCGTTCGCGAAGAGGAAATGAGGCAGAAGCTGGGGTACTCAAATTTGTTCTTCGCGTTCACATGAAACGGTCCGCGATCGCGTAGGTCTACAGAGTTATGCTTCGCTTTCGTGTAGAGCAAAGTGGCAGCCTGTGCAAAAATGTGCTTCGCGATCGCGAAGAGTAAAATAAATCTGGGGAATGTTGTTCTACGCGATCGCGAACGAATTTCCGCGATCGCGATGAATAAAAAAATCTAAAAAACAGAACTTAAGTTCGGGAAATAAGGTTTCGACCCATTTTTAACTCTTTTCCAATTTTGAGCTCGGGTAAGGCGATTCTTGAGCGATTTTCACGGAAAAATATTGGAGTAAGTGTTCCTTATCCTATATTGATTATATTTCATGATTCCATACTCATTTATATCATGAATCCGTGAATTTATGGAAGAAAAATCAGATTTTTATAAAATCTTCCAAAAAATAAAATTTTAAGATTTGAAGGTCCATTTGACATCGGAATTGGATAATTTTTATATGGTTGAACTCGTAGCGGAATGGTATTCGAATTTCGCGAGTTTTTCCGTGATTTGAGACGTGGGTCCCACTGTCAAATATTTTAATGAATTTCGGATTTTTATCTGGAAAATTAGTAAATTTATATGGAATTAATTCCTATGATTCGTATTAAGTATATCGAGTTGTTTGTGGATAGATTTGAAGCTTTTGGAGAAAAATTTAAAAGGAAAAGCTATGGTCGAGTAATTGATTGGAATTTGCAAAGCGAGTTAAGTGTCGTGGTTAACCTTGACTTGAGGGAATAAAACCCTTAAATTATTTATTATATAAAATGCATGTGAACGACGTATAGGCGAGGTGACGAGTGTCTATACGTCGTCAAATTAATTGTTTGCCTGCTTACTTGAAAAATCATAAATTGTTTTAAATCATGAATTAATTATTAAAATAATTATTTCTCTCCTATTCTTTGTCAAATATTAATTCTTGAATTCCTGCATTAATTGTTACATGCTATTTGAATTATGTGCCTTAATTGTTATTTGACATTTAGCATATTAAATATTAAACTGTATATTTTCTCTCTGATTTCCATAATAATTTGCTATTTGCCTTTGTTTGTTTCTTAATAATATCATAATTATTGTATGCTTGTTGTCTTATAATTTTATATTAATTGTTGCATTTATTGGGAAAATTTCTTCTATAAGAATTGGTAAATGAATATGTTGGAGGAGCGGGTTGCACGCCGCAACAGAATTAATTATAATGAATATATTGTAGGATCGGGTTGCACGCCGCAACAGACTTATTAAAAAGTCCATATTGGAGGATCATGATCCGCAACCCGCAATAGTCTTATTAAAAGTCCATATTGGAGTATCGGATTGCACGCCGCAACAGACTTATTTAAAAGTACATATATACTTGATTAAAATAAATATATGGCAGACTTGATTAAAATGAGTATATTGGAGGAGCGGGTTGCACGCCGCAACAGAATGGAATATGAATATATTGTGAGAGCGGGTTGCACACTGCAACGAAAATTGATGGAAATGATAATTGGTTGTGACTGCTGAGTTGGCTTCAATTATTATAAATGAGTTACCCGATTTATTTCTATTATTTGTTGTTGTTACTAATATTGCGTACAGGTTAATGTAAGAGACCCACCTTAGCCTCGTCACTACTTCGTCGAGGTTAGGCTCAACACATACCAGTACATGGGGTTGGTTGTACTGATACCACACTCTGCACTTCTTGTGCAGATTTCGGAGTTGGTCCTAGCGGCACACCATAGACTTGCTCGGATTTCAGCTACTCAGAGGAGACTCGAGGTATAACTGCACAGCGTCCGAAGTTCTGAAGTCCCTGTCTATTTTACTTTAGCTGTGTGTTTGTTTCCAGACAACTTTAATTTATTCAGACCTTTATTTGTATTTATTCTAGAAGCTCGTGCACTTGTGACATCAAATTCTGGGATGGTATTTAGACACCGTTTTTTTTTTATGGATTATTTACTATATTTCAGACCTTACTTCCTCAATCGTTCTTTGTTATTAATAAATTTAAAAATTATTTAAAAATTGGTTAATATTATTCTAACGTTGGCTTGCCTAGCAAGTGAAATATTAGGCGTCATCACGGTCCGAAGGTAGGAATTTCGGGTCGTGACAGTTGGTATTAGAGACTAGGTTACATAGGTCTCACGAGTCACGAGCAAGCTTAGTAAAGTCTGAAGGATCGGTATGGAGACGTCTATACTTATCTCTCAGAGGCTATGAAGTTTAGGAACAACATCACTTCTTTCTTATTCTATTATGCGAATTTATTCTATCATTGCTGATTGAACCATTCTACTCTTATTCTCTCGCAGATGGTGAGAACACGTAATACATCTACCGATGGATAGGGACCAGAGCCTCCGGTGGTAAATATGGCCAGGGGTAGAGGTCGAGGCCGAGGCCGAGGCCGAGGTAGAGCTTAGTCCAGAGCTCGAGCAACTGCACCTGTTGTAGAACCTCAGGTGGACCTTCAGGAGGAGGTTCTAGTTCAGAATGTACCAGTTCAGGTCCAGGAAGGATTCATAGCTACTCCAGTGCTACAGGACGCTCTAGTCTGTTTGGTAAGTCTTATGGAGGGTGTGGCCCAGAATGGTACATTTCCAATGGCACCAGCCGTTTCACAGGCTGGGGGAGGAGCACAAAATCCCACTACTCCCGCTCCGGAGTAGATGGCTCCCCAGAATCAGGCTCCAGCAGCCCCGCCAGTTGGGGTAGTTCAGCCAGTTGTTGCGGCACAGATCGGTGATAGGCCCGCCATGTCTTTTGAGGCCTTATTGAGACTGAATAAGTTTACTAAGCTCTTTTCAGTTCACTTCAGTGGTACACCTTCTGAGGACCCACATGATTATCTTGAACGCTGCCACGAGGTGCTGTGGAACATGGGTATAGTTGAGAACAACGTGGTTAATTTTGCTGTATTTCAGATAACGGGTTATGCCAAGAGGTGGTAGAGAGATTATACATTGACCTGACCAGTCGAATCGCCTACACTTACATGGGATCAGTTCTCTCAGCTATTTCTGGAAAAGTTCCTCCCTATCACACTCAGAGAGGAATTCCGTAAGCAATTTGAGCATCTACAGTAGGGCAGTATGCCTATTACTCAGTATGAGTCCCGTTTTGTGGATTTGGCCCATCATGCTCTCCCTTTACTACATACTGAGGGAGAAAGTGTGAGGAGGTTTATTGAGGGACTCACTCACCTATCAGGCTTCAGATGGCCAAGGAGACCGGAAGTGAGATTTCTTTTTAGGCGGCTGCTAATGTCACGAGAAGGATCGAGATGGTTCTTGCACAGAAGAGAGGGCAAAGGTCTGATAAGAGGCCTCGTAAGTTCGGTGGTTTCAGTGGTGCCTCGTCTAGAGGCAGGGGTAATTTTGGTAGGGCTGATCCTCCCAGACTGTTTTATTCAGTAAATGATGCATCGCCCAGTGCTTCAGGGAGTCATGGTCCTATTATGCCTTACTCTAGGCAGCCAGTATTCAGTGCACATTCAGCTCCTATCAGTGCATCACCACTCCAGAGTTACTACAGTGGTTATCCGACCCATTTGGGTCAGCTTCAGCTTCAGCAGCCACAGCATCAGGATGGGTGTTATGAGTGTGGAAACATTGGTCACATCAGGAGGTATTGCCCTAGATTGGCGAGTAACAAATCTCGGCAAGATTCTCGTGCCATCATACCAGCACGGGTTGCTTCACCGCCTACTCAGCCAGCTAGAGGTTGGGGTCAGGCCGCTAGTGGTGGAGGTCAGGCCGCTAGTGGTGGAGGTCAGGCCATTAGAGGTGGAGGTCAGACCGTTAGAGGTGGAGGCCAGCCAGTTAGAGGCCGTTCCAGGGACGCAGTTCAGAGTGGTGGGGCCCAGCCTCAATTTTATGCTTTTCCAGCTAAGCTTGAGGCCAAGTCATCTGATACTGTGATCACATGTATTATTCCAGTTTGCCATAGAGATGCTTCAGTTCTATTTGATCCAGGATCTACTTATTCCTATGTGTCCTCCTATTTTGCTTCATATTTGGTTGTGCCTTATGATTCTCTGAGTGCTTCTGTGTGTGTATCTACATTGGTGGGAGACTTTGTTGTAGTAGATCATGTCTATCATTTGTGTGTGGTTACTATTGGTAATCTTGAGACTAGTGTGGATCTTTTACTTCTTGATATGGTAGATTTTGATGTCATCTTGGGTATGGATTGGCTGTCCCCTTATCATGCTATATTGGATTGTCATGCCAAGACAGTGACCTTAGCTATGCCGAGGTTACCTCAGTTAGAGTGGAAATGAACTCATGGTCATTCTTCCAGTAGGGTTATTTCTTATATGAAAGCTCGGCGTATGGTAGAGAAAGGGTGTTTAGCCTATTTGGCTTATATTCGCGATCCTACTGCGGGTGTTCCTTCTATGGAATCAGTACCAGTTGTTCGTGAATTTCCAGAAGTATTTCATGCAGATTTGTCGGGGATGCCACCGGACAGAGATATTGACTTCTGTATTGATTTGACTCCGGGCACTCAGCCCATTTCTATTTCACTATACCGTATAGCCCCGCCAGAGTTGAAAGAATTGAAAGAGCAGTTACAAGACTTTCTTGATCAGGGATTCATTAGACCCAGTGTCTTGCCCTAGGGTGCACCAATATTATTTGTAAAGAAGAAATATGGCTCTATGCAGATGTGTATAGATTATCGGCAGTTGAACAAGGCCACTATCAAAAATAAATATCCGCTGCAAAGAATTGATGATTTATTTGATCAGCTTCAGGGTGCCAAGGTATTTTCGAAGATCGATTTGAGGTCTGGTTACCATCAGTTGAAGATTAGGGCATCTGATGTCCCTAAACCAGCTTTTCAAACTCGGTATGGGCATTACCAATTCCTAGTGATGTCTTTTGGGTTGACAAATGCCCCAGCAACATTTATGGATTTGATGAATCGGGTGTTCAAGCCTTATTTGGATTCTTTTGTGGTTGTATTCATTGATGATATCTTGATTTACTCCAGCAGTCAAAAGGAGCATGAGCAACATCTTCGAAGTGTGCTTCACACTTTGAAGAATAATCAGTTATATGCCAAGTTTTCAAAATATGAGTTTTGGTTAGACTCAGTTGCCTTTTTGGGGCATGTTGTATCGGCAGAAGGCATAACGATGGATCCTAAGAAGATTGAGGCTGTTCAGAATTGTCCTAGACCTACTTCAGTTACAAAGATCCGGAGTTTCCTGGGTTTAGCAGGTTATTATCGTCGATTCGTGGAAGGGTTTTCATATATAGCAAACCCATTGATCAGACTGACCAAGAAAGGTGTCCTATTCAGATGGTCAGACGAGTGTGAATTGAGTTTTCAGAAACTCAAGACTGCTTTGACTACGACACCAGTGTTGGTATTACCCACAGGTTCAGGATCGTATACAGTATATTGTGATGCATCTCACATTGGGTTTAGTGTAGTATTAATGCAAGATGGCAGGGTGATTGCATATACGTCGCGGCAGTTGAAGGTTCACGAGAAGAATTATCCTGTTCATGACTTAGAACTGGCAGCCATTATTCATGCGCTGAAGATTTAGAGGCATTACCTCTACGGTGTCTCATGTGAGGTATTTACTGATCATCGTAGCCTTCAGTACCTGTTCAAACAAAAAGATCTTAATTCGAGGAAGAGAAGATGGTTAGAGTTGTTGAAAGACTATGATATCACCATTTTGTATCACCCCGGAAAGGCCAATGTGGTGGCCGATGCTTTGAGTATGGGCAATCTTGCGTATATTTCGATTGGTGAAAGGCCATTAACTGTAGATGTTCAGACTTTGGCTAATCAGTTCGTGAGGTTAGACGTTTCAGAACCCAGTCGGGTTCTAGCTTGCACAGTCACTCGGTCTTCTTTATATGAGCACATCAGAGAGAGGCAATATGATGATCCTCATTTACTTGTCCTTAAGGACACGATGTGGCACAGTGATGCCAAACAGGTTGCTGTGGGGGAAGATGGAGTTCTGCGAATGCAGGGTCGTATTTGTGTGCCTAATATGGATGGGCTTCGTGAATTAATTCTTGAAGAGGCACACAGTTCCAGGTATTCTATTTATCTAGGTACCGCCAAAATGTATCAAGATTTGCGGCAACATTATTGGTGGAGGAGAATGAAAAAGGATATAGTTGCATTTGTAGCTCGGTGTCTGAATTGTCAGCAAGTGAAGTACGAGCATCAGAGACCTAGTGGTTTGCTTTAGAAGTTAGAAATTCCTGAATGGAAATGGGAGCGTATCACTATGGATTTTGTTGTTGGGATCCCACTGACTCAGAGAAAGTTTGACGCAGTTTGGGTCATTGTGGACAGGTTGATCAAGTCAGCACATTTCATTCCAGTGGCTGTTACCTATTCTTCAGAGAGGTTAGCTGAAATTTACATTCGTGAGATTGTCCGCCTTCATGGTGTGCATGTGTCTATTATTTCAGATCGAGGTACGCAGTTTACCTCACACTTCTGGAGGGCTGTACAACGTGAGTTAGGCACACGGGTTGAGTTGAGCACAACATTTCATCCACAGACAGACGGATAGTCAGAGCGCACAATTCAGATATTGGAAGATATGCTTCGCGCTTGTGTTATAGACTTTGGAGGTTCTTGGGATCATTTCTTGCCACTTGCGGAGTTTGCTTATAATAATAGCTACCAGTCGAGCATTCAAATGGCTCCATATGAGGCATTATACGGAAGGCAATGTCGTTCGCCAGTTGGCTGGTTTGAACCGGGAGAGGCTCGGTTATTGGGTACCGATTTGGTACAAGATACCTTGGATAAGGCCAAGATTATTCAGGATCGACTTCGCACAGCTCAGTCTAGGAAAAAGAGTTATGCCGACCGTAAAGTTCGTGATATTTCATTCATGGTTGGAGAAAGAATATTGCTCCGGGTTTCACCTATGAAAGGTGTAATGAGGTTCGGAAGGAAGGGCTAGTTGAGCCCTAGGTATATCGGACCCTTTGAAATTGTTGAGAGGGTGGGTAAAGTAGCCTACAAGCTTGCATTACCACCTAGTTTATCTGCGGTTCATCTGGTGTTCCATGTGTCTATGCTCCAAAAATATCATGGTGATCCGTCCCATGTGTTAGATTTCAGCTCAGTCCAATTGGACAAAGATTTGACTTATGAGGAGGAGCCGGTGGCTATTCTAGCCCGGCAGGTCCGACAGTTGAGGTCTAAGAGTTATCCTTCAGTTCGGGTGTAATGGAGAGGTTAGCCGATAGAGGAATCTACCCGGGAGTCCGAGTCGGAGATACGGAGTAAATATCCACACTTATTCACCAGCTCAGGTACTTTTTCTAACTCCGTTCGAGGACGAACGTTTGTTTTAGAGGTGGAGAATGTGATGACCCAAAATGTCATCTTTGAATTTAATAAGTAATTCTGTATTCTAAGAACTCTAAAAGCACCATTTATTATTTCTCGACTTGCGTGCACAGTCTGTATAATTTTTCGGAAAGTTTTTATGTGAAAAATAGATTAAAATGTGAAATAGAGCTTTAAAACTCAACAGAGTTGACTTTGGTCAACATTTTTAGCAAATGGACCTGGATCAGTGTTTTGACAATTTCGGTAGGTCCGCATCGTGATTTGGGACATGGGCGTATGCCCAGAATCGAATTCTGAGGTCCCTAGCCCGAGATATGGAATTTTGATAAAAAATTAAAAGCTTGAAAGCTTAATAATTTTTAATAAATTACTGATGTTGGATTTATTGACCCCGGGTCTGTATTTTGGTTTAGGAGCCCGGTATAGGTCAACTATAATATTTATGACTTGTCTGCCGAATTTGGTGAGAATCAGAGTTGATTTGACGTGATTCGGACGTCCGGTTGTAAAAATATAAGTTTTAAAGTTTTCATGAAAATTTCCTTTGATTTGTTGTCCGATTCGTAGTTCTAGGTGTTATTTTGGTAATTTGATCACTCGAGCAAGTTCGAATGATGTTTTAGAACTTGTGTGCATATTTGGTTTGGTGCCCCGAGGGCTGGGGTGAGTTTCGGATAGGCTACGAGATGATTTTGAACTTAGAAAATCTGGTTTTTAGCTTCTGCTGTCATCTGGTGTTTTGTGCTTCGCGATCGCGAAGCCATTCCTGTGATCGTGAAGAGGAATGTTGGACTGGCACAATTGTGCTTCGCATTCACGACCGAAGGCACGCGTTCGCGAAAGGTGGAAGTGCAAAGCTTCACGTTCGCGATCGAGTCCTCGCGTTCGCGAAGAGGAAATGAGGCAGAAGCTGGGGTACTCAAATTTGTTCTTCGCGTTCGCATGAAACGGTCCGTGTGTGATGTCGCGTTCGCGTAGAGCAAAGTGGCAGCCTGTGCAAAAATGTGCTTCGCGATCGCGAAGCCATTCCCGCGATCGCGAAGAGTAAAATGAATCTCGGGAAAGTATTTTTACGCGATCGCGAACGAATTTCCGCGATCGCGATGAATAAAAAAATCTGAAAAACAGAACTTAAGTTCTAGAAATGGGGTTTCGACCCATTTTCAACTCTTTTTCATTTTTGAGCTCGGTTAAGGCGATTCTTAAGCGATTTTCACGGAAAAATATTGGGGTAAGTGTTCCTTATCTTATATTGATTATATTTCATGATTTCATACTCATTTACATCATGAATCCGTGAATTTATGGAAGAAAAATCAGATTTTTATAAAATCTTCCAAAAAACAAAAATTTAAGATTTGAAGGTCCATCTGACATCGGAATTGGATAATTTTTGTATGGTTGAACTCGTAGCGGAACAGGTGTTCGGATTTCGCGAGTTTTTCCGGGATTTGAGACGTGGGTCCCACTATCGAATATTTTAATGAATTTCGGAGTTTTATCCGAAAAATTAGTAAATTCATATGGAATTAATTTCTATGATTCGTATTGAGTATATCGAATTGTTTGTGAATAAATTTGAAGCTTTTGGAGACAAATTTAAAAGAAAAAGCTGTGGTCGAGTAATTGATTGGAATTTGCAAAGCGAGGTAAGTGCGGTTAACCTTGACTTGAGGGAATAAAACCCTTAAATTATTTGTTATGTAAAATGCATGTGAACGACTTATAGGCGAGGTGACGAGTGTCTATACGTCGTCAAATTAATTGTTTGCCTGCTTACTTGAAAAATCATAAATCGTTTTAAATCATGAATTAATTATTATAATAATTATTTCTCTCCTATTCTTTATCAAATATTAATTCTTGAATTACTGCATTAATTGTTACATGCTATTTGAATTATGTGCATTAATTGTTATTTGACATTTAGCATATTAAATATTAAATTGTATATTTTCTCTCTGAATTCCATAATAATTTGCTATTTGCCTTTGTTTGTTTCTTAATTAAATTATAATTATTGTATGTTTGTTGTCTTATAATTTTATATTAATTATTGCATTTATTGGGGAAATTTCATCTATAAGAATTGGTAAATGAATATGTTGGAGGAGCGGGTTGCACGCCGCAACAGAATTAATTATAATGAATATATTGGAGGATCGGGTTGCACGCCGCAACAGACTTATTAAAAAGTCCATATTGGAGGATTGGGTTGCACGCCGCAACAGACTTATTAAAAGTCCATATTAGAGGATCGGGTTGCACGCCGCAACAGACTTATTTAAAAGTATATATATATACTTAATTGAAATAAATATATGACAGACTTGATTAAAATGAGTATATTTGAGGAGCGGGTTGCACGCCGCAACAGAATGGAATATGAATATATTGTGAGAGCAGGTTGCACACTATAACGGAATTTGATGGAAACGATAATTGGTTGTGACTGCTGAGTTGGCTTCAATTATTATAAATGAGTTACCCGATTTATTTCTATTATTTGTTGTTGTTACTAATATTGCGTACATGTTAATGTAAGTGACCCGCCTTAGCCTCGTCACTACTTCGTTGAGGTTAGGCTCAGCACATACCAGTACATGGGTTTGGTTGTACTGATACTACACTCTACACTTCTTGTGCAGATTTCGGAGTTGGTCCTAGCAGCGCACCATAGACTTGCTCGGATTTCAGCTACTCGGTGGAGACTTGAGGTAAAACTGCACAGCGTCCGCAGTTCTGAAGTCCCCGTCTATTTTACTTTAGCTGTGTGTTTGTTTTCAGGTACCTTTAATTTATTCAGACCTTTATTTGTATTTATTCTAGAAGCTCGTGCACTTGTGAAACCAAATTCTGAGATGGTATTTAGACACCGTTGTTTTTGTTTTTATGTATTATTCACTATATTTCAGACCTTACTTCCGCAATCGTTCTTTGTTATTAATAAATTTAAAAATTATTTAAAAATTGGTTAATATTATTCTAACGTTGGCTTGCCTAGCAAGTGAAATGTTAGGCGCCATCAAGGTCCGAAGGTGGGAATTTCGTGTCGTGACATGCACAGATCAAAATATGGAATCCCTAAGGATCTCTACAGAATCATATTCCTAATAATGTTGACTTCAAACAAATCATCATGTTCAAATAGCATCAGCAAAGGCCCTTATATGATCTTAGGGAGTCATATTTTGGTTTTAAAATTAGCAATGGGGAAAGGACTGGAGTTGTTCTGGACAAGGTATGAAATCAGGAACTAAGCAAGAACATGCAGTATTCAGTTAACTACTTAAATACTTCAAATCAGTGATGATTCTATGTAAATAGGGGAAACGTTACACATTTTGAAGAATTAGATTAAGCATGACATGAGGGGAAAGAGTTAAAGATAAAGAAAAGATATTGCATGAGAACATGTTTAACTCAAACTTAAGTCTAGGTTGGTACATGAATATGAAAATGATCATGCTTCTATTTTTACAAGTTATCACTTGGTTGTAGCAGGGTAACTAGATCCTTTTAGGGAAGACAATTTTAAAAGTTAAATGTATGTTAGTTTTCAAAGATCAATGATAACCCTAAAGGATTGGAGACAGGAGGTATGACACCAAGTAAGCATGCAATTGAAGATGTTGCCTAATCAAGAAAACAATTAAGTTCAGCCTAACTAGTTATCAGTCTTTAAAACAAAGAGAAGAAACAGGATCATGATTGTGTTATGAGGAAAGATAACTTAGCCTTAACAGATGTGTACAATAGGATTACTGAGAGAAGAGAAAAGAGTTTAATTCAAACAAGAGAAGGTCAACAGATGCAGCAGCAAAAAGACCATAGTGGCAACTCAGAGATAGTTTAACAAACATAAGTAGAGAAGAAAACATATAAAAACTTGGAGTTCATGCTTAAGGTTAAGAGACAGAGGATATAAACTTAAACACCTTCATATTTATCTTAGTTGTGGTTATTAAATAATAAGCTCAACTTCAAGACTCACATAACTACAGAGATGCAACAGATAAGGATAAAGGTTACTGCAGATCAATAAAAAGCTATGAAGTTCATCCGAACATGAACACATAATAACTTAAACATGTAGACTTTGGAAATTCAGGAACAAAGATCAACAAGAATCAATTAATGTTTTAATCAATCATTGATTAAAGACTCAAGACATGATAAATAGTCACAAGTATCGATTAATCTTAACAGAACACAAGCATTAACATAGTGAACACCATAAAATAACTGTAATACTCAGAGTATAACTAATAGATTTGCAGCATTCAAAAGAGATAAACAAAAGAGAAGAATTAGAGATGTGCTGACCTTTTTAGAGAAGCAGACCAAACAAAACTTTTTCTTAGTTTCTTAAGATCCCAAGAAACTCAAGTTGAACCAGCGACAGTACTCAGAAAACGAAAGAGAGAAAAGTAAGAAAACCTAGGCTTTGAACTCTAAATTTCTTAGATGATTGAAATGTTTGTGTTTTCTTTAGTGGCTCGTGATGATAGGTGAGAACATTAAAGGCTCCTATTTATAGTGGCTATTGAAGGCTCTAGGGTTTCAGAGGATTCAAATCGGATAATAGAAGATGACGATTACAAGTTGATGTAAGCAAAATTGAGTGGAAATATGAGAGACAGAGGTGAAAATCAGTAAGGGTTTTTACCTGAGAGGAGAGAAGTCGACCGTTGAAGGAAAGGACCTTCGGATAAAGCTTCAATGTCTAGAGGTCACTGCGTTTGAACTCTGGACCTCGAATAATTATGATTAGATTCTGAAATATGCTTATGCATGCCATAGAGTTAACAAAACGGAAGAGGGTCTCAGAGATTTGACCCTTGCACGATTTGGTCTAGGGTTTTTGGATTTGGGTTTTGAATATCTATCAATGAGAATGGGAATCTGGTTTCAAATTTCATAGCCTATGGACAAAGCAATTTGTCTCTGAGTTTGATTTGAAAGCAAAGACGGAATGGTGTTTCAAGCTTGAGAGGTTAGTCTCTGATGGCTCAGATTTAGTGAACAAAAGGGGAAATAACAGCGGGATTCTTGGATTCAGAAGGCAAAGGAAATGAAATCTCTAATCGATTTGTGACCTTGCACTAATTTGTGCAAGGTTTGGTGACTAATTGGTTTGTGAGGTTAAGAGAAAAGAGAGGGGAAAGGGAAAGAGAGGCGGGCGAGTGAGATGAAGAATGATTAGGGTTTTGGGTAGGTTAGAATGGTCTCCTAGTTTAAGAAAGAGAGATGAGATCAGGGCCGTTGGATATATTAATCAACGAGCTTGATAATTTGGGCATTAAAGAATTAACATGTGAGAAAGTCATGTCCGTTGGATTGTTGGATTTGGACGACTGAGATCAAGTCCAGTGGAGTACTAAAAACTAATGAAAAAATGAGGATAAAATGCGGGCCATTGATCTGATAGATCAATGGTCAACATTCATTATGCTTTCTTTGTGAGTGAGAGAGGCGAGTGACATGGCGTGCTCTGATTGGTTTAGGGAGATGGACACGGATCACCAACCTGGAATGGAGGGATCGTTTGGACTGGGTCAAATGAGGGGTTGGGCCTCGTATTGGGCCAAAATTAATTTAAAAAATGGCCATCTTGTGCTTAATTGGAGATTTGCAATTGTAGCCTTTTGGTCTTCTAACCCTTTTAAACTTAATTTAAACAAACTTAATTATTTTCACTAAAATTTAGTAAAATTATAATTACCAAACATACTACTAATTATTATAATTAATTATTTATGAAATACTTTGTCTTCTAAATTATAACACTAATTTGAACATAATAATCTAATTAATCACAATTTGAGAAGTAATTCATTAAAATAATTGTAAAGCTTAGATAGTGTATTTTAGAAATTGCCTCAATGACATAAAAAGTAGTAAGTATATTCATAATTACATAATGTTAGTCTAGGTTATTAATTCCAAAACTAATACTTAATCGATTTAGTAAAAATAGGTATTTATTGATAGAAAATACTTTTAAAACATTCATTGTAAATTATTAAGAATGAATAAATTAATTTTTAAAGGGACGGTCAAAATTGGCCGTCAACAGCTGCCCCTCGTTAACCAGAGACGATGAAATAGTTTTCGGGCAAAAAAATTGAACCAAAACCAATTTTGTCCCTACTTTCAGGTGAGTATTCTAGGAAATGGAGATGGTGAATTTGTATTGAGTTGAGGAAGAATCTAGAAGATTTGGGATTATTGGGCCGAATTCTGGCTTTTAATTGCTTACATACCTCGGGCTTAAAGAGGATCAAGCCTCATGTAGTTCTGGAGTAAGGACTTCGGGAAGCGACACTCACAGGAATTGTCCCAGTATCGTATTGCGATGATACAACGAGACGGAAGATTGGTCACTCATGGTAGCTTTAATTTTTCGGCCTGATTTGAAAGATTCAAAATTTTGAGCTCGCTAATCGTCTTGAGCTGGGATCTTAGGCCCGCTACTGGGTTGGCTGTCTCTATAGCATTGTAGTTCGTTCTGCTGCTAAGAAATATTTCCACGCTGCAGTGTTTGTCCCTGCAAAACAAATGAAATACACACATACCAATATATTGTAATGCAGAATATATTAAGATGCGATGTAAATGATGAAGGAATAATGATACATTGCTGTCGGCGAGCCGTTATTTGGGATCGGGATGATGGGATACTTGATCTTGACTCTATTTGTTAGCCAGGCTGTGTACCATTCCGCATCTGTCGGAGCATTTGAAAATTGTCTCCGCTTGTTGGTAGAAGCTTGATTGGTAAAGTGCGTCTCCGCTTATTGGGAGAGCTTGATTTGTAGAGTGCGTCTCCGCTTGTTGGGAGAGCTTTGCACTAAAGTGTAACGTAATCTCCGCTCAGGAGTGATTGGTTAAAACCGTAATCATGCCTGAAGCTGCACAAACAAAACGTTAAAGCATTCAAAGTAATAGCAACTGAAATAAACACATGCCTAAGAGATACTCTTTATTGCGAATCTAGGTTGTGGACATCGACTGGCAGAACGTTGGTGACAAGGTTTGCGATTGTCTATTTCGAGGTCCGTGATGACGTAGCGGGGATGCGAATTGCTTTGTTAGCGAAGTTTGCAGTTTGCTATATACAAGGCTCCAGTTGGTGAAACCGACGTTTGTTTTGTACAAGGCGCTCCGATTGATTGAGCTGATGGTTTGCTATATACAGGACTTCGATTGGCGAAGCCGACGTTCGATTTGTACAGGGTGCTCTGATTAGGTGAGTAGACAGTTTGCTATGTACAAATTTCTGTATCAGCTGTCTAATTTCGACATACCTGCAGAGGATTCAAGAGTTAGCTTTAGCTGTACTAGAAACATTTTAGTAAAGGAGGAAGGGAGATAATCTTAAGCAAGTGGCGAATTTATAATTTGCCCCAGTGTGGGGAATTGGTTTCTGTCGACCACATTGTTGGTTTGCCCCGGCCTTGAACATGATCGTGCCATGAAGTCTGGTAGATGGAACAGATGTCGGTATATACGTATATTTGTTTTTAGAATTTTTTTTTGAAAATAATTTATTTTTTAAGGCAAATGCCGTCGTTCTGTTTTATGACATGTTACGAAAGATTCTCCACACGCGAATGTATTCTATTGAAAAGCTTTGTCCTGTTGATGTCGATCTTCGGTGATGCTTCTGACAATACAGCTGCTTGCTATTGAGATTGCATCCTAATTCGAACTAATGCGTTACAAGGCTTTTCCTACGGTTATGACCGAACACTTTCAGGTTGCCTACATATCCAAAACGGAATCAGGTTTGCATATAGTTCATGGATGATGATAAAATATGATGAAGATGACCGAGCCTGACTCAGGTAGCCTACGTATCCAAATGGATTTAGGTCGAAGCATAGTTCGATTACAATAGATGCAAAATGATTATATTAAGAATGAAAATGGCCGAGTCTGACTCTGATAGCCTACATATCCAAGTGGAATCAAGCCAGAATGTAGTTCAATTACAAAAGACGACTGAATCCGATGAGGATTGCCTACATATTTCTTTATGAGGAAATCAAGTCGGTGTAGTTCGTGAGAAACATACAAAAGTGATATTTGATTTTTCTATTACAAGAGAAAGGGGGGGAGAGAAACAGAACCCTACATGGGTTGCCTACGTATCCCTCTGTGGGAAGTCAGGTTGAACGTAGTTCTGTTACATCAAAAACCTAACTCTATTTTGTCTTCAGACATAGTACCTCTTAATTGCATCTGCGTTGATAGGCTTCGTGTTAACTCTTTCATCCATTTATGCCATGATTAGAGCTCCACCCGACAGTGCTCGGTGAACCATGTAAGGACCTTGCCCGTTTGGTGCGAACTTTCCTTTGGCTTCTTCTTGATGGGGAATGATTTTCTTCAGAACCAACTTCCCTGATGTGAATTGGCGAGGCTTCACTCTTTTGCCAAATGCACTGGCCATCCTGTTCTGATATAATTGACCATGACATATTGCATTCATCCTTTTCTCATCAATGAGCATGAGTTGTTCCTGCCTAACCCGTACCCATTCTGCGTCGTCCAATTTTGCCTATTGAATGACTCTTAAGGACGGTATCTCAACATCTGCGGGTATCAACGCTTCTGTGCCATATACCAACATGTATGGAGTTTCCCTAGTGAATGTTCTCATGGTAGTGCGATAACCTAATAAAGCGAAAGGTAACTTCTCGTGCCATTGTCTATGATTGTCCACTATCTTTCGTAGAATCCTCTTGATATTCTTGTTGGCTACCTCGACTGCCCCATTCATTTGCGGTCTGTAGGCTGTGGAATTGCGGTTGACGATTTTGCACTTTTCGAAGATTTCTCTCATGAGGTCGCTGTTGAGGTCAGCGACATTGTCAATGATGATAGACTCCAGTATCCCAAAACTGCAAACGATGTTGTTTCGGACAAAATCTGCCACTACCTTCTTTGTGACAGCCTTGTAAGTAGATTCCTCAACCCATTTGATGAAATAGTTGATAGCCACCAAGATGAAATGATGTCCGTTTAATGCTGCAGGCTCTATGGGTCCAATCACGTCCATGCTCCAGGCGGCGAACGGCCAGGGTGAACCCATTACGTTTAACTCATTTGGTGGAGCCCGGATGAAATCTCTGTGAATCTGGCACTGGTGACACTTCTGCACGTAGCGGATACTGTCGCTTTCCATAGTCATCCAAAAGTACCCAACTCTCAAAATCCTCTTGGCTAATGTGAACCCGTTCATGTGAGGTCCGCACATCCCTGCATGTATTTCCTCTAATAGTCTGGTGGCTTCAGCAAAGCCTACTCATCTCAACCAACCTAAGTATGGGGTCCTCCTGTACAGGACTTCCCCGTTGAGGAAAATGTGGTTTGCCAGCCTCCTAAGGCCTCGCTTTTGACCATTAGTAGTATCCTCTAGGTATTCTCTAGTTGCAAAGAATTTCTTGATGTCGGAAAACCATGGTTTACCATCTGGTTCTTCATTTACATGGAAGCAGTAGTGCAATGCCCTGTGAAAATTTACCTAGAACCCGAGGTTTTGTGGTGCCGAGGTAAGTTAATGTGTTTAAGGATTGTAGAAATTCTTTGCAGCTCGCACGCTCGTCGCGATACGAATTTTTGGGGTTGCTTAGTGCATCGAGGAGTTGAAGGAAAAACATTTGCGGAACATGGAAGTTCTCGGGCCGCAGATCGGCCACGGAATGAAGCAGATAGATTTGCCAATTTTGAGGACCATTATGCGGCCGCAGAACCGTTTTGCGGGCCGTAGATCCCATCGCAGAACCAGCATGAGAAAATTTGGAAGGAGGTTCTGTGGTCCATTAAGTGACTGCAGAAACGCAGACCTCTCGTAGAGTGAAGCAGAAATGCCCAGTTCTAGAAGGCCATTATGCGGTCCATTTTGCGGACCGCAGAAGTGTTATGCGGTCGCATATGCGACCGCAGATCTACATCGGGGCTTCATTTATCTAATTTTATAACCCGACCCCCATTTTGTCTATCTATTCCGAAGGTTCATTTTTGGGGGACTACCTGACATTTTAGAGAGAGGAGAGAGCTATTCTAGAGAGAGGAAAGGGAGGACTAAGGATTTCACTACTCTACTTTGATCAAACCTTGGAATTTCATCAAAAGGAACTTGCTAGGGCTTCAAAAAGGCAAGAATTTCTTCCCCCAATTCTCCAATTTCGGGTTTGGGTTGATTATGGGTGATGAGGGTAGATTTATCACATGCATGAGCAAATAGAGACTGTGGGAAAGTTGTTGAACCATGTTGGGTGATTTTATTCTTGAATTAGTTGAGGGAAGGTTGGGTCATCGCTGTAGCAGCTTTTGCCATACGAATTCATCTAATCATGCTTGTAATGCTCCCCTCTTCTATAGATTAACATCGTTAGAAGTATTAGGATGTTATTGTTACACCAAGGAAAGCTCTTTCCAGGTATGAAGGCTAAACGCTTCTTCTAGAATAGAAATTCTCGAATCCTTGCAAAACTTTATCATGTGTAGTCGAACTTGAAACACTGTTGAGGTGGGATGTTCGACCTAGTAAATTGACTCTCAAATTGCATAACGTGTCCGAACCCTCATGTGTTAAAGATTTTCTATTGTGACTTAATTATGTTATACCCCTTTAGGGAAGAAAACATTGTATGGAATCAATGTATCAAACACTTATTTCTCATACGATGAAACCTTATGAACTTACACTTGTTAAGTCCGAAGGTGCCAAGCAGTTGATTGGAAAAGAATTCTTTGTACAAACTATTATCGTTTTAGGAATCTAAATTGTGGTATTGTGATTATACCTCCACCCACATACATTGGGGTGAGGCAGCAGGCCCGCTTTGTGTAAAGTTGTGGTATTGTGATTACACCTCTACCCACATACATTGGGGTGAGACGGCATGGCCGCTTTGTGTAGAGTTTATGGTATTGTGATTGCTCCTCCACCTGCATACATTGGGGTGAGGCGACTTGGCCGTTTTGTGTAAGGGGGGTTACAGAGGATCCTCGGCTTAAAAGCTATAAATGTTATTGGAAGCTCTTAATAAAATTTTCTTTGACTTTAACGACTATCTAAGCCCTTTTATTATTACCATGATTCATCATATTCATATTGTATTTCCAAGTTCTTGAATAGGTGTTTTGGTTTTCATACTAGTACTATTCGACATGTACTAACGTCCTTTTTGCCGGGGGCACTGCATCTTTAATGGGTGCAAGTGGTTCCATAGCGGGAGGCATTAACCAGTGATAGTGGTACACTCTCTTTCCAACTGACTTGGTGAGCCCCACTTCATTTTTGGGGTCGTGCATCTTGTTTTCCGTGTGTATTATATTTTGAGGTATAGCGGAAGCCTTGTTGCCGGCACTATCATTGTACTCTTTTGTATTTATTAGAGGCTCCGTAGACATAGTATGGGTTGTGTATTTGTTATGGGAAAGTCAAGATAGTAATGTAATATGTGTATTATATGGTCCACTTCAAACTATGAAAGTGTTTGTATTTTAAGACTTAAAAATAGAGTAACTAATGGTAATGGAGTTGGGGTTGTTTATGAAATACTCTCAGTGTTTAATTATTAAGAATATATCTCCTTTTTATTCACAGGTGAGTTTGGGTAGAAAGAAATCTAACATGCTTGCTCGGCCGGGTTATCTCGGTTGAGCACTAGTTGCGCTCCTCGAGGTCGGGTCGTGACAAATAGGCATGTTGATCCCTGGTCTCTACCTCTATAGGGTTGATGTAATTGTTGTCTGGATGCTGAATCATAGATGATAGGGTTGCAAGGGCGTCAGCGAACTTGTTCTGAATCCTGAGGACATGCTTGAACTCAATCTTTGTGAACTTCTTGCACAACTCTTTCACACAGTGTAGGTATGGAAGTATCTTGACATTCTTAGTGGACCATTCCCATTAGACTTGATGTATCAATAAATCAGAGTCTCCTAAGACCAAAAGTTCTTTGACGTTCATGTCGACTTCCATTCCGATCCCAAGGATGCATGCTTCGTATTCAGCCATATTATTGGTACAAGGGAATCTTATCTTTGCCGATGCCAGATAGTGTTGTCCAGATTCTGAAATCAGGACTGCCCCAATCCCGACTCCTTTGAAGTTTGCGTCCCCATCAAAAAATATTCTCCACCCAGGGTATGATTCTGTAATATCCTCCCCGGCAAATAGTACTTCTTCATTGGGGAAATACTTGGTAAGCAGTTCGTAATCTCCATCCACTGGATTCTTGGTGAGGTGGTCGGCTAAAGCTTGTCCTTTGATGGCCTTCTGAGTTATGTACACAATGTCAAATTCGTTGAGGAGAATTTTCTATTTAGCTAGCTTTTCGGTAGGCATTGGCTTCTGAAAAATATACTTGAGCGGGTCAAGCCGAGATATCAGATGCGTAGTCTATGCCGACATATAATGCCTTATCTTTTGAGCAATCCAAGTCAGAGCACAACAAGTGTATTCTATCAGGGTATACTTGGCCTCGCATGGCCTGAACTACTTGCTTAAGTAGTAGATGACCTGCCTTTTTCTCCTAATTCCATCATGCTGACCAATTCAGTAATAATGGTTTCCCTGGTTCAGGGGGAACCAACACTGGCAGGTTTGAAACATACTCTTTGATTCTGTCGAAGGCTTTCTGACACTCTTTTATCCATTTTGTGGCAGCATCCTTCTTCAGCAGCCTGAAAATGGGTTCATAAATTACCGTGGTCTGGGCTATGAAACGACTGATGTAATTCAATCTTCCCAGGAAACTCATGACACCTTTCTTGCTCTTTGGTGGCGGTAATTCCTGGATGGCCTTGATTTTTGATGGATCCAGTTCTATCCCCTTCGTGCTTACAATGAAACCTAATAGTTTTCCAGCGGGGACTCCGAACACACACTTTGCTGGGTTCAACTTCAAACTATACCTTCGCAGGCGTTCGAAAAATTTCCTCAAGTCGTCCAAGTGCTCCGAGCTCTTTCGTGACTTTATGATGCCGTCATCCACATACACTTCATTCTACTTATGAATCATATCATGAAAGAGGGTCTTCATGGTCCTCATGTAGATGGAGACGCCGTTCTTGAGACCAAACGACATAACTCTATAACAATAGACTCCCCAAGGCATGGTGAAAACTGTCTTCTCTGCATCTTCTTCGTGCATTAGGATTTGATGGTATCCAGCGAAACAATCCTCAAATGATTGTATTTCATGCTTCACGCAGTTGTCGATGAGGTTGTGGATGTTTGGCAGAGGGAAATCGTCCTTTGGAGTAACTTTGTTGAGATCTCGGTAGTCCACACATATTCTGATCTTTCTATCTTTCTTGGGCACTGGGACGATGTTTGCCAACCAACTTGGATAGTTAGTGATCCTTACTACATTTGCTTCTATTTGTTTGGTCACTTTTTCCTTTATCATCAGACTTAAATGAGGTTTGAATTTTCTGGGCTTCTACTTGACTGGCGGTCTGACAAGGTCAATAGGCAGTCAATACGAGACAATGTCAGTGCTTAATCCTGGCATGTCATCATAGGACCATGCGAACACGTCGACGTACTGTCGGAGGAGCTCAATCATTTTTTCCTTCAACTCGGCTTCTAGATGAATGCTGATTCTGATTTCTTTTACATCTTCTTCGCTTCCAAGATTGACCACCTCCATTTATTCAAGGTTGGGCTTTTTCTGACTCTCGAGTTGTTGGATCTCCTGCGGGAGATTGTCTGGAATTATACTCTCATCATATTCCTCGGAATCCGGGTCGTTGCGCTCAACGATTTCGCTACATGTCATACTCGTGGAACATAGTTTTTATCGGTTTGATTACTTAAAAGGAAAGCTAAGTATAAATAAAGTGGTAAAACAAAGTTGCAATATTTAAGAAAATAATTCTTCTTATTTCATCAAAAGGGGAATGTCTTAAGCGTTCACAAGAGGCAAATGACAAAAATGTACAGACATAGTACATTCCTCAATTGACCGTGCTCTTTTCAAAAGAAAACTTTTATAGTTCCATACTACCAAGACTCCCGGATAACCAAAGATGGACTGGCAGTCCAATTATGCTGCTCTTCCACTGGTTCAGTATCCCTGATAGTCGGTGTCTTGATGTCAGTTCCTTCACACCATTCTTCAATCATATTCACGAATAGCTTTCCCATCCCGTCGATGATATCATCTTCGGGTACTGAACTCTGTCCCAAACTTTCAACATGCTCTGGCACAAAACCTTTTTCCCGGAGCTAATGGTGCGAGCTTTTCCTTCTGGAGGCTGATATCCAATGCCAGCCCTTGCTTTCTGCCAATTAGGTTCAATTGGCTTTGTGATTCCATCTGACTTGGATCCCAACCCTGTTCCTTGTATGTATCCATATTTCATCATCTCCCTCATAGCCATCTTGGATCTATATGGCGACTGCATATCCAAATTTTGTTCAGTCTTCTACATCTCAGTAGTCTGCATGATTTCCATAGCATGGAAGGCAACTCCGTCCAGCCCTTCAATGAATGGAACAACATACTACAAATAGGCGGAGTGACTCCACTTGCCATGAACCACGATCTCTTGGCATCCTCACTCGGATTTTATGCATTGGTGCAAAGTAGATGGCAAAACCCCTGCCATATATATCCAGGTCCTGCCTAACAGCAAGTTGTAGGAAGAGGAGATGTCCATCACTTGGAACAACACCAAAAAATCGACCGACCCGATTTGCAAAGCTAGATAAATTTCTCCAATAACATCCTTTTGTGAACCATCAAAGGCTCTCACCCTTATGCTGCTTTCCTTGACTTCCCTCAAATTAATTCCTAACTCTCGGAGGGTGGAAAGCAAACAAATGTTGACTCCTGACCCTGCATCGACCAGCACCCGGGACACCACTTTGTCCCCGCATTTGACTGTGATGTAAAGAGCCTTGTTGTGACTTGCACCTTCGATAGAAAGTTCGTCTCTTCTGGAAGTGATCATGTCTGCTTCGACCATTTTCCCAATTATCATGGCCAACGCCTCGCTAGTGGTGTTACTGGGTACACTTACCCCACTTAGTACTTTTAACAGGGCGTCCTTATGACTATCGGAGCTCATTAATAGATTCATGATAGATATTTGTGTTGGAGTTTTCTTCAACTGTTCTTCTAAGGAATACTCTTTGCTTGACATTCTTTTCCAACACTCATCGGCTTCTGGTTCGGTTATGTTCCTCATTGGAATTTGTTCTCTCCTTGGATTTCCTCGATTGACTTCTTCAGGGGCGTAACATCTCCCACACCTAGTCATACCACGGGCTATGACAGAGTCTGTCATTTTGGCCTTTCCCTTTTGCAGGTATGTCCATGGGATAGCTTTGTACTCCCGATCTTCTTTGTCTCGAGTAGCATCGGCAGGTTGCTACAGATAAGTCTGAACCATCACTGTAGGCCTTAGTTGTACTATAATGATCGGAGCCTTTTAAGGAGGTATCCTTGCGGCTTCTGCATTTCCTATAGTGACAATTGTTCCCTTCAGGTCATACTATTCGTCTTATATGATCATGTTAGCTCCCTAGTTTTGATGATTTGTCAGTAGGTTGCCATTCACATTAGGTGGTGCCAGAGTGCACTGAATGGCTCTGCTCTTGATCAAGGTTTAAATTTCATTTTCAACTTGAAACAATCTTCAGTATCGTGTCCAAGTACATTGGAATGGTACACGCATCTTTTAGTGGCATCAAAATATTTGGAGGGATGTTCAGGAACCCTTCCTTCTATTGGGTGTATCCATCCCGCTCTTCTAAACCCTTAGAACAATTAGGCCAGAGGCTTAGCAATCGGGGTATAAGTTCTTGGACCCCTCTCTTAAAAGTTGGGATTAGGGCATGGTGCATAAGCATGTCGATTCTGATGAGTGGTGGTTTGGACGGGAGCATACAGTCGTTATGGGTTTTTGTTGTTATTGGCTCGAGGAGGGTTGTATTGTGGTTGAGGGTGGTAATATGGTTGGGTATTATAGACTGGAGCGTAAGTGGGTGGTGAGTGGTTGTTTGGGGAATAATAGGTTCTTCCGTGATATGGGTTGGGTTGGTAGTAAGGGACGACTGTTGAGACCTCCTCTTTCTTCTTCTTTCCGCTACCTATAGACCCTGACTGGATGGCCTTGCTGGCTGTTTATAGTGCTACCATGGATTGTACTTTACCAGATTTTATGCCCTCTTCTAAGAAATCTCCCATCTTGACTAGTTCGGGGAACTTTTGTCCCATCATTCCCATAATCATTTCAAAGTATATTCCCTCTTGGGCTCTAATGAAATACATGGTTAGTTCACTGTCATCCAGCGGAGCTTGAGCCATGGAAGCCTCCGACCTCCACCATCGTGCATATTCTTAGAATGACTCAGATGGTTTTTTCTACAGGTTCACTAGTGCGAACCGGTCAGGAGTGATCTTTGTATTGAATCGAAAATGATTCATGAAGTCCTCCGCCATATCTTGCCAAGTTCTCCAATTTCGTGGATCCTATCGAGTATACCAGGTGAGTTCTTCTCCCGTCAAACTTCTTATAAATAATTTCATCCTTAGCTTCTCGTTCCTCCCCACTCCGACTAACTTGTGACAAATATGCCCTCAAATGTGCTTGGGGGTCCCCTGTCCCATTGATGATATCGAACTTTGGGGGTTTGTAACCTGCTGGCATATCCACATCTGGATGAATACACAGATCCTCGTAGTCCAAACTTTCACTTCCTCGGGCGACTTGGAGACTCTTCATTTGCCTTCTCAACATTTGTAACTGCTCAGATACTGACTCTTCTTCCTTATGCCTGGCTTATCTATCTATCTCGGCGTGTTGGTAAATCTCGTAAGGCACGCTGACCGTAACAGGTGCAGTAAAGGTAGGTTCAAAAATGTCATATACAGGGGGAACTACCGCTCATGGGTGGCGGTATGTGCCATAGGTATGTGCTGGTTAGTGGTGAAAATGACTATGTCACGAGGTGGGGTAGTTGGATTAGTGGTAATAGGTAGGTTCTGTGATGCCTAAGTATATTGTGGTACATAAGGAGTGTGAATAGGGGGATTTTGTGGGTTAGCGGGGGTTACTGGAGGTATGACTTGAGTAGTGGGAGTTGAAGTTGGGGTGTTGTTATTTTGGCGTGATGTGGAAGGAAAGTGATCTGGAAGTGAAACCAAAGAAGGGAATCTAGGTGGCTGAGGAATTGTTGTCACAACCACGTGCACCCGTTCTCTGATATGCTGTACCTTCTCCCTTAAGGATTCCATTTCCTAGACCAACCACGCGAATTCTAGTGTTGTCTTTTTCCCCCGATCACCCCGGGCTGTCGGCTATGACCATAGCATGTTCAGTTGGGTCTTCTGCGGCTAACATCTTTCCCTTTGACCTTAGATTATATGGTGGCTCCGCCAGTTTTGGTCGACACAAACCAACTTTCTTTTCTTTTTTGGGGTGATAATAAAGCAAAAGGAAAATAAGAAGAAATAAAAGAAAAGGAACAAGAGTCAGTTTCTTCATTTATACGAGTAGGAAATCACACAAAGCGGATAATTCATGCATTACAGCTAGTGCGTTGCAAGAATTTGCGGGGACCTCTCATTACTAGAGGTGGGTCTAATTTATAGATATTTGACAGTCGTTTAGACTTGACACATTTAGATCCGAAGTAATTTATTTTCATTGATAATTTGGACTGATACAAGTGGGAACAATGATTACATCATTGTTTCATAGAACTGTATGGGCTTGGACAATTCGCCCTTTTGGAAAGTAAAAGAGAAAACTAGGGATAAAGGTACAAAGTGGGAAAGAGAGGAAATCAACAAACTCTAATAACCATCCCCTAAGTCATTTCCTATGTCCTTCTCTTCTTATGGCTCTTCTTCCGGATCCTCCTCAAACTCCTTCTCATCGTCGTCGAATTCAGACTACTCCTCCGGATCTTCTTCTGGCTCTGTGCTTGATTCTATCTAGATGTACTCCACTACCTGATCATTATCTTCAACAGGTGGAAACATGTGGTCAAGGGATCTTGGGACCACCTGACGATGCATTAAAGTGGTCACAAGATAATGCGGCAGGATCTCATGGTAAATCTGCAAAGCAACCACCGCGTCCTCTAACCAGGCTATACCCTCTTTGCTTGGGTGGGCTAATTCATCTTCTTCGTTAATCAAGACGTAATACTCGGGATTGCACCATGAGTTTTGACCCATAGGCATTGTTACCAGGTCATTCCACTCTTCTTGCGATCTTCTTATCCTTGGAATTAGGATCTGTCCATTGTACTCATCCTCATATAGTGCTGTCCTTGTCCACAGAGGCACATCCTGGATCATCCCGAATTGTCTGAGGACCCACAGGGGTGAGTATGGTTGAATGCCTTCCAGTACGATCAACTCAATAAAGTACTTCTGAGGAGTCCTCAAGATTGACCTTCCACCTAACCAAGAGAGTTTCCAGTTGATCCATTCTCCTGTCAGATTGGTCAGCGTTTCCCTCCATTCTTCTTGCCCGTGTGGGGAAATCCAGTGTCTCATTATTTTATTATGGATGCGGATCATATTTCTTACACTCACGAAGTAGTTGATGGTGGCCTCTCGCTGGAAGAAGTGTTCGGTAGCCCAGATATGAAGCAACAAGTTACAATCCTTAATGAAATCATACCTTCGTGCACATGCGGACAAAGCTCTCAGTATCTCAGCTAACACCATCGGCACCAGAGTAGCTTGAAGATTACCACAGAAGGTTTCCAGGACCACTAGTAACAGGTTGATGTTGATATGACCCCTTCACTACGGGAAAAGCAATAATCCTAACATTGCCATTGCAAAAGTGATAGGCCTGAGACTCTCCCACGTCGCCTGGTCACATTGAAACACCCCTGAATACCATTTGTAGCTTTCATGGTGCCCAAATCTGTCGAACATCTGGTTGAGGCTCACCCATCCGTCGTCGATACTTCTGAGGCTTCTGTTGTTGGCAAGGCCAAAGGAATCCAAGAACCGGTAACTGGGCATAGTAACTGGAAATACTGGCTTTCTTCTGTTGAATGGAAGCTCCGTAAAACTTTTGACTTCTTCCAATGTCGGTACTAACTCACAGTCGACAAATATGTACACCACCACCTTAGCCGGATCCCAAAACTCTACCAACAAGCGAGTGAGCACCTTGTCTGCTCGGATGTTCATCAATGCAGTTAATGCCTCGAGGTGCGTCTGAACCTCATCTCCGTGTTCCCGACGAATATTCTTCCACCACTGTTTCAACTTATGCTGTGCTCCCATTACCATGCTAATTTCAGGGATGTTTTGGTTGATTTTCATTTTATGAGGTGGGTAAAAGAAAGATATTTGGGTAAGTGTTTGCTTCAGATCCTTAAGTGTCTTGTCATGTTTGTTTGTCTTTCCACAGAAATTATGTCATTGGGTGTATGGCCCGTTGACATCAGGGTGGCTTTTCTAATTGTGTGTCGGTACCAAGGACCGACTCACCTAAGGTTTATGCAGTATGACCTATTTTACTAGAGTAGAGTGTGTCCTACTTTTGAGTTGGACTGAAAGCTGCAAGAAGTTATGTCAGTTGACCTGACAAAACCATTCTCTGAAACTAGAGAGTTTTGAAAAGAAGGTTCAGATGGGTGTAAAAGACAACCCTCGCGTGCCATTGTGTGTGATAGTGTACGACCAAGACTCGATTGGAAGAAATGTAATAATAGTGTGTATAAAGCAGTAACAAACAAAGGTGTAGCAACAATAAGCATGATAATCATAAAGAGCAAATAAATATAAAGAGAAAATAAAGCAGGTAAGCATGTAATTACAATTTCAACTATAATCAAAGAAAATAAATCTAGAGGCCAAATTAGTCTAAGTCTACTATGGTGAAAACCTAAGTGTGATATCCCCAACAGAGTCGCCATGTTGTTGCACCCTATTTTGCACTAGTCAAGACATGATTCAACTTGTGATTTCTCCGTTGTTGATGAAAGAGAGTCGCCACCTAATATTTAAAGGTATAATAGGGTACCTATTTAATTACCAAGTCATATTCTTTATAGGTCTATAAACCGTTGAGATTATGTGTAAGGGTTTTTATTCTTCTAAGGGGAAGGTATTAAACACCCGTTAAAATCTACCTGAGGTAGCTCCATAGGACTTAGACTATTTTTAAGGAATCAATTATTTATACTATGCTTAATTACTAATAAGGCATGGCTTACTATATGTTAAAGGGTGTGTATATGTAAGACTCAAGAAGGATGAGATATTGTAAAAGAGTTATGAAGGTTGAGAGAGTTCTGAAAATAGTCCATATTTTAAGGCTTGTCATTATTAAATTATGAAAGTAAGTACTTTGAAGAATATATGCTAGTGTAATTATAAAAGATGTTTGTAGGAAAGTGATTCTAAATGTACCTTGGTTTGAAAATCTAAATGGAGCGATCTTTGAAAACTCACTTGAGACGACAGTACCTTATTCCTTTTATGAGAAAATCTGATTTCATTCCATGTTAGTAAAACCCAACGATTCTTTTCTGATTTCCTTTTGAAAACGGGATGCTACTTTTGATTAGAGGCCTGAGCTTCAAAATCTTTAAGAAAGGTGAGTGTACAAGATGAACAAGTTATAATTAGCGGGGGCGAGGAATAATTACTAGCTAATTTCCTTTAAGTCCTATATTAGTTAAGGTTTTCCTATGTTTCATGTGGTATGAAGTATGAAGATAAAGCACATAATCTAATATATGAGTGTTGAATACATGGTAACGAAATATGATAAGACAACAAAGGCAGCAAGCGAAAATAATGAAAGCAGTAAGCTCGCTATGGAAATAATGAGTAGTAAGGGAAGGAGGACTGGACTCTGATGGTTGGGCCTCAATAAGGTAGGCCCAGCAATTGAGAGGCTTGGCTATAGCGGACTGGACTCTTCAAAGATGCAACAAAGATGATTTGGGCCTGAATCCCTTAGGAACTCAGCATGCCTAAATGTATACATGTCCAAAAAAAAAGGTCATTAGAGGTATAACCCACATTATCAACATATTCAAAACATATATGACATATACATAAACTAACAATTGGAACAAGAAAATAATCAATACTGTGGGAAATTATATTAACGTGGGGGTTCTACTTAGCAAATAATTCACATTGAAAACCGTTCGTTGTCATTAAACATTAAACCCCCAAAGAACTAAATGTGTCAATGAATTAAGGGATAAGGAGGAAATCCCACTAAAGGTCGATGCTCCCTTTGAATCCTCCGACACTTTAAAGTTTCCAAGGGACTCAAGGCCTAGGGCAATGCTTGTGTTGGGGAGGGCAGCTCAACCTAGAGTTGAACTCCACTCTAAAATACCCTTAAACACTAACAACATATTTTCCTTAGGAGTTTAAATGCCAATGAGGCCCTTTCAATGTAAATTAAATGCTATAGCATTACCAACCACATATTTATACTTTCCCTCCTAACATAAGAACATAAAGTCCACACTGGATTATCAAACAAACATATATCACATGAATTCTAAAGATCTTACTTTGAAACACATACAGGTGAGGCATAGAAGCATCATAAGCATACTACAAAAGTCTAAATTTAGAGCAAAGCAATATTCCAAAGAAAGGCAAAGCTATACAACAACAACTCAGTATATACAGAGGTTTCTTATGTATGGCAAACCTAGTGTGAGATGATTGATTTTGCTTTCAGCACATCCATAGGTTGATACTACCATCTTAACATTTTTAAAGAGAGTCAGCAATGAAAATTCAGGCAACACAGTCATGACTAATCATTTACAGAGGTTGTCAAAGACATCTAGGACATGATCAAGCCTTTCAATAAGTCTACAAGTTCACAGATTAAAATATGAAATCCTTAAGGATCTCTAAAGAATTATATTCCTAATAGTTTTGACTTCAAACAAATCATCATGATCAAATAGCATCAGTAAAGGCCCTTATAAGATATTAGGGAGTCAGATTTTGGTTTTAAAATTAGCAATGGGGAAAGGACTGGAGTGGTTCAGGACAAGGTATGAAATCAAGAACTAAGCAAGAACATGTAGTATTTAGTTAACTACTTAAATACTTCAAATCAATGATGATTCTATGTAAATAGGGGAAACTTTACACATATTGTAGAATTGGATTAAGCATGACATGAGGGGAAAGAGTTAAAGATAAAGGAAAGAAATTGCATGAGAATAGGTTTAACTCAAACTTATGTCTAGGTTGGTACTTGAATATGAAAATGATCATGCTTCTGTTTTTACAAGTTATCATTTGGTTGTAGCAGGGTAACTAGATCCTTTTAGGGAAGACAATTTTAAAAGATAAATGCATGTCAGTTTTTAAAGATCAATGATAACCCTAAAGGATTAGAGACAGGAGGTATGATACCAAGTAAGCATGCGGTTGAAGATATTGACTAATCAAGAAAACAATTAAGTTCAACCTAACCAGTTAGTAGTCTTTATAACAAAGAGAAGAAACCTAAAGGATTAGAGACAGGAGGTATGATACCAAGTAAGCATGCGGTTGAAGATGTTGACTAATCAAGAAAACAATTAAGTTCAACCTAACCAGTTAGTAGTCTTTATAACAAAGAGAAGAAACAGGATCATGACTGTGTTATGAGGAAAGATAACTTAACCTTAACATATGTGTACAATAGGATTACTGGAGAAGAGAAGAGAGTTTAATTCAAACAAAAGTAGGTCAACAGAAGTAACAACAAAAAGACCATAATGGAAACTCAGAGATAGTTTAACAAACATAAGTAGAGAAGAAAATATATAAAGACTTGGAGTTCATGCTTAAGGTCAAGAGACAGAGGATATAAACTTAAACACCTTCAGATTTATCTTAGTTGTGGTTATCAAATAATAAGCTCAACTTCAAGACTCACAAACTACAAAGATGCAACAGATAAGGATACAAGTTACTGCAGATCAATGAAAAGCTATGAAGTTCATGCGAACATGAACACATAATAACTTAAACATGTAGACTATGGAAATTTAGGAACAAAGATCAACATGAATTAATTAATGGTTTAATCAATCATTGATTAAAGACTCAACGTAGGACAAATAATCACAAGTAGCCATTAATCTTATCAGAACACAAGCATTAACATACTGAATACCATAAAATAACTGTAATACTCAGAATATAACTAATAGATTTGTAGCATTCAAAAAAGATGAGCAAAAGAGAAGAATGAGAGATGTGATGACCTTTTTTAGAGCAGCAGACCAAACAAAGCTCTTTCTCAGTTACTTAAGGTCCCAGGAAACTCAAGTTGAACCAGCGATAGTACTCTGCAAACGAAAGAGAGAACATTAAGAAAACCTAGGCTTTGAACTCTAAATTTCTTAGATGATTGCAATGTTTGTGTTTTCTTCAGTGGTTCGTGATGATAGGTGAGAACATTAAATGATCCTATTTATAGTGGCTATTGAAGTTTCTAGGGTTTTAGAGAATTCAAATCGGATAGTGGAAGATGACGATTACCAGTTGATGTAAGCAAAATCGAGTGGAAATATGAGAGACAGAGGTGAAAATCAGTAAGGGTTTTTACCTGAGAGGAGAGAAGTCGACCCTTGAAGGCAAGGACCTTCGAATAAATCTTCAATGTCCAGAGGTCACCGCGTTTGACCTCTGGACCTCGAATAATCATGATTAGATTTTGAGATATGCTCATGCATGCCATAGATTTAGCAAAACGGAAGTGGGTCTAAGAGATTTGACCCTTGCACGATTTGGTTTAGGGTTTTTGAATTTGGGGTTTTAAATGTCTATCAATGAGAAGGGGAATCTTGTCTAAAATTTCATAGCCTAGGGACGAAGCAATTTGACTCTGAGTTTGATTTGAAAGAAAAGACGGAATAGTGTTTCAAGCTTGAGAGGTTAGTCTCTGATGGCTCAGATTTAGTGAGCAAAAGGGGAAATAACAGCGGGATTCTTGGATTCAGAAGGCAAAGGAGATGAAATCTCTAATCGATTTATGACCTTGCACTAATTTGTGCAAGGTTTGGTGACTGATTGGTTTGTGAGATTGAGAGAAAAAGAGAGGGGAAATGGAAAGAGAGGTGGCCAAGTGAGATGAAGAATGATTAGGATTTTGGGTAGGTTAGAATGGTCTCTGAGTTTAATAAAGAGAGATGAGATCTGGGCCATTGGATCTATTGATCAACGACCTTGATAATTTGGGCATTAAAGAATTAAAATATGAGAAAGTCATGGCCGTTGGATTGTTGGATTTGGACGGTTGAGATCAAGTCCAGTGGAGTACTATAAATAAAGAAAAAATGAGTATAAAATGTGGGTCGTTGATCTGTAAGATCAATGTTCCAGATTCATTGGCTTCCTTTGTGAGTGAGAGAGGTGAGTGACGTGGCGTGCTCTGATCGGTTTAGGCAGATAGACGTGGATCGCCAACCTGGAATGGAGGGGTCGTTTGGACTGGGTCAGATGAGGAGTTGGGCCTGGTATTGGGCCAAAATTAATTTAACAAATGGTCATCTTGTGTTTAGTTGGAGATTTGCAATTGTAGCCTTTTGGTCTTCTAACCCTTTTAAAATTAATTTAAACAACCTTAATTATTTTCACAAAAATATAGTAAAATTATAATTACCAAACATACTATTAATTATTATAATTAATTATTTTTGAAATACTTTATCTTCTAAATTATAACACTAATTTGAACATAATAATCTAATTAATCAGAATTTGAGAAATAATTCATTAAAATAGTTATAAAGCCTAGATAGTGTATTTTAGAAATTACCTCAATGATATAAAAAGTAGTAAGTATATTTATAATTACATAATGTTAGTACTAGGTTATTAATTTCAAAACTAATACTTAATCGATTTTGTAAAAATAGGTATATTTATTGATAAAAAGATACTTTCAAAACATTCATTGTAAATTATTAAGAATGAATAAATTAATTTTTAAAGAATTTTTACGGGGGGGGAGGGGGGGGGAATTGGCCGTCAACACCTGTCATCTAAAATAGTTAGTAAACTTTATATGAACAAATAAATAATGAATTAAGAGATACCTGATTGTGGGTACTTGCTCAAAAGTAATACTTTTTCAAGTATATTGCATTCTAATTGGAAGGTAATAGTTTCTCATCCATAGTCTCCAACTCGTGTGCTCCTTTTCTAGCAATGCCTTAGACTCGTTATGGTCCTTCCCAACTCGGGTCTAATTTCCCTGCATATACAACCTCTGTTGACTGAAATACCTTCCTAAGGACGAAGTCCCCAATCTTGAAATATCAAAGATTTTCCTTTCTGTTATAATATCGTCCTATCCTTTGCTTTTGAGTTGCCATCCATATTGAAGCTAACTCCCTTTGTTCTTCTGCCCAATCCATATTTGTACGAAGTTCCTCATCATTGGGTAATTCATTCATATCTTTAATCCTCAGGCTTGGCTCTCCTATTTCCACCGGGATTAAGGCCTCGATACGGTAAATAAGTGAGAATGGAGTTTCTCCCGTACTGATTTCGGATGTCGTTCTATAAGCCCATAATACCCCTGGAAGCACCTCAGGCCACCTGCCTTTTGCTACTTTTAAATATTTCTTCATACTATTGACAATTATCTTATTTGTCGCTATGCCTGCCCATTAGCTACGGGAAGATATGGCGATGACGTAATTCTGTTGATTTTCCAGCATTTGAAAAATTCGGTTGTTTTTATCCCACAAACTGCGGTCCATTATCACATACGATCTCTTTTGGAACCCCGAATCTACAAATTATATTCTTCCAAATGAAGTCTATAACTTCTTTTTCTCGTTCCTATTTGAAGGCACATGCTTCCACCCACTTAGAAAATAATCAGTTAAAATTAATAAAAACAGTACCTTTCCTGGTGCTTCCGCTAAAAAACCTACGATATTCATCCCTCATTTCATAAATAGCCACGGTGCGATAGCTGAATGGAGCAATTTTGCCAGTTAATGCATATTATTTGCATACCGTTGACATTTATTGAACCTTCTTACGAGGATTTTCGCTTCATTGTTCATTTTTGGCCAATAATATCCTACTCTTATTAGCATTTTTACCAATGATCTTCCACCTACGTGATTTTCATAATGGCCTTCATTTACTTCTCGCATCACATATTCAGTTTGTGAGGGCCCAAGGTATCTACCTAGAGGTCCACCGAATGTTTTTCAATGCATATTTCCTTCTATCAAACACTATCAAGTTGCTCGCACTAGTAACCATTAGGATTGCATTCTGTACTCAGGTAGTATTCCATACTGCAAATAATTCAGGAATTCATTTCTCTAATCCCATGTTAAATTATTAAAATTTACCTCATTCCTGGTTTGATCAAGTGTTGGATGAAATAAATGCACCTGATTGCATTTTTGGAATTTTTCACATCTCGATTGATCCTAGGTTTGACAACACATCTACTTCTGCATTCTCTTCTCTTGGAATTGAATGTCTTTCCACACTCGGAATTGATGCAACAGGTCTCGCACCTTTTTTAAGTATTGCTGCATTCGTGTCTCTCTTTCCACGCATATCCCTTGCATTTGATTAGCCATGTTACATCCCGTACTTTTGAACATTGGATTTGTCGTAATGATAATTGACATAAGTTTAAGGACAAGATTATTTTTGGGGTTATAAATATTTATGCTATTTATAACAAGTGATAAGTAAAGTCGTGAAGGTCAGAGGGCAAATGAATCGAATAAAATGAGTTTCGTCGAAGTTTGTCATTTTGGGATGAAAAATGGTCGAAACTATAATACCCCGTATTTATGGACTAGTGCTATACCACATGACCATGATATTATGGTATATGAAGTATATTAGTATTTAAGTGAAAAGAGACTTAGAATTTAATTATGTGGTTAATTGATTAAATATTGGGATTAAGTGGATGAGGAGTTTTGGTGGGCTGCCACATGGCATTATTTAAGTCAAGGGTGACACTAAGTGTGCATATATGAGTCATAGCACTTAAAGTGCATTGATTACACGTATAAAGGCAAGGAATATCCTTATCCCTTAATCCTTTCATTTTATTCTTTCTTTGTTATTTTGAGATATAAAAAGAATGCTGCAATCTTTTCTTCTATTTTCGAGAATTTTCTTATTTTATAAACATAACAAAAACATGGTGATCACAACATAATACTCCATATGTTCAGTAACATAAAATACACCATTATCATAAGGAGTGCTTGGTTCTTGTTCAAAGATTTAGAAGAAGCAAAAATTGTTCTTGGCTAGCCCAAGTAAAACTGGTTGATAAATTCATCAAGTAAGGTATGTTAAGGCTAATCCTTTATTCTTTTGGCATGATCCAAGAATTAAATGTCCACTTACTTTCATTTTGGCAAAAGCTACTTATAACATTTACACTTCATTTTGTGCGGAGAATAAATTAACAACGTTCAACATCTTTTTAGTTAATGATTAATTCTTTCATTTGGAGAATTCATGTCAACACCTTGAGTATAAGTTATTTTAGAATAAGTATAATATTGTCATGTCTACGTGGAGCCATGAAAAAATGTAACATATGACTAATGTCCTTTATAGGATTTATGAGCGGACATTTGGAAGAAGTTGGTGATATAATGATATAATGAAGAGGTGGGTGAACCCCACAAACCATGATGGATAAAAACACTCTTTGTACTCTTCTTATGAGAAATAATTGTAGCAAATATGATCCCCTTATCACTTTAGCTAAATATGGTGTTTCATAAATAAAACTAGGCAACAACTATTTTGGTTCCTTTATTTTCACAAGAAGTAGAAAAATTTGAAGCAACCTTTTATCTTTGGAAATTATATATAGAAGCAGTACTACATCACAAGGGATATAGCATCAATGTGAATTTATAATGTAGTAGCAGCAACGTGAGTTGGTAATTTATGGAAGAAGAGTGTAATCTTTCTCAAAGACAATATATGGGTTTTGTGCACCATCTCGATCTCGTTGTTCCATTTTGGCGCATTGGTTAATTCGGGCTTTCTTTGATGTGAAGTAAGGTGGAATAAGAGTATTTCTTGAAAAATAAGGTAAGAATTTTCCTCTCCTTGGTATATTTAAATTCGTCTAGGTCATGGCTAAATTGTGAAATGAGAATTTTGGAATTAATAGCGAAAAATCGCATTTTGACGTTGTTGTTATTGTGTCGGCTATTAGGTAATGTTCGAAGTTGTGTTATGCCTGGATATCATTGGAGTAACTTGGATATATAGTTGTAGTTATCATTTGTATGTGCTTTAAAGGAAAGAAATATTGGAGAAGTATGTTTGATAATCGTAGCCGAGCTTGCCGCTCGTTGTATCATAGTTTGGGTTGTAAAACTTGTTGTGGGAGTTACTAGTTGTGTTGTTGTATTACCTTGCCTATGGTAGGCTTGAGGGAATGATAAGAGCAGGGGAAATCAGGTCCATTTCATTGTAGGATAGGTTATCTTCCGTTATGCGATTAAGAGAATTGTTCGAATGTTTGACAATAGTATTATTCTTGTTATTGCATAGATCCTGAAGTGGATTTGAGTTGCGCTCTTGAGCCAGTGGGTTAAGACCAAGTATGTTAAGGTTATCCCTTCTTTCCTTTTGGCATGATCCATGTGATACAAATGAAACGAGCAAATGTGCACCTTTCATAAATGTCTCTATTCAAAAAAGTACTAGGGGTGCCTATGTTCTTGATTCACCATGTATCCAATTATTATATTGTCTGTTCATGGGTCTCAGAAAATACATAAGTTGATAAAGTTTATCCGAAGGCATATTGATCTTATGACATTCCGAGAGATCTTATTGACTTATTTCATTATGCATTACATTCATTTATACATGTACAATACCCATGACCAAATGGCGTTATATATGCATATATTATATGTATATGGGCTATGGGAAAAGGTTACGGCATTATATATGCAGCACCACTTGATCAGTTGGTATACGTTGATGATTACGCCCACAGAGGCCGAGATGATATGGTGAGATGCCCGCAGAGGCTTGATGATGTTATGTACGCATATACATATGCATCATATGACATTTATACGCATATGCATGACATTATAAATATTTCATGATTTATAGAGCTATACAGACTTACAAGTTGATTTCTTTATTCCATGTTTCTTTCATGTCCTTTATACACTGATTTACATGCCTTACATACTCGGTAAATTATTCGTACTGACGTCCTTTTCTTGTGTACGCTGCATTCATGCCTGCATGTATAGATAATCAGTTTGACAAGCCCTCATAGTATACGAGGATAGCATTCAATGAAGGATCGGTATGACTCCACTTCATTCGGAGTACAGCCGAGTCTGTATGTCTTCATGTCAGAGTGTTGCTACAGACTTATGGGTAGGCCGGGTCTCTGCCCCGACCATGTTTTGATATCAAATTTTTTAGAGGCTTTGTAGACACATGTTCATCATGTACAGTATGTCAGAGGCCTTGACGGCCCATATGTATTCATGTTTTAAGAACAATGGTTCATTGATACAACGTTTCCCACTTATAGTTATACATTACGAGTTGTGGCCATATTGGCCCATGATGGTTACATAAAGAATGGGTTTACCCAACTCGAACTATGCATGTTCTAATTTTGGTCGAACGATAATGAGTTACAGAGTGGTTCGCCCGTGCCAGTAAGGTACCAGGTGCCATCCACGCCCCCTAGGTTTGGGGCGTGACAAAGTGGTATCAGAGCAGGTCGTGTCCTACAGAGTCTACAAAGCTGTTCCCAGTAGAGTCTCACTTATGGATGTATTGCGCGCCACATTTATAATTGAGAGGTTATAGGGCATTTAGAAAATGTTACCATTCTTTTGTTTCCAAATCGTGCCATAGAGTTGAGTCGTAAGAAGTTAGTATGAAGCTTCTGCCGGATTTTCTATGCACTAGAGGTGCAAGTATCACAGTAGAGCTTTAACGAGTGGATGTAATTCTCACCTATGTGGAAGAGGGGTTATGAAAGCGACAGAAGATACGATGCGAATTGAAAGGTAAGTAAGGTAAAGGTGAAGAAGATGTGAGATACTGAAGTGCAGAAGGTTGTGAATAATCCAGACTTTAGATAGATGTTGGTCTTTAGTTTAGTTTACATAGGAGACTAGAAATGTTTTTTGTAAATATCTAAGAGTTAACATTCGAGGACGAATGTTTCTAAAAGGGGGAATGATGTTACATCCCGTACTTTTGAACGTTGGATTTATCGTAAGATAATTGACACAAGTTCAAGGACAAGATTATTTTTGGGGTTATAAGTATTTATGCTATTTATAATAAGTGATAAGTAAAGTCATGAAGGTCAGAGGGTAAATGAATCGAATAAAATGAGTTTCGTCGAAGTTTGTCATTTTGGGATGAAAAAATGGTCCAACCTATAATACCCCATATTTATGGACTACTATTATACCACATGACCATGATAGTATGGTATATGGAGTATATTAGTATTTAAGTGAAATGAGACCTAAAAATTAATTATGTAGCTAATTGGTTAAATATTGGGATTAAGTGGATGTGGAGATTTGGTGGGCTGCCACATGGCATTATTTAAGCCAAGGGTGGCACTAAGTGTGCATATATGAGTTATATCACTTAAAGTGTATTGATTACACGTATAAAGGCAAGGAATATCCTTATCACTTAAGCCTTTCATTTTATTCTTTCTTTGTCATTTTGAGATATAAAAACGATGCTGCAATCTTTTTTTCTATTTTTGGGGATTTTCTTATTTTAGAAACATAACAAAAACATGGTGATCACAACATAATACTCCATATGTTCAGTAACATGAAATACACTATTATCATAAGGAGTGCTTGGTTCTGGTTCAAAGATTTAGAAGAAGCAAAAATTGTTCTTGGCAAGCTCAAGTAAAAGTGGTTGATAAATTCATCAAGTAAAGTATGTTAAGGCTAATCCTTCCTTCTTTTGGCATGATTCAAGCATTAAATGTCCATTTGCTTTCATTTTGGCAAAAGCTAGTTATAACATTTATACTTCATTTTGTGCAGAGAATGAATTAACAACGTTAAATATCTTTTTGGTTAATGATTAATTCTTTCATTTGGAGAATTCATGTCAACACCATAAGGATAAGTTATTTTAGAATAAGTATGATATTGGCATGTCTACGTGGAGCCATGAAAATATGTAACATATGACTAATGTCCTTTATAGGATTTATGAGCGGACATTTGGAAGAAGTTGGTGATATAGTGATATAATGAAGAGGTGGGTAAACCCCACAAACCATGATGGATAAAAACACTCTCTTTGAACTCATCTTATGAGAAAGAATTACAGCAAATATGATCCCCTTATCACTTTAGCGTAATATGGTGTTTCATAAATAAAACTAGGCAACAACTATTCTAGTTCCTTCATTTTCACGAGAAGTAGAAAAATTTGAAGCAACCTTTCATCTTTGGAAATTATACATAGCAGCAATACTATATCACAAGGGATATAGCATCAATGTGAATTTATATTGTAGTAGCAGCAACGTGAGTTGTTAATTTATGTAAAAAAGAGTGTAATCTTTTTCAAAAATAATATATGGGTTTTGCGCACCACCTCGATCTCGTTGTTCCGTTTTGCTGCGTTGGTTAATCCGGGTTTTATTTGATGTGAAGTAAGATGGAATAAGAGTATTTCTTAAAAAATAAGGTAAGAATTTTTCTCTCCTTGGTATATTTAAATTCGTCAAGGTCATGGCTAAATTGTGGAATGAGAATTATGGAATTAATAGCGGAAAATTGACATTGTTGTTATCGTGTCGACTCTTAGGTAATGTTCGAAGTTGTGTTGTGGCTGGATATCATTGGAGTAACTTGGATATATAGTCGTAGTTGTCATTTATATGTGCTTCAAAGGAAAGAAATATTGGAGAATTATGTTTGATAATCGTAGCTGAGATTGCCGCTCGTTGTATCATAGTTTGGGTTGTAAAACTTGTTATGGGAGCTTATAGTTTTGTTGTTGTATTACCTTGCCTATGGTAGGCTTGAGGGAATGATAAGAACAGGGAAAATCATGTCCATTTCATTGTAGGATAAATTATCTTCCGTTACACGATTAAGGGAATTGTTCGTATGGTTGACAATAGTATTATTCTTGTTATTGCATAGATCGTGAAGTGGATACGAGTTGAGCTCTTGAGCTAGTGGGTTAAGACCAGGTATGTTAAGGTTATCCCTTCTTTACTTTTGGCATGATACATAAACTGCTAAAGTTTATCCGAAGGAATATTGATCTTATGACTTTCTGAGAGATCTTATTGACTTATTTCATTATACATTGCATTCATTTATACATGTACAATACCCATGACCAGATGGAATTATATACGCATATATTATATGTATATGGGCTATGGGAAAAGGTTACGATGTTATATTTGCAGCACCACCTGATCAGTTGGTATACGTTGATGATTTCGCCCACAGAGGCTGATATGATATGATGGGATGCCCTTAGAGGCTTGATGATATTATCTACGCATATACATATGCATGATATGACATGTATACACATACGCATGACATTTTAAATATTTCATGATTTACAGAGCTATCCAGAATTACAGGTTGAGTTCTTTATTCCATGTTCCTTTCATGTCCTTTATACACTGATTTACCTGCCTTACATACTCGGCATATTTTTCATACTTACGTCCTTTTCTTGTGGATGTTGCATTCATGTATGCAGGTATAGATAATCAGTTTGATGAGCCCTCATAGTAGATGAGGTTAGCATTCAACGAAGGATCGGTAAGACTCCACTTCATTCGGAGTGCAGCCGAGTCTGTATGTCTTCGTGTCAGGGTTTTGCTACAGACTTATGGGTAGGCCGAGTCTCTGTCCCGACCATGTTTTGATGTCAAATACTCTTAGAGGCTTTGTAGACACAGGTTCATCATGTACAGTATGTCAGAGGCCTTGACGACCCATTTGTATTCATGTTTTAAGAACAATGGTTCATTGATACAACATTTTCCACTTATAGTTATACATTACGAGTTGTCGCCATGTTGGCCCATGATGGTTACAGAAAGAATGGGTTTAGTCAACTCGACCTATGCATGTTCTAGTTTTGGTCGAATGATCACGAGTTACAGAGTGGTTTGCCCGTGCCAGTAAGGCACTGAGTGCCAGCCACGCCCCCTAGGTTTGGGGCGTGATAAACTACTAGCTAAGAATCACTTTTGATTTCAATTTGGTCAATTCCTATATCTTTTGCAAACTCCAGACCTGCAACCACTACCTCATACTCAGCTTTATTATTAGTAATAGGATAATATTTTATCGCTTCTCCACTAAAATCTCCTGAAGGCAATATTAATACAATGCCCTAACCTGCTCCATTTACATTTGAGGATCCATCAGTGTATAAAGTACATGTCCCAAAATTAGATTCGATAGATGCCCATACCTCATTTTTATCTTCAGGAAGTAGGCTTGAACTAAAGTCTGCTACGAAATCTGTAAGTACATGTGACTTTATGGCAGTCTATGGGTGATAAACAATATCACATTCACTAAGTTCTATTGCCCACTTAGCTAATCTTCCCGATAATTCAAGTTTATGAAAGATGTTCTGTAATGGGAATGTGGTTACGACAGATATAGGATGACTTTGAAAATAAGGTCGTAATTTTCTTGATGCCATTATTAATGCCAGCGCTAATTTTTTCTAAATGTTGATATCTTGTTTCATTTTCTAATAATGCTTTACTAACATAATAGATAAGAGACTGCCTACCTTTTTCTTCCTGTAATATTACTGCACTTACTGCAACTTCAGATACAACTAAGTAAATAAGTAATATTTTTTCATCACTTAGCTTCGATAACAAAGGCGATTTTGAAAGATACACTTTCAAATCTCTCAATGCTTGTTGGCAGTCTTCTATCCATTCAAACTTATTTTGCTTTTTTAAAAATAAGAAAAATTTAAAGCATTTCTCTGAAGATCCTGATATAAATCTCCCCAAGGTTGCTACTCTCCCAATTAGCCTCTGTACTTCTTTTTTACTTGCGAGCACATCCGATATTTCCTCAATTTCTTTAATTTGAGCCGTATTTACTTTAATCCCCCTATTAGAAACAAGGAAACCCAAAAACTTACCTGATTGTCACGACCCAAACCGATGGGCCGCGATGGGCACCCGATACTTTACTCAACCGAGTACCACTATAACGTATCTTTTCGTATCATACTATCAAAGATAACTGAGCCGGAGAGGCTGCCATGAAATAAGTAGAATATAACATGTAATACCAACTTATACATAAGACATATGGGCCTATAAGACCAAAATAACCACTCGTACACTGAACATAAGCTAACAAGGCCATACAATCTTTTACGTACATGACATCTGTCTACAAGCCTCTAAGAATACATAATTATCATAAAGGTCGGGATAGAGCCCCGCCATACCAAACAATACACATCTAAATTATACTGACCAAATAAGCAACTCCGGAGCAAATGGAGCGCACCAACATCTTCCGCTGAGCTGATAGCCTACTTGGAGGACTCTCGAACTGTCTATCGGGACCTGCAGGCATGAAACGCAGGGTCCCCAGACAAAAGGAACGTCAGTACAAATAATGTACCGAGTATGTAAGGAATAAAAATCAGTAAATAATAGACATGAGAAAAACATGGAGTAAAAGACTCTACATATATGTCTGAATAACTCTGTGAATCATTAATATTTACAATGTCATGCATATGCGTAGAAATATCATACCATGCTTAGGTATATGCGTCCATAACATCATCAAGCCTCTGAGGGCATCCCATCATATCATCTCGGCCACTGTGGGCAAATCGTCAACGTATACCAGATGATCAGGTGGTGGTGCGTAAATAATGCCATAACCTTTTTCCATATCCCATATACATATAATATACGCGTATATAATGCCATCTGGTCATGGGTCAATGTACATGTATAAATACATGAAATGCATAAGAATTACATTAATAAGATTTCTCGGAGTGTCATAAAAATCAATATGCCTTTCGGATAAACTTTATCAAATACGTATTTTTCTGAGACCCATGAACAGAAGATATAATAATAATTCACATGGGGAATCAAGAATATAGACACCCCTAGTATTTCTATGAATAGAGTCATTTATGAAAGTTGCGTATTTTTCTCATTTTATTTGTATTATTTGGATCATGCCAAAAAGAAATAAGGGATAGCCTTAACATACCTGAATCGATTCTCTTGACAATCTCTTTAACACCGTTGATTGCGACAACGCGTAACGGCGGATCGAAGTAGGGAAAAATCTGTATGATATTCTTGAGAAAGATTTCACCGTACTCCCTTATAATTTCCAGATCTCACGTTTTGATATATGACCCTCACGTTCCTAAGAATGGATATTTGACTCTTCCATTCTTAAGACTTACAGTGGCTTTCCTTTGTTAAATGTATATGTGATCTCACGTTCTTAAGAATGCCAAATCTCTCATCTCTAATTTAGAAGGGTCTTATATTTGGATTTGTGTGGGCCCCACTTCATGTGGTGACTTAACCACATAATCCTTTAGTTTGCCACCTTTTCAAATGACTTAAGAGTCATAGATGTTAAGGTTGTTTGCTGCCACGTGGGTGGTTATCCATTCTCAACAAACCACTAATTATCTTAATTAAGTGTTAATCTCCCACTAAAATTAATAATTACCCGATTATCCATATAATTAAGTATTATATCAATTTACTTAAAATACTACTCACTTTTAATACACTTTGTACATCTTACTTTTATGGTCATGTGGTACATTGTACGACACTAGTCCATAAATATCGGGTATTATAGCTTAGACCGTATTTTATCCCAAGATATCAAACTTCGATGAAATTCATTTTTCTTCGATTTGCTTACCCTCTTTCCTTCACGAATTTACTTATCACTTGTTTGAAGTAGCACAATACTTATAATCCCAAAATAATCTCAGTCCCGAACTTACGTCGATTAACATACGACGAAAGTTTAACGTATAAAAATGCGGGATGTAACATCTCATTTCCGAGCTTTCATCAATTTATTTATGGCGTACTTTCACGTATGAAAATATGGGGTGTAACATCATTCCCCACTTTGGAACATTCGTCCTCGAATGTTGAGTGATGCACTTATCATTCTCATAACCCATAGCTCTTGTGAATACTTTAGTACTCCTCTTGCCATCTAGGCAACTATTCTATAAATGAATCCCAAACGCCAGGGCATTCCCCCTTTAGGCCTATTTCTCCCACCATGACTCGTGGTCGGAATCATTCCAATCTTGTAACTGTTGCTATCTTTTGTTTTTCATGCAGTCTGTACGACTCTAACTTTGTAAGTGCGCCTATGCGACTCTTCTCTCATTTTTCCTGCAGCTTTTAGCCAATCCCTAGGCCTCATTTTGTGAACATATACAGAGCTTAATAAGATGTCCCTCTGGGCATCTATAAGTACAATGAAGTTCTTCGTTTGATACTTTGTTAAACTTAGAAATATTGTTATATCTTATTTCATAGACCCGATTATCCATTCGTATGACTTTACTGCATCTAAGTAGGTCATACTATACCATAACTCTTACTTCGATTTATCATTACTGAGGTCTGCTACCAAACTCCAGGTTACTCTTTCGCTGCTTATCGTATATGGATAAATCTAAGTCCTTTAATGCTTCCTCATTACTGTTCATCTTAAGAATGACGGCCTACTCTCGTCTCATAATTTGTAACCCTTATCCATCCATTGTTGATTCACATTAATATTGATCTACACTCTACCACTGATAACTTGAAACCTCTTACGTAATTACTAGGGCTCACGTTGCATTGAGGATGATTTGAAGTGATTTTCTTGATTCACCTGGGGGCGATACAATGCTATATTTCTATAATCGTATTTCATAGCATCCCAATGTAATTTACCTTACGTGGACAATCAAAGGCCCACGCGTCATCCTTCATCTATCACAATTACACCTTTATTTTACTAACAGGGCAACATTCCATCTCTTCTAATGCTACTAGTCTTAGACTCCTTTGAGTTCATTCAGGCTATACTGAGCTTTCCATAACATAGAGAAACCATCAGCTCTCTTATTTTCACGGGCTTAATCCCGAGTACTTATCCATTCTCGTTACCTCCTCACTCGCCCTTTCTTATCCTTACTCCCGTCTTCCTAAAACCTTGTTGCTTTACCATACTTTAGCTTGCAACCTTCCTTTAACTTGCTTGCACCATAGATTTTCCTTGTGTTATTTTAGAACATCAAGCAAGACATCACATCGTCTCTAACTCCTCTTTACTTCCTAAATTAGACTTCTCGATACCTAGAAACCGTAGGCTGGAAGACATGCTACTGACGATGCTGCTATCATTCCTGGATACTAAATCCCTGCGCTTCAAGCCTTCTATCCGAAGTATGAACTGTTCACAACTTTCTGTGTTTGAGTATTTCGTACGTTGTTTACCTTTGCCTTAAAATATCTCATCATATCTTCTGTCTCCTTCATGACCTCCCTTCCATATAGGTATAATTCACATTCATAACTTGAAGCTCTATTATAATACCGGCACCTCTAGTGCACACACAATCCAGTGGGAGCTTCATACTAACTTTTTATGAGGATGGTACTCTTCTAACTGCTTTCTCGTAGAACCGTTATAGAATATGGCTATTGTACTATCTCTCTTGTACCTCTGATATTAAGGGTGATTCTTCTATTTTCTCAATCACGATTCTTGAAATTTTTCGGGTCCAACAATCAGACTCCTGATTTACTTAGTTGATTAAACTCTTTAGTTTCCTCTTCCTTCTAATCAACCTTCACGTACGTTTAAGCTATCTTCCGATTTGCTGCTCTTGGTATTAGTTATTACTTTAGCCTTTCATGGACGCTATAGAATATCCACGATACAATCTTTTAACAGTTCAATCCTTTGTCTATGATCTGGACTCAATTCTTTCTTTTAACTTATACCTGAGTCTTCTACGGCTGTATGAATGTCAACATATATGCTGCATGGATATCACTCCGAAGTCTTAAATGCATAATCCCTTTTTTTCCTTCTGAGCTTCCTTTAAATATAAGCTATTACTTTTCCTGGTTTTTCTGCCCCTTTGTTGCGTGTATACTTAGCTTATGTTAGTTCCCACGCATGCCAGAATTTTTGTGCAACTCACATGGTCTCGAATATTACTTTTAGTTTTAGTTCCCGCTCATTAGCTCCGATAGGTTCCACTTTCTTATGGAGTGCATACAATTTTATAGTGAGACTGCTATTACAAGACCATTTCTTCTTCAAGTTACTACGCTTAGGTTGAAGGCTTCTTCCTTATTTCCTCAGCTAGTCTTTCGTTGTCGTACTTAGGGAGGACCCTCTGACTCTTGTAAAGCTGCGAGCTTATTATATCGTATACTCGGCAAAATTTTTGATGTCTTTCCTTGCCTATAATTATCCGTGGTTACTTACCTCCACGCCCTTATGCTTGTAGGGTTGCTTCTGAACTTGATATTTTGAGTACCTTCCCAGTGGCACTCTCTTTTATTTCCGTAACACTCACGCGGTACGTTTAACTACCCCGTTGATTGCGATAACTGCCAAATCTCTTTTATTCTCTTGACAATCTCTTTAACACTGTTGATTGCGACAACGCGTAACGGCAGATCGAAGTAGGGAAAAATCTGTATGATATTCTTGAGAAAGATTGCACCGTACTCCCTTATAACTGCCAAATCTCACGTTTTGATATATGACCCTCACGTTCCTAAGAATGGATATGTGACTCTCACATTCTTAAGACTTACAGTGGCTTTCCTTTGTTAAATGTATATGTGATCTCAGGTTCTTAAGAATGCCAAATCTCTCATCTCTAGTTTAGAAGGGTCTTATATTTGGATTTGTGTGGGCCCCACTTCATGTGGTGGCTTAACCACATAATCCTTTAGTTTGCCACCTTTTCTAATGACTTAAGAGTCATAGATGTTAAGGTTGTTTGCTTCCACGTGGGTGGTTATCCATTCTCAACAATAAACCACTAATTATCTTAATTAAATGTTAATCTCCCACTAAAATTAATAATTACCCGATTATTCACATAATTAAGTATTATTTCAATTTACTTAAAATACTACTCACTTTTAATACACTTTGTAAATGTTAATATTATGGTCATGTGGTACCTTGTACGACATTAGTCCATAAATACAGGCTATTATAGCTTAGACCATATTTTATCCCAAGATGTCAAACTTCGGCGAAATTCATTTTTCTTCGATTTGCTTACCCTCTTTCCTTCGCGAATTTACTTATCATTTAATTGAAGTAGCACAATACTTATAATCCCAAAATAATCTCATTCCCGAACTTACGTCGATTAACTTACGACGTAATTTCAACATACAAAAATGCGGGATGTAATATCTCATTTTTGAGCTTTCATCAATTTATTTATGGCGTACTTTCACGTAAGAAAATATGGGGTGTAACACTGATGCCACTCCAAATGCACATTTTTTCGGGTTCAGTTTCATATTATACTTGCGAAAGAATGGCAAAGGGTTCATTCAAATGCTTGAGATGATCCACCATTTGCATTGATTTCACCAATATGTCATCAATGTAGACTTTCATGTGTTTCCCCTGTAACAACTCGAACGGCCATTTTGTGTATTGTAGACCCGTTCCCCTATTTATTGCCTCTTCTATGTTCATTTGTGGTTACACGACTTGCCGGGGTGGTTGGTTTGGCTTTGGGGATGTTTCAGAGTGAATTGGGACATTTAGTCCCTAGGTTAGAAGCTTATGTTGGAAGAGTTGACCGGAGTTTGGATTTTATGTAGACAACTTTGGAATGGAGTTTTGATGGTTCCGATAACTTCATATGGTTATTTTGGACTTAGGTGTATGTCTAGATTTAGATTTGGAGGTTCGTAGGTTGCTTTGGATCGAATTGACGAAAGTTGGAAAGTTGGAAAATTGGAAGTTTGGAAGGTTGATAAGTTTGATCGAGAGTTGACTTTATTGGTATCGGGTTTGGATTTTGGGTTCGAGAGTTGGGATAGGTTAGTTGTGTCATTTGGGACTTTCATGCAAAACTTGAGGTCATTCGGAGTGGATTTGATATGGTTCGACATTAGTTTTAGAAGTTAGAAGTTCATTAGTTCATTAGGCTTGAATTGATGTGCGATTCATGGTTTTGGTGTTGTTGATGTGATTTGAGGCTTCGAGTAAGTTCGTATTGTGTATTGGGGGCCTCGAGCGTGTTGCGAATGAGCTTTGGACCATTTTCTTCATGTTTGGACAACTGATCCTGTGTGTGGTGTGTGCTTCTTTGCATTCGCGACATAGCGGTCACATTCGCAAAGGGTCTTCTTAGTTGGCTGGTGGAATGTTCTTCGCGTTTGAAAATGGGCGACCGCGATCGTGCTGCTTTGGAGGGATGTGGCCTTCGCGAACGCGAGTAGGGAGCCGCATTCGCGATGAAGGCAGGCATGCTGGGGGCACTAGGTCTTAGGCCTTCACGTTTGCGAGGGAGGCTTCGCGTTTGCGTAGCATGGGGTTGTTTGGTCATTACGTTCACGATAAGGAAGTGGAATTCGCGAAGGAGGATTTGGCAGCTGGTGAGATTTGTGCTTCACGATCGCAAGGCATCTTCCGTGTTCGCAAAGGGAAATGGCTGGGCACACTGTTTAAAATCCCATTTCGAGGGTTAGAGTTATTATATCACATTTTCAGTTAGAGAGCTCGATTTTGGGTGATTTTGGAGAGGAGTTTTGCGATTTGGATCAGGTTAAGTGTTTTTGACTCAAATATGTTCATTATTCTTGATTCCATCTTAGTTTTTATCATTTAGTAAGTGATTTGAATTAGAGAAATGGGGAATTTTAGTTAAAAAACCTCCTAAACTGAAAATTGAGGATATGATGGTCAAATCGAGGTTGGAATTTGATGAAATTGGTATGGTTGAACTCGTAATTGAATTAGTGTTCGGACTTTCTAAGTTTGATCGGGTTCTGGGGTGCAAGCCCAAAGTTGACCTTTTGGGTTGACTTTTTTTTTTATTTTGATAAATATCGAAGCTTTATTATTTGAAGTTATTTCCTAGGGCATTATTTATTGATATTAAGTTGTTTGTGACTAGATTAGAGTCATTCGGAGGCTGATTTGCGGAGAAAGGGATTTTTGGAGTATTGATTCGTGCATTTTGGTGTAAGTAACACATCTACACTTGAATTTGAGTGAATTTAACTCAGGGAACTACGTTATATGAAGGTTATTAGGGTGACGTACGTGCTAGGTGACGGGCGTGTGTACGTGCACCAGCGTGTTCATGGTTTGGGGAGGCCTTTAGACTATTACCATGCTTGTTTTGCTATCATACCTTGTTATACCCGCGTTTCCCCTACTTGTTTGATTATTTGAACTGTGATTCATGATAGACATTATATCTACGCTATATGCCTTATTTGTACACATGTTCTCAGTCATGATGCTATATCCGTGAATGATATCTCTGTCTTGGTACTTCTTATTTGATTCCTCAGATGTTGTTGATGTCTCCTATGTGTAACATTATTAAACTGAGTACTGTGAGATGTATTATATGAGACTTGAATGGTAAATGACTGAGTTTGGGTCTTAGAGTCGATTTGGTATTGATTTCCAAGTGCGTGTATGCCAGGCCCACATTGGGATAAGTGTTATTGTTTTGGGGCGATGCGTGCACCAAGCCTCAATATTGGGCTAAATAATTATGATTAGCGCTTGGGCAGGATCCTCCCCTTCAGAGTCTGACATGCTAGTACTGGGCGCATGCATAGTGTTTTGCATACGTTCTTGATGATAGGCAGTTATTTCAGGCACCCGTATCGTGCTAAGTGTGATTATTTTTGTGGATTCACTGTGATATTGTTGATTTGAGATGTATACTTGACATGTAGGCATAGAGATTTACCTTCCTCATGTAAATGATAAATGAAATGCTTTATTGGGCATAACTGTTATACTTGAAAGCATGCCTAAACTCCTGAAATGTATATAACCTGAACACAATACCATTGAGCTACATGTTTCTACTGTTTCCCTTATATTCTGAACTATTACTGGTTATTGATATTGGCATCTGACTATTGTTTCTGAGCTCGTCACTGCTTTTAACCAAGGTTAGTGTTGTTACTTATTAAGTACATGGGGTCGGTTGTACTCATACTATACTCTGCATTTCGTGTGCAGATTCAGGTACATCCGGTCGAGGCAATTTCAAGAGTTGAGTTGCTATTAGTTTTTGGGAGACTACGAGGTAGGTTCTATGTCGTCCGTACTCCTTGAAGTTATCTTTCAGCTATTTCTATCTTTATTGTTCTACTGTTCAAACAGTTGTATTAGAGGATTTTGCTTGTATCTTGTTATTTAGTAGTGCTCATATACTCGTCGACACCAGATTTTGGGGATGGTTGTAACAATATTATGGTTATATTCTCAGATATTTTATGATATTTTTCCGTTGTTGAGTTATTAAACCATACTATTCGATTTAATATTTATTATGTGACTGTTGGCATACCTAGCGGGTCGGGTTAGGTGATATCACGACTAGTGAATTTGGGGTCGTGACATCCCCAAATGTTCTTGAAATATTTTGGTCACCGGCCTTTGTTACGTGGCTCAAGCATTCTTTAGACTAAAAGTCATGACTTTATAGCAATAAGTCCCCCTATCTATAATAAAAGAGGTTTTTTCCTCGTCTTCTGGATCAATTTTAATCTAATTATATCCAGAATAAGCATCTAAAAACTTAAAAAGTTTATGTCCAGCAGTAGAATCAATTAGCTTATCGATATGTTATATACAAAATTAATCTTTGGGGCATGCCTTATTTAGATCAGTATAATCTACACATACTCGGCATTTACCATTCTTCTTAGGAACTACGACAATATTTGCTAATCAGTCAGGGTATTTTACCTCACTAATTGAACCAATTTTTAAGAGTTTGCTCACCTCTTCCTGAATTACCTGATTCTTGAAAAGCTCCTTGCTTTTACTTCTTTTGTTTCACTGATGGGTGTAATGGATCTTTATTTATGTCATGACCCAAAATCTACTAACGGTCGTGATGGCGTCTAACACCGCCATCAGGCAAGCCAACAATGATTCCTTAACTTATTTACTCATTTTAGTACTTTGAAATCATAATTTCCATTAATTAAATAGTATAAAATAGAATTTACAAGGTAAATGATAATATTTACATGAACTACAATAACGAACGACCCATAGGAACCCCCAAAACTCGGTGTCACAAGTGCATGAGCATCAACTAGGAAATATAATAAAATACAACATCTGTCTGGAATAAAAATTAGACATGAGAATATAAATAATTCTGATGGAGACTCTACATGCTGCGGATCGTAACATGGAATGCAGCTCATAGTAAAGTCCCCGCAATAGTCGCGCCTTTGCGCCCAAAAGACCACCAGACATATGTGTATCTACACAATAAATGCAGCAAGTGCAACATGAGTACGTAAATCAACGCGTACCAAGTAATTATCTAGCCTAACCCCGGAGAAGTAGTAACAAGGGGTTGACATTGACGCTTACTAGTGGTCCAATAAATTATGTACAATAAATAAAAAGTAAACAGATGTGAGGCAGAATAAATAAACGAAATAACAAGTATAAATACGTGGTACAATTCTCTTCTCAACAATAAACTCAAACTCTCAGCAAGTAGTTACCTCCTCAATCGGAGTTTATATATAAGGGACCTCACCAGATAGGTCGTCACAGTTCAAATTAGGAAAACTCGCAGATGCACTGGCTTTATGTCAAATATTACGCATGATTTCATAAGAGTATTATAAGAAGTAAACAGATGTGGGGTAGAATAAATAAACGAAATAACAAGTATAAATACGTGGTACAATTCTCTTCTCAACAATAAACTCAAACTCTCAGCAAGTAGTTACCTCCTCAATCGGAGTATATATATAATGGACCTCACCAGATAGGTCGTCACAGTTCAAATGAGGAAAACTCACAGATACACTGGCTTTATGTCAAATATTACGCACCATTTCATAATAGTATTTTAGAGAAATGCCGAGGCGTACAGCTCGATCGCATCATGCTGTGTGCATTATCGAGAGTCGAACGACACGAACCATAGATACATCTATTATATTGCCAAGGCGAATGGCCCGCTCCCATGAGAGTGTGATTCAAAAATCCTACCTAGGCGAACGGCCCGATCCCATCATAATGTGCGCAGTGTCGAGGGTCGAACGACACAAACCATAGATGTATCTATTATACTGCCGAGGTGAACAACCTGATCCCATTAGAATAAGAAGCTTTAACGGGTCCTTGACCCCACTCACGAATAAACATGTGAGATATAAATTTTAAGGAAAGCCTTTCGAGGAAAACGCATAGCACGGGAGAAATTCGTAAGAGGAGTACAATTATTCTGCGGCTAATCATGAAGCCCATCAAATCTCTACAATAGCAAGTCTATCACTCTACTCAAGTCTAGTCTCAAGTCGCAACATAAAATAAAGGAATTTAATAGACAAAGGACAACTCAAATAGTATAGTCATAGCATGGCGGGAACCTAAGTCTACCCAGACATAACATGAATCTAGCAACATACGGACTCTTGTCACCTCGTGCGTACCTTTCGCCCGCAACAAGTAGCACATATAAAATACATCACCTAGGGGTAGTTTCTCTGTCACAGAGTTAGACATGAGACTTACCTCGCTCTGAAGTTCCATAAACGGCTACAAAGCCTCTCTAACACTTCAAACCAATGCCCGTCGATCCAAACCTAGTCAAACAATGTGCAAGCCAATCAAAATATACTCTAATACCCATAATTAATTAATTTACACAATTCCCAACTCCGCTCGAAAAGTCGATAAAGTCATCTCTCGCTCCCACATGCCTGAATTCCAAAACTTTTCGAAGATAAACCTTACCCATAAAATTACGAACTCAAATATATAATTTATTACCAATTCCATATCCATTTTCGTGGTCAAAATCTAAAAATACCAATTTCTTGGTTTTTCACCAAAATTCAAAAAATTTACAAATTCCCATGCTTAAATCCATATATAAACCATGTATTTAACTCATAATGTGAAGAAATTATTTACCCCATAATAGATGATGAAAATGGCACTCCAAAATTGCTCCAAAATCGGCTCCCATGGACAAAATGAAGTGAAAATGGACCAAACCCTAGTTTTTATAAAACCAACACTGCCCAAAAAATTCCGCTTCTGCAGTCCAGAGTGTCGCTTGTGCAACAACCGCTTCTGCGGCTCCAAATCTCTCATCTGCGAGAACCCAATCCAGGTTGCCGGCCACTTCTGCGGCCCTGATGCGCATATGCGCCCCCGCTTCTACGCTGCTCCACTCCGCAGGTGCGGTCCCTCTTCTGCGGCGAAAAGACCGCATCTGCGGTCCCAGCATTGCCAAACGAAATCTGCTCCTGCGCTTGCCTGGTCTCTTTTGCGGCGTCGCACCTACTCTAAAGTGCGATTGCACCAGTACTGAGGCCCTTCAGCAATACAACAAAGCTCCAAATTGATCTGCAACACGTCCGAAACACACCCGAGGCCCCCGGGAACCCGTCCGAACTCACCAATAAGTTCCATAACATAACACGGACCCACTCGGGGTCTCAAATCACACCAAACAACATCAAAATTGCGAATCTACGACCGAAACCTTTCTTTAAACTTTCAAACTTTCAAACTTCGATGAATGCGTCCGAACCATACCAAAACATTCGGGAATGATGCTAAACTTTGCGTACAAGTCATAAATCACAATACGAACCTATTCCAAGGCTCGGAATCCCAAACAGACATCGATAATATCAAAATCCACCGCAAACCAAACTTCGGAAATTCTAAAACCTTCAAAATGCGAACTTTCCACAATACGCGCTGAAATGCTCCCGGGTGACCCCATACTCAACTCGAACATACGCCCAAGTCCGAAATTATCATACGAACCTATTGCAACCTTCAAATCCCGATTCCGAGGTCTTTTAGTCAAAAGTCACACCTTAGTCAAATTTTCCAACTTAAAGCTTCCGAAATTCGAATTGTTTTTCCAAACCAACTCCGAACTTGCCAAAATTTAATTCCGACCATACGTACAAGTCATAATACCTGAAGTGAAACTACTCAAGGCCTCAAACCGCTGAACGACGCGCTAGAGATCAAAATGACCGGTCAAGTCGTTATATTCTCCCCCACTTAAACATACGTTCGTCCTCAAACGTGCCAAGAACTGCTCCGGAGTTGCCCCAAAATCTTGTTCAACACCTTGTGCACCTACCCGTTCCACCGCAACCCAGTTGAGCACATTAGCTCGAGCCATACTGAAGATCCTCCTTATAACCTTAGCTAACAAGCTTTAGGGCCAAATTCCAACTTTCGAATTTCTTTACTAGACCTGATTCTAACATACGAACACCGCATCAATCTCCACATACTGAATCCACACATGATCATGCAACCATGCTGACATCACACAACGCACCACATAACTTATTTGCCCAAGGCAACCTCCTCCAAGCACAACAGCTAAAGTTTCACTGACCCGAAGCCCGTAGTGTACCTGATAACACATATAAGCCCTGTTCCAAATCTCGCGATACTGCCACAACGGAAGAGATGTGTAGAAACGTATAACCATATAACCAAATCAATAAATCATAGAGTCTCTCCTCCTGATAGGAACCATTACCTCATTCTGAACCAAATAACGATATTTGCTCTTTAATATACCCTTCATAACTCCGATCGCACTGATCCCAGGTCCAATAATCTCGTCCCGCCCAGTACAAGCTGCTTAGGAAATAAGCCATCTCAATCACTGCCAAAAATCTCATATGACGCCATCAATGCGCCAACAATCTACAAACTCGAATGTGATACTTAAGGAAACACGAACTCTGGGAAAGAACTACCCAGCCCGCGTAATAAATAAAATGACCGAACAGATTCTATGAACACTTCTCACAGAAGGAGAAACCAAAAACACATGAATAGATATAGGGAACCATACTCAACATCTCACTGTTGCGGCGTGCAAGCCGATCCACACATGATACCGTTGTGGCGAGCAACCCGATCCAAACATGATACCATTGCGGCGTGCAACCCGATCCAAATAACGTACCCGTGGCGGCGTGCCACCCAATCCACGCATAACAATAAATAAGGAAATACCCATCAAGCTATATAAACCTACGAAATATTGAATATCGACCACATGCATGCCAAGTGCGAAAATACCACCCTGGGGAGACGGATAGCGCCATACACTACAAAACCCAAGCACGGCTAAGGTGCAATCCTGTATCTCGACAGCCATCCTGCTCATATAATACCACAAGCTACACGGGACCACAACACATGTGCGAATAATCAAACTGTTTCAATCCGGAACAAAATCCCACAGTTCACAACCAAAGGACTAGAGCTCCTTCCAGGCATAAACTCTCACATTAGCGATATTACCATAATCTCCATACTTGGTTTCAATCTCTAACAATCAAGTGGCTAATAGGTCACACATATACAATATGCTCCCACGACCTTCTGCACCAGATAGCAATGTCTGCACCTCGATACAACCAACAATACTAATTTTGTAAAGCCAACCAAGAGTCCGAGAATCAATACACCAAGCCTCTTACACATGACACTGTTCTCAGGTGACACTAAAGAAAATGCCAGCTTACTCTGAACACCTGAATTCTTCCATGCTCATCCGAGCTCATGACATTCTTGTCAACACTGAACCGCAACACTGATCCTCAACTTCCAATTCCCATGCTGCGCACTGAACCTATCGTGCCGCTAAGCAAGAGTACAAGAATTTCTCATAACTCTTGAACTACTAGTAGAATGAACACTTCATTGGCTAGAATCCCTTTCACTCAACTCATTTCAGAAGAACCATGGCAACACACAACCGAATTCTCATAACCACAGAAAATACAAACCTCAAGTTGTGGTCTAAACCACCATAACTCTTCCGGGATCCATCTACACATACGAGGCCATTAGAATAAAATACCTCCCCAAATTAATCAAATTACGATGGCTGTCAAGCCCGCACGTACTGCCACAAATCACTTGTATAACACTAACACACCGAAGGAACTGATCATTGCCTCAATCACGTTGATTCAAACCATTACCAACCGACCCAACTCCCTCCAATTTACTATTGACCTACCTTAGATATAATAATAACAATATCAACACTCATCCCGAGTGACCCAAATAAGGAGATTACATTGTCTCAATACCCACCGCAAAAACTCGATCCTTAACCACACAACGGACCCAAAATCCTTAGACACCACGCTTATCCTTCAAACTATTAGAACCACTATTGGGAGTCACCCACTCTGACCTGGTACCGAGTATAATCAAACTCCAACACTCTGTTAGCACATGAACACTCCCAAAGAAGCAACCATATAAATTCGTTTCCTAGTACATCACATCTACACAAAGCATAAACTCCGAGTCTTCCCAAAACATGAAAATGAACCGATAAGGAAAAATATAGCGCACATTTGATAAGTTCTTTGCTCAAATTACCCCTGGTGTTGTTTTCTTAGTCATAATAAACCACCAATGCACCGATAACTAGAAACCGCACAAGCAGACAACCACGCGATCCAATCGCAGATGGTGGGGCTCCCCCACTTAGCTTAAATCTATAATTACATAAACCTATAACCCACAAAGATTCCTCCTTCTCAATCACCCTGATCTCGCACCGTTAACCCGCCAAACTATCGAAACCTCCTGTTAAACATTTCACAAAACATCCAGAATTATCAGCCATAATTGCCTGTTCGACCTCCCGCTAGAGAGTAAGTAGAACTCTTCGTAGAAACTACATCAAAATCACGCAACCACTGACCTGGTCACATGAGATAACTCACCTGTGGAATTTCTATACCGACATATTCCCACGACGTTGCACTGGGTACAACTATTATGAAATCAGTAAACCCTCCTGAGCCCATGCTCATCCACCGGCTGTACAAGTTTGTCCATTCCCCATTGACATCAACTGAAAGTCCGACAATATATTCCAAACTCAAAGTCATGTTGCATCCAAAACGATAATCAAGTTTTCACACCCCTCTTTATTTCAAGCAAACTCCTTTCTGCCGTATTCAATCTTCCTCAGTACAGTAGCCACCATTCCAAATAAAGTCCTTTGACCTAGCCAATTTCCACCATGACTCCCAAATTGCTCTAAACATTCTCAAGGCACGTGGCTATCCTACCGCAAAATCCATACGCTACTCTGCCACTCCCACTTCGGTTAAACCATCTCCTTTAAGCAACCTCTCGACCTCTGCTTTTCATACTCGACTTACTAAAAATTCAACTACCGCGAGACACCTCACACCTTGTCCTTCCTTATTCTTCGCTGCCCAATTGCTGCCTCAAATCAAAATCCATCTCTATAGCACCTAAACTGATAAATTTGCTACCAACTCTATGCCTCCTCAAAGATCATCCAACTCGAGCCATCAGCAAAAGAAAAACACCGATTTGATTCTGAAATCGCTACACACCACCATCTCTGATAACCGTTTCTTAGACACTATTTCACCACACCCTACCCCGAAGGCAAATCAAAGAAGACCATAACACCGGCAAACCTTAATGCGTTCAAACAAGGATGACGACACCGCATCACAATGAAAATTTTACCACGCTCGAAAATATCCAGTCTCATTACTCCATCAACCAAAACCTGAACATCCATAGTCGGAGTGCCTTTCCTTTGCTGGAATTAAATGTTGAACCTCTAAATCATGCACTGAGAAATCCTTCTTTCAAATCATTCACTGCCTCGACACAAAAACAAGCACCCTACCATTACACCAACATTGTGCGGTAACAATGCATAGACATCATAGCAATCTGTGCACAGTCTCGAAACCATAGGAAATACAGATACTGAGCTGGAATAAAAGAACATCCTTCTGGAAAGCGACGATAATAGCCTGCCCGAACACGCAGGGAAAAATATCCTGCACCATGTCTACAGTACCACTACAACTCCTCGATGACCAATTCATAACAAGCACCCCACGTCGCGTAAGATTGAGTAGGGAGGAAATAAAGGCACAAGCCTCAATTGAATTAAATTGCACGATGAGGAATCAAGAAGGGAAGTGCTCATAATAGCCTTGTATCCTCTCGAAGATAAGTACAGACGTCTCCGTACCGATCCACAAGACTCTACTGGACTTGCTCGTGACTCGTGAGACCTATGTGAACCTAACGCTCTAACGGTCGTGATGGCGCCTAACGCCGTCGTCAAGCAAGCCAACAGTGATTGATCAACTTGTTTACTCATTTTATTACTTTGAAATCATAATTTCCATTAATTAAATAGTATAAAATAGAATTTACAGTGTAAATGATAATATTTACATGAACTACAATAATGAACAACCCGTAAGAACCCCCAAAACCCGGTGTCACAAGTGCATGAGCATCAACTAGGAAATATAATAAAATGCAACATCTATCTGGAATACAAATTAGACAGGAGAATTCAAATAACTCTGATGGAGACTCTACAGGCTACGGATCGTAACATGGAATGCAGCTCCTAGTAAAGTCCCGGCAATGGCCGCGCCTTTGCGCCCAAAAGACCACCAGACATATGTGTACCTGCATAATAAGTGCAGCAAGTGCAGCATGAGTACGTTAATCAACACGTACCCAGTAAGTATCTAGCCGAACCCCGGAGAAGTAGTGACGAGGGGCCGACATCGATGCTTACTAGTGGTCCAATAAATCAGGTACAGTAAGAAGTAAACAGATGTGAGACAGAATAAATAAACGAAATAACAAGTATAAATACATGGTACAATTCTCTTCTCAACAATAAACTCAAACTCTCAGCTAATAGTTACCTCCTCAATCGCAGTATATATATAATGGACCTCACTAGATAGGTCGTCACAGTTCAAATTAGGAAAACTCACAGATACACTGTCTTTTTATCAAATATTAGGCACGATTTCATAAGAGTATTTTAGAGAAATGCCGAGGCGTACGGCCCGATCCCATCATAATGTGTGCACTGCCGAGGGTCGAACGATATGAACCATAGATACATCTATAAAATTGCTGAGGCAAACGGCCCGCTCACATGAGAGTGTGATACAAAAATCCTGTCGAAGCGAACGACCCGATCCCATCATAATATGTGCACTACCGAGGGTCGAACGACACAAACCATAGATTTATCTATTATACTGCCGAGGCAAACGGCTCGATCCCATTAGAATAAGAAGTTTTAACGGGTTGTTGACCCCACTCACGAATAAACGTGTGAGGTATAAATTTTTAAGGAAAGCCTTTAGAGGAAAACGCATAGCACGGGAGAAATTCGTAAGAGGAGTACAATTATTCCGCAGCTAATCATGAAGCCCGTCAAATCTCTACAATAGCAAGTCTATCACTCTAGCAAGTCTAGTATCAAGTCGCAAAGTAAAATAAAGGAACTTAATAAGCAAGGGACAACTCAAATAGTACAGTTATAGCATGCCGGGAACCTAAGTCTACCCGGACATAACATGAATCTAGCTATGTACGGACTCTCGTCACCTCGTGCGTACGCTGCCCTCGCAACAAGTAGCACATATAAAATACATCACCTAGGGGTAATTTTTCCCTCACAGAGTTAGACAGGAGACTTACCTCGCTCCGAAGTTTCCTCTCAAACCGATGCTCGCCGATCCAAAACTAGTCAAACAATGTGCAAACCAATCAAAATATACTCTAATACCCATAATTAATCAATTTACACAATTCCCAACTCCGCTCGAAAAGTCGATAAAGTCAACCCTCGGGCCCACGTGCCTGGATTTCAAAATATTTCGTAGATAAACCTTACCCATAATATTACGAACTCAAATATATAATTTATTCCCAATTCCATATCCAATTTCGTAGTCAAAATCTAAAAATACCAATTTCTATGTTTTCCACCAAATCCCAAATTTATACACATTCCCATGCTTAAACCCATATATAAACCATGTATTTTACTCATAATGTGAAAAAATCACTTACCCCATAATAGATGATGAAAATGGCTCCCATGGATGAAATTTAGTGAAAATGGGCCAAACCCCTATTTTTATAAATACCACACTGCCCAAAACCCAATCAAGGTCGCCGGCCGCTTCTATGGACCTGATGCGCATCTGCGCCCCCGCTTCTGCGCTACCCCAATCTGCAGTGCGGTCCCGCTTCTGCGGCGTAAACATCGCATCTGTGGTCCCAGCAATGCCCAAAGAAATCCTCTCCTGCACTTGCCTGGCCGCTTTTGCGGAGTCGCACCTGCGCCCCTTTTTCGCAGATGCGATTGCACCAATACTCAGGCCCTTTAGCAATACAACAAAGCTCCAAAGTGATTTGCGACTCGTCTAAAACATACCCGAGGTCCCCGTACCCAGTCCGAACTTACCAATAAATTCCATAACATAACAAGGACCCACTCAGGGTCTCAAATCACACCAAACAACATCAAAATTGCGAATCTACGATCGAAACCTTTCTTTAAACTTTCAAACATTCAAACTTCGACGAACGCATCCGAACCATACCAAAACATTTCGGAATGATGCAAAGCTTTGTTTACAAGTCATAAATCACAATATGAACCTATTCCAAGGCTCGGAATCCCAAACGGACATCGATAACACAAAAATCCACCGCAAACCAAACTTAGGAAATTCTAAAACCTTCAAAATGCCAACTTTCCTCAATACGCGTCGAAATGCTTCCGGTTTACCCGATACTCAACCTGAACGTATGCTCAAGTATGAAATCATTATACGAACCTATTGGAACCTTCAAATCCCGATTCCGAGGTGTTTTTTCTGAAAAGGCAAACCTTATTCAATTTTTCCAACTTAAAGCTTCCGAAATTAGACTTTTCTTTCCAAATCAACTCTGAACTTCCCGAAATTCAATTTCGACCACACATATAAGTCATAATACCTGAAGTGAAGCTACTCAAGGCCTCAAACCACCTAACGACGCATTAGAGATCAAAATGACTGATCGAGTCGTTACAATTTAGCTTATGAGTCATAACCTACTGTAGGATACAAGTCATGTCTGAATACGACCAGGCAAAATAATCAGCATTAGTGCATAAAAATTCAATAAACTTACTCTTCAACTCCCGGCTTAAGTTTATCCCAATATCAACTTTTCTTTCGGGCCGATGAGTGAATAAAATAACAGCTTCAAACTCTTCTATAGTTGTTTTGATATTCTCATTCGCTTCTGGTTCCTGAATCACATCAGGTCTAACATCCATATCTGCTTTGTCTCCCATATCTGACGTTGAGGTGGGAGCATATTTTCCTCGACTGGACACTGTAATTGCTATTTTCCTTCTCCATCTTTGGATGTTCCACTTGCTACAACCACCGTATTGGTTTCTCGTGTTGCTTTTTGATCTCCTCTTATCTAACGAATTCCTCGTTGTGAAGGTAATTTGTAACCTGATGCAAAGTCAATGGTACTTCATCTATATCATGAATCCGTGGCCTTCCTAAAATCATGTTGTAAGCTATGTCTGCATCCACCACTTGGAAAATGGTATCTTTCACTACTCCTTCGGCAAATATGGACAACGTATTTTCTCCCTTTGTTATGACACTTTAATTGTCGAACCAGATAAAGATCGAGCCTTGGATATTACACGATCAATTGCTTGCATTATGTTGACCATTCATAATAGTATAATATTCGCTGAGTTACCTGAATCAATCAAAACTTGTTTGACGTAAGTATCATGAACAAGTAAAGAAATTACCAATGTATCGCTGTGAGAGATGAACAAGCCATCTACATCCTCATAATTGAATGTTATGCTCTCTCCTTCTAAGACTTGCCGAATTCACTTCCCGTAAGTCACTAATATTTTAGCTGTTCTTTTTGTTGTTGTATATGTTACTCCATTAACCTTCTCACCCCCGGTTATTAGTTCACCGTCCTCTTTGGTGATGAGGGCATCGGTCTCTCTTCTCTATTTTTCATATAAGACTTCTTACTTTTCTCACTAAATAAATTAGTGAGATAATATGTTTTCAATAAATAATCAACCTCCACTTGTAGGGGCTTACAATCTGACGTTCTGTGCCCGTGATCATCATAAAATTCACACCAAAATTCTTGGCTTCTTTTGCTAGGATCTAACCTCATTTCTATAGGCCATCATACTTTATCACATATGCATTTTAACACTGCTACTAATTCGAAAGTACTTACATTGAAGTTGTAATCATATTTGATTGAGAATTTTGATCGTTGTACCTTGTCATATCCCGTTCATTTCCGAATCGAGAAGAGGAACCTGCTTCATTCTGCCGTGATCTTTGATCAAACTGTGCATGTTCTTCTTTCGGCATAAGATCTTGCTTTGTTGGTCTTATGTAAGGCTCGTATCTATTTTTCTGGTCCTTTATTCCGATTTTGATTGTCTAGATCCGAACCTATCCTCCACCTTTGGTTGGGATACCGTATCATCTTCTATTCAAAGTTTTTTGTTGTACCTGTTATAAACATCATTCCAATTGGTTTCTAGGAACTCCCGCAGACTCTCCTTCAATCTTCTTGTGGCTTTTAAGCTTCTCTCATTCAGGTTGCTCGCAAATATCATTACTGCCCAATTATCAGGTACGCGAGGTAGCAACATCCTTTCTCGCTGGAAGCGACGAGCAATTATGTACTTCCTTGTTTTACCTTGAAGATATCTTCTATCCTTTTTTCTATTTTTTAAGCGCCCGAATGTTCTTTGATAAATGAATCTGCACACTTATGTCATGAACCGAAACTCAACCTGTCGTGATGGCGCCTATCATGATACTAGGCAAGCCAATAACTCATACATACCAACACTTTCAAATTTAAAATAAACTAGAACGGGTTTAAAGAAGTGAAAATCTCATAAAACTAGATAAAACTATCACAATTCGATACAGGAATTTCCCAAAACCCGAGTGTCACTGAGTACATGAGCATCTATACAAATATATAATGCCATACACTGTCAAAGAAAGTATAACTAAATAAGAAAAGTTGAGGGATAGGGGAGGAGGGTCAAGGTCTGCGGACGCCAAAGCAGCTATCTCGAGGATCTCCGAACTAAATAATAGCACCCAAGTCAGCAACCACCGTACCCAGAAGTACCTAGATCTGCACACGAAGTGCAGGGTGTAGCGTGAGTATAACCAAGTCAGTAAGTAACAAGTCTAACTTTTGGGCTGAAAGCAGTGACAAGCTTCACAAGTACAGTCAAATTACAGAAATATAGTACAAAAATTTAGGCATGCTTTCAAGTTCAACAGGTAAAGATCAAATGGGTAAAATAAGTCAAGTGTAACTGAAATGAGAAATAATACATCTCGACATGTCAGTTATGTATGCCAACTGTAATACAAAACAATGATGAAATCATATGCATACTATCGGAGTATCAATCACTCAGTCCTACCATTCACTTCATCCTCACAGTTACTCGTTCCTCACAGTCACTCCATCCTCACAGTCGCTCATTTCTCATAGTCACTCCATCCTCACAGTCACTCAATCCTCCCAATCGCTCGGTACTCGTTCTCGACACTCACACTCAAAAGGTACCTGCACTCACTGTGAGTGTGCAGGCTCCGGAGGGGAAGATCCAGCCCAGGAGTTATAATAAGCCAATCATGGCATGAATCAATAAAGCATGTTGCGCCGTACAACCTGATCCCATAAATATCCTCACAATCAGGCCATCGTCCTCACTCAATCATCAATCTTTCCAGTCTCTCGGGCTCTCAAGAATTATGATAATCAGCCCAAACAATGATGATATGATGTATCAATAAATGGCAACAGAGACTGAGATATGATATGCAAATAATAGATGTGACTGAGTACATAATTGCAAATTAAGCAAATAATTCAACATGCAACACGACCTCTATGGGTCCCAACAGTACCAGCATGTAGCCAAAGCATGATTTCTAACAAGACTCACAACTCAATTTATCTAACACATAGAGAATATACGGATAACAACAAGGTAATTCAACTATAAAGTTCCACGGAATCGGCCAAGTCATAATTTCGATGGTGCACGCCCACATGTGTGTCACCTCAACACCAATCACATAACACGTAATTCAGGGTTTTATACTCTTAGAACTAAGTTTAGAAGTGTTACTTACCTCTACTCCAACAAGCCCTTGCCTTGCGAATCGGCCTCCAAATGCTTCGAATCTAGCCACAAACAATTAGAAACAATCAACTTAAGCTATAGGAATCCATTCCGTATAAAAATGCTAAGTTCTTAATCAAGAGTCAAAAAGTCAACTCAAAAGTCAGCCCCCGGTCCTACATCTCGGAATCTGATAAAAGTTACAAAATCTTGAAGCCAATTCAACCACGATTCCAACCATACCAAATTTATCAAATTCTGACACCAAATAGTCACACAAATCCCAAAATTTAACTCTCCAAATCTCTAGCCTCGAACTCCCAAAATTCCACCTCAAGAACACATAAACTAGGTGGAAATTTCAATGGGGAAACAATATTATTGAATAAAAATGATCACAAGTGACTTACCTAAAGAAACCTCTCGAAATCATAGCCCGATCTTGAAATGTCCAGAATGATTGAAAGTCACAAAACCCTCAATTTCAAATTCTATCCAGAGGTCTTCGCTTCTGCGGACAACTTACCCGCACCTGCGGTCTCGCAGGTGCGACAAAACTTCGCTTCTGCGATGCCCACTCAACCCCCGACCATGCGCACCTGCGGCCAATTCCCCACATCTACGGGTGCACTTCTGCGAGGCCTCATCCGCTTCTGCGGAGACTGCTGCCACATGCCCCTTCGCACCTGCGACCTTATTCCGCATTTGCGATCTCACAGGTGTGACCCAAATCACCGCACCTACGATCACTGCCTAGCTCCCTAGCAGGCCACTTCTGCGCTTACCATGTTGCTTCTGCAGTCACGCACCTGCGACCAAATTCTTCGCAGGTGCGATCGCACTAGACCTGGTGTCAACAATATTTCAATTCCAAACTTCAATCCGTTAACCATCCGAATTTCACACGAGGCCCCCGAGACCTTAACCAAACATACCAACAAGTCCTAAAATAAAATACGAACTTAGTCGAGGCCTGAAATCACATCAACCAACATCAAAAATAGGAATCGCACCGCAATTCAAGCCTAATGAAAACATAGAAATTCCAACTTCTACAATCGATGCCGAAACATATCAAATCACGTTCGATTGACCTCAAATTTTGCACACAAGTCATAAATGACACAACAGACCTATTCCAACTCTCGGAACCAAAATTTGTGCCCGGTAACCAAAAAGTCAACTCTCAGTCAAACTTCTAATTTTCCAACTTTTGCCATTTCAAGCCTAAATAAACTACGGGCCTCCAAATCACTATCCGGACACACTCCTAAGTCTAAAATCACCCAACGGAGCTATCAGAACCATCAAAACTCTATTTCGGAGCCATTTACACGTAAGTTAACATCCGGTAAACCTTTTCAACTTTAGCTTCCAACATTGAGACTAAGTGTCTCAACTCATTCCGAAACATCCTCGAAACCGAACCGACTACCCCGTCAAGTCACTTAACGATAATTGAGCATAAAATAAGTAGTAAATGGGGGAACAGGGCTACAAAACTGAAAATGACTGTCCAGGTCATTACATTCTCTCCCTCTTAAATAAACGTTCATCCTCGAACGGGTCTAGAAACATACCTAGAGTCTCAAATACGCATGGATATTTGCTCCGCATCGCTCGCTCGGTCTCCCAAGTAGCCTCCTCAACTGGCTGACCTCTCCATTACACCTTCACTAAAGCTATGTCCTTTGACCTCAACTTCTGAACCTGCCAATCCAAAATGGCCACCGCTCCACATCATAAGTCAAATCACCATCCAACTGAACCGTGCTGAAATCCAAAACATGAGACGGATCGCCAACATACTTCTGGAGCATAGAAACATGAAACACTAGATGAATACTCGACAGACTAGGCGGAAAGGAAAGCTTGTAAGCCACCTTCCCAATCCTCTAAAGTATCTCAAACGGCCCGATATACTGAGGGCTCAATTTACCCTTCTTCCCGAACCTCAAAACACCTTTCATGGGTGAAAACTTGAGTAGTACCTTTTTCCCCACCATGTAAGGAACATCGCATAACTTTCGGTCGGCATAACTCATCTATCTAGATTGCGCCGTGCGAAGCCGATCCTGAATCAAGTTAACCTTGTCCAAAGCATCCTGAACCAAGTCAGTACCAAATCCGAGCCTCACCCGTCTCAAACCATCCCACCAGAGACTGAAATCGTCTCCCATACAAAGCCTCATACAGAGCCATCTGAATGCTCGATTGGTAGCTGTTGTTGTAGGCAAACTCTGCGAGTAGCAGAAACGGATCCCAAGAACCCCCGAAATCTATGACACAAGCGAGTAGAATATCATCCAATATCTCAATAGTGCGCTCGGACTGTCCGTCCGTCTGAAGGTGAAATGATGTACTCAACTCAACATGTGTGCCCAACTCTCGCTGCACTTCTCTCCAAAACTGTGATGTAAACTGCGTGCCTCGATCTGAAATAATGGACACCGGCACATAGTGAAGGCGAACAATCTCACGGATGTAGATCTCAGCCAACCGCTCCAAAAAATAGGTGGTCCCAACTGGAATGAAATGCGCGGACTTGGTCAACCGATCCACAATTACCCAAATAGCATCAAACTTCCTCGAAGTCTGTGGTAGCCCAACTACAAAATCCATGGTGATACGCTCCCATTTCCACTCTGGAATCTCAAGCCTCTGAAGCAATCCGCCCGATCTCTAATGCTCGTACTTCACTTGCTGACAGTTTTAGCACCGAGCTACAAACCCCACTATATCCTTCTTCATCCTCCTCCACGAATAATGCTGCCTCAAGTCCTGATACATCTTCGCGGCACATGGATGAATGGAATACTGCAAACTGTGGGCCTCCTCAGGAATCAACTCACGTAGCCCATCTACATTAGGCATACAAATCTGACTTTGCATCCTCAACACCCCATCATCCCCAATAGTAACATCCTTGGCATCACCGTGCCGAATTGTGTCCTTAAGGACAAGAAAATGGGGACCATCATACTGGCGCTCTCTGTTGCGATCATTTAAGGAAGACCGAGAAACCACACAAGCTAGAACTCGACAAGGCTCCGAAACATCTAATCTCATGAACTGGTTGGCCAAGGCCTGAACATCAGGTGCAAGCGGTCTCTCATAAATAGAAATAAATGCAAGGCTACCTATACTCACCACCTTTCTACTCAAGGCATCAACCACCACATTGGCCTTTCTGGGATGATACAAAATGGTAATATCATAGTAATTTAGCAGCTCCAACCATCTCCGCTGCCTCAAATTTAGATCCTTCTATTTGAAAATGTGCTGGAGACTACAATGATCCATAAATACCTCACAAAACACACCGTAGAGATAATTCCTCCAAATCTTCAATGTATGAACGATGGCTGCCAACTCTAAATCATGAACAGAGTAGTTCTTCTTATGAGGCTTCAACTAGTGCGAAGCATAAGCAATCACTCTAACCTCCCGCATCAAGACAAACCCAATACCAATCCGGGAAGCATCACAATACACTGTATAAGAGCCAGAAGCTGTAGGCAAAACTAGAACTGGAGCTGTGGTCAAAGCAGTCTTGAGCTTCTGAAAGCTCTCCTCACACTCATCCGACCACCTGAATGGAATACCCTTCTAGGTCAATTTGGTCAAAGCCACTGCAATAGACGAGAAACCCTCCACAAAACGTTGATAATATCTGGCCAAGTCAAGAAAGCTCTGATTCTCCGTAGCTGAAAATGGTCTGGGCCAACTTTGGACCGTCTCTATCTTCTTTGGATCCACCTTATTCCCTTCACTGGACACTACGTGTCCCAAGAACGCCACTGAACTGAGCCAAAACTCACACTTGGAGAACTTGGCATAAAGCTTCTCCTTTCTCAACCTCTGTAGTACAATCCTCAAATATTGTGCATGCCTCTCCTGGCTACGTGAGTACACCGGGATATCATCAATGAATACTATGACAAACGAGTCGAGATATGGCTAAAATACACTGTTCATCAGATGCATGAATGCTGTTGGGGAATTGGTCAGCCCAAAAGACATCCCAAGGAACTCATAGTGACCATAATGGGTCCTTAATACCATCTTCAGAATATCCGAATCCCGAATCTTCAACTGGTGATACCTAGACCTCAAATCAATCTTAGAGAACACCCTCGCTCTCTGAAGCTGGTCAAATAAATCATAATTGCGCGACAACGAATACTTCTTCTTGATTGTAACTTTGTTCAACTGCCTATAGTCGATGCACATCTGCATAGTACCATCCTTCTTCTTCAAAAACAAAATTGGGGCACCCCAAGGCTATACACTAGGCCTAATAAACCCCCTATCAAGAAGCTCTTGTAGCTGCTCTTTCAATTCCTTCAACTCACCTGGTACCAAACGATACGGAGGAATCGTAATAGGCTGAGTACCCGACACCAAGTCAATAACAAAGTCAATATCCCTATTGGGTGGCATGCCCCGTAGGTCTGCAAGAAACGCATCCTGAAAGTCTTGCACTACCGGAACAGAATCAATAGTAGGAGTATTAGCACCCACATCCATAAAGGCCAAATAAGACAAACACCCCTTACCAGCCTTCCGTTAGGCCTTTAAATAAGAATTCACCCTGCTGGGAACATAATCTGGAGAACCTCCACTCGATCCTTGGCAACCCCGGCATCGCCAACGTCACAGTCTTAGCATGATAATCCAAAATAGCATGACATGGAGACAACCAATCCATACCCAAGATCACGTCATGAACCATACTAAGCAATAAGGGATCAACTCTAATTCTCAATCCCCTAATAGTCACTACACACGACCGTATACACGGTCCATAACAATAGTATCACTACCGACGTAGATACATAAATGGGTGAAACTAAGGACTCACGGGGCATATCCAAATAACGAGTAAAATGGGATGATACATAGGAATAAGTAGAACCAAGGTCAAATAATGAGGAAGCATCTTTGTGGCACACTGAAATAATACCTGTGATCACTACATCTAAAGCAACGACATTTGGCCTGGCAGGAATAGAATAAAATCAATCTTGACCGCCACCTGATCGACCTCCCCCTCTACGATGACCTCTAGCTGCCTGGGCCACACCCCGAGCTGGTTGGGCGGGTGGTGAAGTAATTAGTGCAGAAGTCATAGCCTGACCCCTCTACTGAACTGGACCTCCCGGGACGACGAGGACACTGTCTCCACATAAGCCCAAACTCCCCGCACTCGAAGCAACTCCCCGCTGGTGGTGGTGGGGACTGAATCGGGCCCCGAGTACCGGAGTAATTGCTAGAAAGACCTGGAATATATGAACCCTGAACCAATGGAGCACGGGATGAACTCTGAGTTGGGAGAGCATTGAGAGATGACTGACCCGGTCTAGCACTGTATGAAGCATGGCTAGCTGATGCACCACAATGAACTGGACAAGCCAAATGAGCGGGCCTATAAAGACGACCCCAATTGTGGTAGAACTGGCCCCCAGAGGGAACACCGCTGAATCCACCTGAACCACGAGGCCTCTTGGCCTCCCTCTCCTCACGCTCCTGACTGCGAACCAACTCTAATCGCCTAGCAATATCAACCACCTCGTCGAACCTAGCACCCGATACACTCTCCTGAGTAATAACAAAATGCAACTAATAGTTGAGGCCATCAATGAACCTCCTAATCTTCTCCCTCTCAGTGGGAACCAACCAAACTGTGTGACGAGCCAACTCTAAAAATCTCATCTTATACTGGGTCACAGACATGCCCTCCTGATGTAGCTTCTCGAATAGCCCACGTAGCTCCTCCTTGCGGGTCTGTGGCACAAACTTCTTCAATAAGAGAACGAAGAACTCATACCATAAAAGTGGTGCAAACTGGCCTACTCCTCTCATAGGAATTCTACCATCTAAAGGCAACCCTCGATAGCTGAAAAGTAGTAAATGAGACCCCAGTAATCTCCAGAATAGCCGCCATGCGAAGAATCCGCTGGCACCTATCCAGGAAGTCCTGAGCGTCCTCTGACTCAGCCCCACTGAATGATGGAGGCTTGAGCCTCCCAAATCTCTCTAGCTTCTTCTACTCCTCATCAGTCACAATAGGACCCACCTGGGCCTGAGCAACTATAACTAGCTGGGCTGGTAGTACCCCCGACATCTGAAGTCCCTGCAACACCTGCTCCAGAGTGTGGGCGGTGAGAGTCTGAGTACCTCCCCCGACCTGAGAAGTGGATGGCTCGGCCTGAACATAAACCGCTTGAGCAAGGCTAGTGCAAACTGTCAATTTCTGAGCCAAAGCCTCATTAAGGCATGGAATCACAATGTGCACAGCTAGTGCCTGAGCTAGCCCCACTGGATCGACCACATCTGGAACTTGCTCTTGAGCTAGAGCAACCGGTAGATCTGCAGGTGCTGCTTTAGCTGCTGTATGAGCTGCACCTAGGCCCCTACCGCGGCCCGGACTCTCGTGGCCCCAGCTAGTGGTATTGGTGGCCGTCCGCCCGGTCTGGTAGCATGTGTCCTCACAATCTATAAGAAAATAGAATAACAGAAGTTTAGTTCCCGGAATCAACAAATTCGCACGACAAGAATTCAAGAATGTGAAGTTTTCCTAAGGGTTTGACAGCCTCTCGAAGATAAGTATAGACATCTCCGCACCGATTCGCAAGACTCTATTAAACTTGCTCATGACTCGTGAGACATGTGTAACCTAGGCTCTAATACCAACTTGTCATGACCCGAAACTCAAACTGTCATGATGGCGCCTATCATGATACTAGGCAAGCCGACAACTCATATATACCAACACATTTAAATTTAAAATATACTAAAACATGATTAAAAAAGTGAAAATCTCATAAAACTGGATAAAACCGTCATAACTCGATACAGAAATTTTCCAAAACCTGGGTGTCACTGAGTACATGAGCATCCATACAAATACATAGTCTGAAATACTGTCTAAGTAAGTAGAACTGAATAAGTAAAGTTGAGGGATAAGGAAGGTGAGTCAAGGTCTGCGGACGCCAAAGCAGCTACCTCGGGGATCTCCATACTGAATAATAGCTCCCTAGTCAGCAACCAGCGTACCCAGAAGTACTTGGATCTGTACACGAAGTGCATGGTGCAGTGATGACGTCCATAACACACCTCAATAAGAGATATGATACGGTCGTATACAATAACAATTACTAAACTATGAGTCAGGCTCGAATCCACTGGGAGTTATAAGGGTGTTAGGATTATATATTTGAAACAAGCGAATGGACTACTTAAACTTGCACTTCCACAACAGAGTTTTGATTTCTACTATTACTCTAATGATAGCAAGCTATGGTAAATAAACTAGAGATGAATGTTTTTGATGTTTTACCAAATAGTTTAGAGGCCTAGGGATGTGATCATAACCTAAGTGTTTTCCTAATGTAATAAAGGCGTTAACACTTGTTTTGTTGATTGGGGTGTATTATAGCTCTCAACTCTACGTTACCCATTCAACACCTTTCGGTCAAAGAAAAATAGTTGATATGAGCTCAAGTCGGGTTCTTACTATCTCTTGGTTGAACCCTTTAATTAGGCTAATCAATCTGTCAATTAACCCAATTCCTTGTTAGCCAAGTTATCCTAGACTAAGTCCCTCTTTCTCAAGTAGAGACTAAGTCAAATAGGCATGAATTAATATTTGCAACCATTAATTCTAAAATTGAAGCATGAACTAAGCTAAATAATCAACACCCAATTATAAACAAGCATTAAGTTAAATATCCACAAGGTTTACACACTAGGGTTGGGTCATAAACCTAGTATAAATCTAGCTACTCATAATGGGAATTAAAGAAATTAAAGAAGAAATGCTAATTAAACTCATAATGAATGATTAAAATGATGAAATCTAAAGTTTAAGCACTAAAATAATGTCAAACTTCCTAAAGTAGTAAAAAGACACGGCTACAACAGCTTTTAATTATCAAACTTGACCTAAATTTTTGAAACTCGTCTATTTATACTGGGCCAAAAATCACGGACGAAAATTCCCCTCGGGAGGTTCTACGGCCGAACAATTCCATGTGCTGTCCGGAGATTTCTTCAACTTGCAGAAATGTGAGTTTTCGCAGCCGCACATTTTTGGTTGCAAAGCAACTTCTGCGGTCGCACAATTCTTGTGTGGTCCGCACTTCACAAAGGCGTCAGGACTTGGTCTTTTTGTTGCGTATTCTCTGAACTTTGAATCTTTGTCAGTGAAAGCCCAGTTCCGCGGCCGCTCATTGCTGAAAATCCTGTTGGGTTCTACTGCTTGGTTTGTGGTTGCAGATGGAATTCTGTAGTCCGCAATTTCTTCTGCGGACCACACGTCTTTACTTCTGCTCCCTTTATTGCCTTGTGCTTTAAAACACTCCTTTTTGAGTTGGATTTCATCATGGGAGGCCAATTTTCAAGCGTTCCTACAATTTGCACAATTTGATTAGTTTTGGGAACATAATTCAATACTTTCTGACTAAAACTAAAAGGTGCTAATAAGCGATCAAAATCCCCACTTATTAACTCCCCCAAACTTAAGTCCTTGCTTGTACTAAAGCAAATAAATTAGTTTCTACCTCCAAAAGTTAAGGGTCATTTCAGCGAGTCAAAGGTGAGCCATTCACATATCAGTTGGGACCAACAATTACCCACACTACTCATGCATTATCAACAAGGCGACAGGTTAAGCATTAATGCACATATAGTTCTACTGTGACATTTGACCTTCAAGAACTGACTTTACTCATCAAGGACTCTTGCTCTATCATGTAGGTTATTGTGGACTCCAAACTTTGCCTCCTCTACTTTCCATTTGCCAAGCTCACTTAAGAAATTTAGCACTCAATCTAAAGATTTATGAAAGGTTCACTCATCTCTCTCAAGAGAATGTCACAAGTACGACGTCAAGTACCATAGGTTTGCCCCTCATGTAGATTGCCACTAATGTAAGCTCACTCAGTTTGAAATCAAGTAGGACTTCTTTCGGGATGTAATGAAGGCTTTTGGGTTAGGGTAGGATACTGTATGGGTAAGTGGTTACACCTTTCCTTAAGCACTCCATCTTTCAATTTTTGGCTCACACTTTGCCAATTCTTAGAGGTACTTTCTTTTCATTTGGGACTAGAGAGCGTTAGCATCACTCTTTCTTGATCATTTCATTCTTTTTCTCCCTTTTTGATTTCTCCATGTTTGGGCTCATTACCTCATTTTTTTATTCCATTCAACCCTTCCACTTATTCACTTTTTGCATTTTTCTTTTTTTGTTCTTCACTTTTCTTGCCTTATCTTCTCAAAAAGATTGTTTCTTTTCTCTTTTTGTTCCTTAATACCTTTTTCAAGTTCCACATCTCTCTCCCAAACTTACGTTTTAAGCAATTTGTTTCACAAGAGTGTTAAGGAAAGTTCGGGTGCCAAGAGAGAGTCACGACGAAATGGGTAAAGGCTTGTAGCATGGTTATCAAATGGGAAAGGTTAGAGGCTCAAAGGGGTTGACTAGGGATAATTACATTGGTTGGCAATAGAAAACTTAAAGGGCCAAGGAGAGCCTACAATCACTTGTCAAACCAAGCAAATCTTAGGATTTCGCCTTGAAACACATTCGGGGCAAATTCTAGACCCTTCGCACGGATACTTGGACTAGCAACAATTCATCTCACCCCTCACGTAACCAAATTGTAAAAGAGGTTAAAGTCGAGGGCCCATAACAACCACATTCAAGTTTAAAGATCACTATGGTCCAACTAAATCACTCGATGATTGCCAAAGTCAACTCAAGAGTCACTAAGTCACTACTAGAGCCATTTCTTTCAAAAACCTTATCTCTAACCATAAACACGTAGTTAAGTGTGTTGGTGCCAATTGAAGCATGGTTGACTCTTCGAGCATGACTTAATTAGGTCTTTTTATTCATTACTACTACTACTACTATTACATAAACACAAAAACAGACTCATTCCCTTAAGAAGGTTGTCACGCCATCCATCATTGGGACGAGTCACCCGGTTCATACAATAACTACCTTTGGAAAGAACTGTGGCATTAAGAAAACCAAAGGCTTATTATCTACTAAAACATAAAAAGAAGATACTAAACAAAACAAGAGCTAATATGCTACTAAAACATAAAAAGAAGCTAATAAGCAAAAACAAAGATAAAGAAGCTAATGAGCAAAACTACTAAAGATAGAATGAATATATATAATAAGAGAGAGAAGATATATACATATAAATAAGAAAAGAGAGAATATCATCAAATTATTACAGGCCAAATGTATCAAAGTACCAAATGTGTCAAATAAACTCCACCCCCCCCCCCCCGAATAAAAGTAATCATTGTCCCCAATGCTTAGAAAAATAAGAGTAAAAGAGGGAAGAGTGAAGAAAACTCCCTATGGTTCCTTGGACATCTCTATGTCCCCAGCAATGTCATCACCCTCAGGATCATCTAACTGAATCTTATCATCCTTAACTCTAGGTGTGGCTGGATTGGCAAATATCTGACGCACAGCCTCAGTAGTGTCGGCAGCAAGGTCTGGCTCTTTAGACTGGCCAGTTGGTACCATTGGTGCGAATGGTGCTGAAGAATCTGGGGCGGAATGGTGTGGGTCAAACAGCATATCAAAGTGGAGATCTCCGGCTGTAGCAATCCTGGTCACCACTCTCCGGAGCTTGTCCACTGACTTTTTGCCGGCCTAGGACTTCCTCATCTTCTTTACTTCCTTTCCCAGCTCTTCAATCACCGACCCATGCTGTACCAAGGTGTCCATAATAGTCTTCTGATTCTTCAAAATTTGCTTCAACGTCTCCTCAATGTCAGAAGGAACCTGTGATGCCTGGGAGGTGGACTACGCTGTAATAGTACTGGACAAGACATGCAACTTTACAATGGTTATCTGCATCCAGTTGTTGAGGCTTGCCATTGTTTAGGAGACTCGCAGTGCATATAGTAGGTGAGTGGGCACGGACACTAGCTTCAAAGCTAAGGTGGGAGCTGTGGTAGGAACTTCAGTGGGGGCTGTGGATGATGGTGGAGGCATAGTTGCGGCACTGGAGGAAGGCTCAGCCGAAGTGGATGGAACATCAACTATCTCAAGAGCTACTACTGCTGGCTCATCAGACTGGCCTGTGGTAGTAGGAGGCTGAACTTTCTTCTTCGGGTTTCTCGCATCCATCAGTCAGTACCACGTAAAAGGCTTCTCTGGCTTCACCTTTGTGTCATAATCCCATGGCTCTACGTTTGCATTGACAAGATATTCTTTAATAGTGTTGGGATATGGGTAGGACGATTCATCTTGCCGAGCGATCACTGAGATGTTGGACAATATCACGACACCCACATTGATTGGGTACCCGTCCATAATAGACGCCACTAGAACTACCCTAGGGATCGGAATATGAGTCTCATTCTGGTCGGGTCTAGTCTGCTGCACACAAATGTCTACCACCCCTTTGCCTCAAAGCTCAAGGTGTTCCGGTAGATAGGAACCCCAACGTTAATCCATGGTGGTAGTGGTCCTGGTGGTGCCAGAATCTTAGCTAGCCGAGGACGGACTGCCTCTTTTAGTGCACATTTCTCCAAATACTCCATTGGCTCAACATCCTCGAAGCCCAAGTACGCGTTGAGTATATGCTGATCAAACCTCACTTTGAGGTTACATGCTTTGGTCGCTTTTATCCCCTTTTTTATATGAGCCACATTGGCGTAGAATTCACGGACAAGGTACTCTTTGGCATCCACTACACTCTGAGTGAACCACATTTACCCCTCGCGTTCTCTGAACTGACTCAACACGATTGGGTTGTACCTCTCTAAATACGTAATAAAAAATTGTCGCTCAAGAGTTAGCGACCGCACCGGCCACCACATACGGAAGTTGGTGAAGGCGTCCAGGCTGATAAAGAGGTCCTCCCAAACCTCTTTATTCTTTGATCTTTCAAGAACGGCAGCTGTAGCATCTCCTCCTCTGCCATCATCGGGGATATCATGAACTGGTGCATCCTGTGCCTCAGGGACTGGTGTAGCCGATGGCTCAGAAGCCTGACTAGCACTCTCTGATCCCGCGAAAGTTCTATGACATGAGGACGGCTCGTCCTCGAGTTGGTATCTCCCTTGATGCCTTGACTGTACGGCCGACTGCTCCTGAACAGAGGCTGAGTTGCCCTACGATGCTTTCCTAGGCGGGACAAATGAGCTCGTCTCGGAGAGATCTGCACCTCTCCCTCTGCCGGTTGTTGCTTTCTTTCTAATTGTCTTTTGTTGGCCAAGGGGTAAGGCACTCTTGCCTCGACCCTGAGAAGGTCACTTCTCCCTTTTGAAGTGTCGCCGCATCCTCAGATCGAACCATTGTCTGTATCAAGAAAAGGCGATTGTTAGTTGCAATAAAATGTTCAAACATACAATGGAGATATACAAGTAAAATATAAACCAGAGGACAAAGTGAGGGTACACAGTTAGATCATGCTTGCAAGGAAGTGAAGTGCGGTCCGCACAATTTCACTAGTGGCCGCACCTCTGAAACCCAAAAAATGCCAACTCTCTAATGACAGTAAAAGTGCTATTCTGCGGCCGCGATGTGAATTCTGCGGTCCGCACATTTTATCTTACGGCCGCAGATCCCTTTTTCACTAATGTTTCCCTAAAATCAATTTATGTGGACCGCACGAATTCCAGTGCAGCCGCAGACTTTAAAAGTTGTGTACATATCAATTTATTCTATCTAGGGTTTTCAATTTCATGTACAATTTGACATGGCAACATCATAGAAACATAAAAATATGCTTACCTAGTCCCCATAGAGCATGTATTAGTTAACCCAGTTCAGATTTTACTTCACATGGATACACAATTGAATGCTAATGACAAATGACCCAAAAATAACTAAAAATCTACAAATTAAACTAAAATAAAAATATTAACATGAAATTAAAGCATACCAGATGAATGAGTGTAATGAGTGAATGATCAAGTTGGCTATGTGTGTGGACATATAGAATCACCAAGAAATTTCAAGATAGCACTATTTGTTTTATTCAGAGAGTGAAATGCAAAAATGGCCCTGTTGCTCTATTTATACCAGTTGTTCGCTAAGGGGAAGAAGTCGAATGCGGCCACACATTTCCATGTGTGGTCCACATTCTGTTACCTAGGGGCCTCATCTCAGCTTTCCATTTGCGGTCCACATAATTTTTTGTGCGGTCGCACATTGACCGTTTCTCTGACAGGCTTAAAATTTATAGAGTTGGTATTTTCAACCTCTCATTTGTGTGTTCCGCAAGCTAATTGTGTGGCCCCTTAGGACGATAATTTAGAGCTTGAGAGATTTGCCCCATTTGAACTTCTAAGTTGCGGATTAATGTGTTGTGTGAGGCAAGTTGGGCATCAAAATCAGCATTTTTTTCCATCATTTGCTTGAACATATTTTATAATATGCCCCATCTCGTTGTTTGAAGAATTTGAACCATGGGGAGGATAAGGAGGCGAGTTGTTCGGTTGTTGATACATTGGGGGCCTTTGAAAACCTGACCCCCGATTGCCTTGATTTTTGTTCCATCCGCCTTGATTGTTACCCCCCCCATTTCCATGATTATTTCCATTCCAATTTCCTTGATTGTTGTTGTTATGCAAATTCCCTTGATTGTTGTTGTTATGCTAATTTCCTTGATTGTTAGAATTCCAATAACCTTGATTGTTTTACGGTCGCCATTGTTGTTGGTTTGGGCCTGGGAAATTGTTTCTTTGCACTTGAAAATTGTTTACATATTGCACATCCTCTTCTTGTTCATTATAGGAATCATCTTTCTTAAAATCACTATCTTCTTGCACATAATTCTCCACTCGATTTTGTACTTGTGGACATTTGGTCCTCCCCTTGTTCACCATCATGTTCACTCCCTCCATGGCATTGACTTGTTTGGGATTTTGCACTTGATTTTTAGTTGGGCCTTTGCTAGTGCGTCATGGTGGTTGTCAATTCGGCAATGGCTTGCCCATGGTCTTGCATTTCTTTATGAAAGTGGATCATATTTGGATCACCTTGTGGAACATTGACCCGTGATTACCAAGCCGATGACATTTCTGCCATCTCATCCTAAATCTCACATGCCTCCGCATAAGGCGTAGTCATGATGTTCCCACTGGCAAGTTGATTCTCTACACATTGGTTGGTTGTGTTAATCCCACGATAGAAATTTTGTTGAATCATGTTCTCCGTCATATCGTTGTTGTGACATTCCTTAACCATTGTTCTATAGCGTTCCTATATCTCGTGTAGTGGTTCATTCGGCTCTTGCTTGAATGCCAAAATCTCATCTCAAAATGTAGCCATGCGCCCCGGAGAGAAGAACTTAGAAATAAACGTTTTCGCCAACTCATCCCAAGTGTGAATGGAATGGTTCGGCAATCGTTCCAACCAATCTAAAGTTTTCCCCCGTAGAGAGAAGGGAAAAATCCTTAGCCTCAATGCATCCTCGGAGACATTTGTTTGTTTGCTCCCCCAACAAATGTCAACAAACCCCTTCAAATGTTCGTACGCATTTTGAGTTGGAGCACCGGTGAAGGAATCCCGTTGCTCAAGCAAACTGAGCATCACATTGGTGATTTTGAAGTCGCCCGCCCTAATATGGGAAAGGAATATTGCACTTGCATATCCTTCATTGGGTAATATCTAGTGTGGAACCGCTCGTAGTTGAGGTGGGGGTGCAGCGGGGACATTGTCATGAGGCACTCGGCCTCTTCTATTGTCTTGAGGTGCAAGAGGAACCTCCTCAACTTGCTCATCTTCGACGTCCACATCCCCCAAAGTCACATTTTCGAGCTCATTGTTCGCCATGGTTGTACCTACGATTTCTCACACAAGTTAGTAACACGGAAGGAAAAGAAAATATTCAAAAAACAAACACAAATATAAAGCAAACACCGTTTTAACTCCCCAGCAACGGCACCAAAAATTGATGATGTCCACAACACACCTTAATAAGAGATAGCATACAGTCGTATGCAATAATAATTACCCAACTATGAGTCGGGGTCGAATCCACTGGGGGGTTATAAGGGGTGTCAGGAGTATATATTTGAAGCAAACGAATGGACAACCTAAAATTGCACTAACACAATAGAGTTTTGATTTTTAATTCTACTATTACTCTAATGATAGCAAGCTAAGGTAAATAGACCAGAGATGAATGTTTTTGATGTTTTACCAAATAGTTTAAAGGCCTAGGAATGTGACCATAACCTAGGTGTTTGCCTAATGTGATAAAGATGTTAACACTTGTTTTGTTGATTGGGGTGTATTATAGGTCTCAACTCTACGTTACCCATTCAATACCTCTCGATCAAAGAGTGATTTTGCCCAATTTGGCTTTCTCAAGTCCAAATGGGTATCAAGCAAAATAGTTGATATGAGCTCAAGTCGGATTCTTACTATATCTAGGTTGAACCCTTTAATTAGGCTAATCAATCTCTCAATTAACCCAATTCCTTATTAGCCAAGTTATCCTAGACTAGTAGCATGTTTGGCCAAACTTCTAAAGTCAGCTTATTTTGAGAAGTGCTTTTCTCAAAAGTACTTTTTAAAAAAGCGCTTTTGGTGAGAAGCTGTTTTTATTTGGCTAATTAATTTGAAAAGCACTTTTGAGCAGTAATTAGTGTTCGACCAAGCTTTTGCAAATTGCTTCTAAGTGTATTTTTCTCAAAAGTGCTTCTCAGAAAAGTGCTTTTGGAAAGAAGCTACTTTTTTCTGCTTCTCAAAAACTGCTTCTGGTTTTTTTCAAAAGCAATTTTTTTCCTTCCAAAAGCTTGGCTAAACACCTCAATATTTGGTCAAAAGTGCTTTTGGCTAAAAAAAAGCACTTTTGGCCCAAAGATAAGCTTGGCCAAACAGGCTATAAGTCCCTCTTTCTCAATTAGAGACTAAGTGAAATATGCATGAGTCAATGTTTCTAACCATTAATTCTAAAATTGAAGCATGAACTGAGCTAAATAATCAACACCCAATCATAAACAAGCATTAAATTAAATACCCATAGCGTTTACACACTAGGGTTGGATCACAACCTTAGTAAACATTTAGCTACTCATAATGGAAATTGAAGAAAATAAAGAAGAAAAGCTAATTAAACTCATAATGAAAGATTAAAATGATGAAATCTAATGTTTAAAGACTAAAATAATGTCAAACTTCCTAAAGTAGTAAAAAGAAAGGGCTACAACAGCTTTTAATGTTCAAACTTGATCTAAATTTGTGAAATACGTCTATTTATACTAGGCCAAAAAACACGGACAAAAATGCCTCTCGGGAGGTTCTGCGGTCGCACAACTCCTTGTGTGGTCCGCACATTTCTTTAGCTGGCAGGAAGGTGAGATTTTGCAGCCACATATTTTGATTGCGGCTGCCTGCGAAGTAACTTCTCGGCCGCGGTCCGCACTTCACAAAGGCGTCAGGAGTTTGTATTTTTTTTGCATATTCTCTGAACTTTGAATCTTTGTCATTGAAAGCCTAGTTATACGACCGCATAATTCATGTGTCCGGACATTGCTGAAAACTTTATTGGGTTCTGCTACTTGGTTTGCGGCCGCAGATGGAATTCTACGGTCCGCAATTTCTTATGCGGACCGCACATCTTTGCTTCTGAGCCCTTTATTGCCTTGTGCCTCGGAACACTCCTTTTTGAGTCGGATTTCATCATGGGAGGCCAAACTTCCAGCATTCCTGCAATTTGCACAATTTCATTAGTTTCAGGAACACAATTCAATAATTTCGGACTATGTGTGTGGACATATAGAATCACCAAGAAATTTAAAGATAGCACTATTTGTTTTATTCAGAGAGTGAAATGCAAAAATGGCCCTGTTGCTCTATTTATTCCAGTTGTTCGCTAAGGGGAAGAAGTCGAATGCGGCCACACATTTCCATGTGTGGTCCACATTCTGTTACCTGGGGGCCTCATCTCAGCTTTCCATTTGTGGTCCACACAATTTTGTGTGCGGTCGCACATTGACCGTTTCTCTGACAGGCTTAAAATTTATAGAGTTGGTATTTTCAACCTCTCATTTGTGTGGTCCGCAAGCTTATTGTTCGGACCCTTAGGACGTTAATTTAGAGCTTGAGAGATTTGCCCCATTTGAACTTCTAAGTTGCGGATTGATGTGTTGTGTGAGGCATGTTGGGCATCAAAATCAGCATTCTTTTCCATCATTTGCTTGAACATATTTTATAATATGCCCCATCTCGTTGTTTGAAGAATTTGAACCATGGGGAGGATAAGGAGGCGAGTTGCTTGGTTGTTGATGCATTGGGGGCCTTTGAAAACCTGACCCCCGATTGCCTTGATTTTTGTTCCATCCGCCTTGATTATTACCCCCCCCCCCAATTCCATGATTATTTCCATTCCAATTTCCTTGATTGTTGTTGTTATGCAAATTCCCTTGATTGTTGTTGTTATGCTAATTTCCTTGATTGTTAGAATTCCAATAACCTTGATTGTTTTGCGGTCACCATTGTTGTTGGTTTGGGCCTGGGAAATTGTTTCTTTGCACTTGAAAATTGTTTACATATTGCACCTCCTCTTCTTGTTCATTATAGGAATCATCTTTCTTAAAATCACTATCTTCTTGCACATAATTCTCCACTCGATTTTGTACTTGTGGACATTTGGTCCTCCCCTTGTTCACCATCATGTTCACTCCCTCCATGGCATTGACTTGTTTGGGATTTTGCACTTGATTTTTAGTTGGGCCTTTGCTAGTGCGTCATGGTGGTTGTCAATTCGGCAATGGCTTGCCCATGGTCTTGCATTTCTTTATGAAGGTGGATCATGTTTGGATCACCTTGTGGAACATTGACCCGTGATTACCAAGACGATGACATTTCCGCCATCTCATCCTAAATCTCACATGCCTCCGCATAAGGCGTAGTCATGATGTTCCCACTGGCAAGTTGATTCACTACACATTGGTTGGTTGTGTTAATCCCACGATAGAAATTTTGTTGAATCATGTTCTCCGTCATATCGTTGTTGGGACATTCCTTAACCATTGTTCTATAGAGTTCCTATATCTCGTGTAGTGGTTCATTCGGCTCTTGCTTGAATGCCAAAATCTCATCTCGAAATGTAGCCATGTGCCCCGGAGAGAAGAACTTAGAAATGAACTTTTCCGCCAACTCATCCCAAGTGTGAATGGAATAGTTCGTCAATCGTTCCAACCAATCTAAAGTTTTCCCCCGTAGAGAGAAGGGAAAAATCCTTAGCCTCAATGCATCCTCGGAGACATTTGTTTGTTTGCTCCCCCAACAAATGTCCACAAACCCCTTCAAATGTTCGTACGCATTTTGAGTTGGAGCACCGGTGAAGGAATCCCGTTGCTCAAGCAAACTGAGCATCACATTGGTGATTTGGAAGTTGCCCGCCCTAATATGGGAAGGAACTATTGCACTTGCATATCCTTCATTGGGTAATATCCGGTGTGGAGCCGCTCGTAGTTGAGGTGGGGGTGCAGTGGGGACATTGTCATGAGGCACTCGGCCTCTTCTATTGTCTTGAGGTGCAAGAGGAACCTCCTCAACTTGTTCATCTTCGACGTCCACATCCCCCAAAGTCAAATTTTCGAGCTCATTATTCGCCATGGTTGTACCTACGATTTCTCACACAAGTTAGTAACACGGAAGGAAAAGAAAATATTCAAAAAACAAACACAAATATAAAGCAAACACCGTTTTAACTCCCAAGCAACGGCGCCAAAAATTGATGATGTCCACAACACACCTTAATAAGAGATAGCATACAGTCGTATGCAATAATAATTACCCAACTATGAGTCGGGGTCGAATCCACTGGGGGGTTATAAGGGGTGTCAGGAGTATATATTTGAAGCAAACGAATGGACAACCTAAAATTGCACTAACACAATAGAGTTTTGATTTTTAATTCTACTATTACTCTAATGATAGCAAGCTAAGGTAAATAGACCAGAGATGAATGTTTTTGATATTTTACCAAATAGTTTAAAGGCCTAGGAATGTGACCATAACCTAGGTGTTTGCCTAATGTGATAAAGATGTTAACGCTTGTTTTGTTGATTGGGGTGTATTATAGGTCTCAACTCTACGTTACCCATTCAATACCTCTCGATCAAAGAGTATTTTGCCCAATTTGGCTTTCTCAAGTCCAAATGGGTATCAAGCAAAATAGTTGATATGAGCTCAAGTCGGATTCTTACTATATCTAGGTTGAACCCTTTAATTAGGCTAATCAATCTCTCAATTAACCCAATTCCTTATTAGCCAAGTTATCGTAGACTAGTAGCATGTTTGGCCAAACTTCTAAAGTCAGCTTATTTTGAGAAGTGCTTTTCTCAAAAGTACTTTTTAAAAAAGCGCTTTTGGTGAGAAGCTGTTTTTATTTGGCTAATTAATTTGAAAAGCACTTTTGAGCAGTAATTAGTGTTCGACCAAGCTTTTGCAAATTGCTTCTAAGTGTATTTTTCTCAAAAGTGCTTCTCAGAAAAGAGCTTTTGGAAAGAAGCAACTTTTTTCTGCTTTTCAAAAACTGCTTCTGCTTTTTTTCAAAAGCACTTTTTTTCCTTCCAAAAGCTTGGCTAAACACCTCAATATTTGGTCAAAAGTGCTTTTGGCTAAAAAAAAGCACTTTTGGCCCAAAGATAAGCTTGGCCAAACAGGCTATAAGTCCCTCTTTCTGAAGTAGAGACTAAGTCAAATATGCATGAGTCAATGTTTCTTACCATTAATTCTAAAATTGAAGCATGAACTGAGCTAAATAATCAACACCCAATTATAAACAAACATTAAATTAAATACCCATAGCGTTTACACACTAGGGTTGGATCACAACCCTAGTAAAAATTTAGCTGCTCATAATGGGAATTGAAGAAAATAAAGAAGAAAAGCTAATTAAACTCATAATGAAAGATTAAAATGATGAAATCTAATGTTTAAAGACTAAAATAATGTCAAACTTCCTAAAGTAGTAAAAAGAAAGGGCTACAACAGCTTTTAATGTTCAAACTTGATCTAAATTTGTGAAATACGTCTATTTATACTAGGCCAAAAATCACGGACAAAAATGCCTCTCGGGAGGTTCTGCGGTCGCACAACTCCTTGTGTGGTCCGCACATTTCTTCAGCTGGCAGGAAGGTGAGATTTTGCAGCCACATATTTTGATTGCGGCTGCCTGCGAAGTAACTTCTCGGCCGCGGTCCGCACTTCACAAAGGCGTCAGAAGTTGGTATTTTTTTTGCATATTCTCTAAACTTTGAATCTTTGTCATTGAAAGCCTAGTTATACGACCTCATAATTCATGTGTCCGCACATTGCTGAAAACTTTATTGGGTTCTACTACTTGGTTTGCGGCCGCAGATGGAATTCTACGGTCCGCAATTTCTTATGCGGACCGCACATCTTTGCTTCTGAGCCCTTTATTGCCTTGTGCCTCGGAACACTCCTTTTTGAGTCGGATTTCATCATGGGAGACCAAACTTCCAGCATTCCTGCAATTTGCACAATTTCATTAGTTTCAGGAACACAATTCAATACTTTCGGACTATGTGTATGGACATATAGAATCACCAAGAAATTTAAAGATAGCACTATTTGTTTTATTCAGAGAGTGAAATGCAAAAATGGCCCTGTTGCTCTATTTATTCCAGTTGTTCGCTAAGGGGAAGAAGTCGAATGCGGCCACACATTTCCATGTGTGGTCCACATTCTGTTACCTGGGGGCCTCATCTCAGCTTTCCATTTGTGGTCCACACAATTTTGTGTGCGGTCGCACATTGACCGTTTCTCTGACAGGCTTAAAATTTATAGAGTTGGTATTTTCAACCTCTCATTTGTGTGGTCCGCAAGCTTATTGTGCGGACCCTTAAGACGTTAATTTAGAGCTTGAGAGATTTGCCCCATTTGAACTTCTAAGTTGCGGATTGATGTGTTGTGTGAGGCAAGTTGGGCATCAAAATCAGCATTCTTTTCCATCATTTGCTTGAACATATTTTATAATATGCCCCATCTCGTTGTTTGAAGAATTTGAACCATGGGGAGGATAAGGAGGCGAGTTGCTCGGTTGTTGATACATTGGGGGCCTTTGAAAACCTGACCCCCGATTGCCTTGATTTTTGTTCCATCCGCCTTGATTATTACCCCCCCCCCAAATTCCATGATTATTTCCATTCCAATTTCCTTGATTGTTGTTGTTATGCAAATTCCCTTGATTGTTGTTGTTATGCTAATTTCCTTGATTGTTAGAATTCCAATAACCTTGATTGTTTTGCGGTCACCATTGTTGTTGGTTTGGGCCTGGGAAATTGTTTCTTTGCACTTGAAAATTGTTTACATATTGCACCTCCTCTTCTTGTTCATTATAGGAATCATCTTTCTTAAAATCACTATCTTCTTGCACATAATTCTCCACTCGATTTTGTACTTGTGGACATTTGGTCCTCCCCTTGTTCACCATCATGTTCACTCCCTCCATGGCATTGACTTGTTTGGGATTTTTGCACTTGATTTTTAGTTGGGCCTTTGCTAGTGCGTCATGGTGGTTGTCAATTCGGCAATGGCTTGCCCATGGTCTTGCATTTCTTTATGAAGGTGGATCATGTTTGGATCACCTTGTGGAACATTGACCCGTGATTACCAAGCCGATGACATTTACGCCATCTCATCCTAAATCTCACATGCCTCCGCATAAGGCGTAGTCATGATGTTCCCACTGGCAAGTTGATTCACTACACATTGGTTGGTTGTGTTAATCCCACGATAGAAATTTTGTTGAATCATGTTCTCCGTCATATCGTTGTTGGGACATTCCTTAACCATTGTTCTATAGCGTTCCTATATCTCGTGTAGTGGTTCATTCGGCTCTTGCTTGAATGCCAAAATCTCATCTCGAAATGTAGCCATGTGCCCCGGAGAGAAGAACTTAGAAATGAACTTTTCCGCCAACTCATCCCAAGTGTGAATGGAATAGTTCGTCAATCGTTCCAACCAATCTAAAGTTTTCCCCCGTAGAGAGAAGGGAAAAATCCTTAGCCTCAATGCATCCTCGGAGACATTTGTTTGTTTGCTCCCCCAACAAATGTCCACAAACGCCTTCAAATGTTCGTACGCATTTTGAGTTGGAGCACCGGTGAAGGAATCCCGTTGCTCAAGCAAACTGAGCATCACATTGGTGATTTGGAAGTTGCCCGCCCTAATATGGGAAGGAACTATTGCACTTGCATATCCTTCATTGGGTAATATCCGGTGTGGAGCCGCTCGTAGTTGAGGTGGGGGTGCAGCGGGGACATTGTCATGAGGCACTCGGCCTCTTCTATTGTCTTGAGGTGCAAGAGGAACCTCCTCAACTTGTTCATCTTCGATGTCCACATCCCCCAAAGTCAAATTTTCGAGCTCATTATTCGCCATGGCTGTACCTACGATTTCTCACACAAGTTAGTAACACGGAAGGAAAAGAAAATATTCAAAAAACAAACACAAATATAAAGCAAACACCATTTTAACTCCCCAGCAACGGCGCCAAAAATTGATGATGTCCACAACACACCTTAATAAGAGATAGCATACAGTCGTATGCAATAATAATTACCCAACTATGAGTCGGGGTCGAATCCACTGGGGGGTTATAAGGGGTGTCAGGAGTATATATTTGAAGCAAACGAATGGACAACCTAAAATTGCACTAACACAATAGAGTTTTGATTTTTAATTCTACTATTACTCTAATGATAGCAAGCTAAGGTAAATAGACCAGAGATGAATGTTTTTGATGTTTTACCAAATAGTTTAAAGGCCTAGGAATGTGACCATAACCTAGGTGTTTGCCTAATGTGATAAAGATGTTAACACTTGTTTTGTTGATTGGGATGTATTATAGGTCTCAACTCTACGTTACCCATTCAATACCTCTCGATCAAAGAGTGATTTTGCCCAATTTGGCTTTCTCAAGTCCAAATGGGTATCAAGCAAAATAGTTGATATGAGCTCAAGTCAGATTCTTACTATATCTAGGTTGAACCCTTTAATTAGGCTAATCAATCTCTCAATTAACCCAATTCCTTATTAGCCAAGTTATCCTAGACTAGTAGCATGTTTGGCCAAACTTCTAAAGTCAGCTTATTTTGAGAAGTGCTTTTCTCAAAAGTACTTTTTAAAAAAGCGCTTTTGGTGAGAAGCTGTTTTTATTTGGCTAATTAATTTGAAAAGCACTTTTGAGCAGTAATTAGTGTTCGACCAAGCTTTTGCAAATTGCTTCTAAGTGTATTTTTCTCAAAAGTGCTTCTCAGAAAAGAGCTTTTGGAAAGAAGCAACTTTTTTCTGCTTTTCAAAAACTGCTTCTGCTTTTTTTCAAAAGCACTTTTTTTCCTTCCAAAAGCTTGGCTAAACACCTCAATATTTGGTCAAAAGTGCTTTTGGCTAAAAAAAAGCACTTTTGGCCCAAAGATAAGCTTGGCCAAACAGGCTATAAGTCCCTCTTTCTGAAGTAGAGACTAAGTCAAATATGCATGAGTCAATGTTTCTTACCATTAATTCTAAAATTGAAGCATGAACTGAGCTAAATAATCAACACCCAATTATAAACAAACATTAAATTAAATACCCATAGCGTTTACACACTAGGGTTGGATCACAACCCTAGTAAAAATTTAGCTGCTCATAATGGGAATTGAAGAAAATAAAGAATAAAAGCTAATTAAACTCATAATGAAAGATTAAAATGATGAAATCTAATGTTTAAAGACTAAAATAATGTCAAACTTCCTAAAGTAGTAAAAAGAAAGGGCTACAACAACTTTTAATGTTCAAACTTGATCTAAATTTGTGAAATACGTCTATTTATACTAGGCCAAAAATCGCGGACAAAAATGCCTCTCGGGAGGTTCTGCGGTCGCACAACTCCTTGTGTGGTCCGCACATTTCTTCAGCTGGCAGGAAGGTGAGTTTTTGCAGCCACATATTTTGATTGCGGCTGCCTGCGAAGTAACTTCTCGGCTGCATAATTCTTGTGCGGTCCGCACTTCACAAAGGCGTCAGGAGTTGGTATTTTTTTTGCATATTCTCTGAACTTTGAATCTTTGTCATTGAAAGCCTAGTTATACGACCACATAATTCATGTGTCCACATATTGCTGAAAATCTTATTGGGTTCTGCTACTTGGTTTGCGGCCGCAGATGGAATTCTACGGTCCGCAATTTCTTATGCGGACCGCACATCTTTGCTTCTGAGCCCTTTATTACCTTGTGCCTCAGAACACTCCTTTTTGAGTCGGATTTCATCATGGGACACCAAACTTCCAGCATTCCTGCAATTTGCACAATTTCATTAGTTTCAGGAACACAATTCAATACTTTCGGACTAAAATAAAAGCTAAAAGGTAATAAGCAGTCAAAATCCCCACTTATCATGTAGTGTGAGTACAACCAACTCAGTAAGTAGAAAGTCTAACTTTTGGGCTGAAATCAGTGATGAGCTTCACAGGTAAAGTCCAATTACAGAAATATAGTACAGAAATGTAGGCATGCTTTTAAGTTCAACAGTTAAAATTCAAATAGGTAAAATATATCAAGTGTAATTGAAATGAGAAATAATGCATCTTGATATCTACATGTCAGTAATGTATGCCAATTGTAATACAAAACAGTGATGAAATCATATGCATACTCTTAGAGTATCAATCACTCAGTCCTCCCATTCACTCCATCCTTACAGTCGCTCATTCCTCAGAGTCACTCCATCCTCACAGTCGCTCATTTCTCAGAGTCACTCCATCCTCACAATCACTCAATCCTCCCAATCGATTGGCTCTCGCACTCGCGTTTGGCACTCGCCCTCGCACTCAGTAGGTACCTGCACTCACTGTGGGTATGCAGACTCCGAAGGGGAAAATCTAGATCAAGCGCTATAATAAGCCAATCATGGAATGAATCAATAAAGCATGCTTCGGCATGCATCCTGGTCCCATAAATATACTCACAATCAGTCCCTCGGCCTCACTGAGTCATCAATCTCTCCAGTCTCTCAAGCTCACAAGAATCATGATAATCATCCCAAACGATGATGATATGATGTATCAATAAATAGCAACAGAGACTGAGATATGATATGCAAATAATAGTTGTGGCGGAGTACATAATTGCAAATTAAGCAAATAAATCAACATGCAACACGACCTTTGTGCATGCCAACACTACCATCATGTATTTCTAACATGAATCGCAGCTCAATTTATCTAACACATGAAGAATATACAAATAACAACAAGATTATTCAACTATACAGTTCCACGGAATCGACCAAGTCATAATTCCTACGGTGCACGCCCACACGCCCGTCACCTAGCATATGGGCCACCTCAATACCAATCACATAACACATAGTTCGGGGTTTCATACCCTCAAAATCAAGTTTAGAAGTGTTACTTACCTCAAACCGTGCAAATCTCTGCTCAAACAAGCCCTTGCCTAGCGAATCGGCCTCCAAATGCCTCAAATCTAGCCACAAACAATTCGATACAATCAACTCAAGCTATAGGATAAAAGTTACAAGTCAAAAGTCAACTCCTGGGCCCACGTCTTGAAATCCGATAAAAGTTACAAAATTCTGAAGCTTATTCAACCACGAGTCTAACCATACCAAATTTACCAAATTCCGACACCAAATCGTCACTCAAATCCCTAAATTTAACTCTCCAAATCCCTATCCTCAAATTCCCAAAATTCCACCTCCAAAACACACAAACTAGGTGGAAAATTCAATGGGGAAATAATATTATTGAATAAAAATGATCACAAGTGACTTACCTCAAGAAACCCCTCGAAATCCCTCTCAAAATATCGCCTTAGCCCTAGCTTGAAATATCCAAAATTACTGAAAATCACGAAACCCTCAATTTAATATTCTGTCAAGAGGTCTTCGCTTATGCGGACAACTTACCCGCACCTGCGGTCCTGCAGGTGTGACAAAACTTTGCTTTTGAGATGCTCACTCGACCCCGACCATGCACACCTGCGGCCAATTCTCCGCATCTACAGGTGCGCTTTTGCGAGGCCTCGTCGGCTTCTGCGGAGACTGCTGCCATATTCCCCTTCGCACTTGCGACCTTATTCTGCATCTGCGATCTCGCAGGTGCGGCCCAAATCATCGCAGCTGCGATCACTGCCCAGCTCCGCAGAAGTCCGCTTCTGCGCTCACCATGTCGCTTTTGCGGTCGCGCACCTGCGACCAAATTCTTCGTAGGTGCGATCGCACCAGATATGGTGCACTTTTGCAATACTTCAATTCCAAACTTAGATCCGTTAACCATCTGAACTCCACCCGAGGCCCCAGGGACCTCAATCAAGCATACCAACAAGTCCTAAAATATGACACAAACTTAGTCGAGGCCTCAAATTACGAATCGCACCTCAATTCAAGCCTAACGAACTCTAAGAAATTTCAACTTCTACAATCGATGCCGAAACCTATCAAAACACATGCGATTGACCTCAAATTTTGCACACAAGTCTTAAATGGTACAATAGACCTATTTCAACTCCCAAAACTAATATTTGAGTCTGGTAACTATAAAATCAACTCTCGGTCAAAATTCTCAATATCCAAAACTTCTAATTTTTCAACTTTCGCCATTTCAAGCATAAATCAACTACGAACCTTCAAATCACTATCCGGACACAATCCTAGGTTCAAAATCACCCAACGGATCTATCAGAACCATAAAAGACTCTATTCCATAACCATTTATATATAAGTCAATATCCGGTCAACCTTTCAACTTAACCTTCCAACCTTGATACTAAGTATCTCAACTCATTCCGAAACATCCCCGGAACCAAACTGACTACCCCAGAAAGTCACATAACGATAATTGAGCATAAAATAATCATTAAATAGGAAAACGGGGTTACAACACTCAAAATGACCGATCGAGTCATTACAGCTCAGCAAATGAGTCAATTGAAATTTTCAGTAAAAAGAATACCATGTTAGTGCACCATTTGTGAGGGTTTCACCAAAGATTTTCACATACACTTATTAGATTCATGCTTGGTCAAGTAATTCCCTTTGGCTCCTGTGGTAAAGGCAATAACATGATCTTGTGGGTCGGAAATCCCGTCGTACTTAGGAATATCGGGCATCTTAAACTTTTTTGGTATCAGTAATAGTGTTGCACTTGGTTTCTATGGTTGTTGTGAATATTTTTCAATATCCACTTCTTTGATTATTGGTGGCACTCCCGGTATCTTTTCTATCTTCTCATTTTTTTTCCTTGAGCTGTTTCTGCTAGGTTAGAACTAGATTTTATAAACTAGAATTATTTGACGCACCTGAACCTCCGACTCAAAAATTATTTGAAATTTCTCCGCTTTAAGAGTTTTCAAATCATGAATTGGGATTTTTCACAGTTTTATGAACTGGTGGTGGAGCCTGAACAATAGTTGGCAATCTACCTATCAAAGCATGTAAAGTTTTACGGATCTGCTGCGCAATAAATTATTTCAAGTCATCTTGTAAACTTGATTGTTCTTCATTTTGCTTTCCAGTGTTATGATTAGCAGACCTAACAGGTGAGTTTTCTAGTGAACGCTGTGGAGAATGTGTGGGTGATTTGCGTAGAGGAGACCCTCCTAGTCCATCCCCCTGTAAAGTAATTTGATCGGTTATAAACATAATTTATTGCTAAAGACAACGTGCGTAAATGGAAAGTGATAAGATTATTAGATTTTTCGGTAACAGAATCAATTTATTTAACCAAACAAATATGGTCAAAGCAAATAAAAGAATAATTCGGGGTTTTAACAACCTATTTTACTTTACTTTTTCTAATATAAAAGAATAATAGTAATGGAAAATAAGACAAAGAGAATAAGTAAATAGAAATCGTATCGATGATTGATGCTTTCTTCTAATAGGAAAGAACAAAATCTTCCAATGGCAAAGAATAATAAGAATATTAAAAATTGATAATATTGCTTTGTAGTTTTCTTTATGGGGATAGAAGATATGGAAAAGAAATTTACATAAGGGTACAATTTATAACTGTTTTTCCTATTTAATTCCAGCTCGTTACTAATATTTATTACATTAATTACCCATTATGTGGGTGATTTATAACGGTCAGAACCATAATTGTCAATCGCGCATAATTTGGGATTCAACTGATTTCTTTTCATACTCGTGTCTATTAATTGTCTTTTCATATATGTGGCTTCTAATGTCCTTAATTATCAGCCCCGTACCTATTTTTTCTTTTCCAGCTAACAAGCACGATATCCTCGTAAACGATCCTGTGGGTGTACTCATATCTTCTCTGCACATCATTCTTCTTTAGTGCTTCGACTCCCATGCCACATGTCATCATAATATTGGCCTACATGGTGAGTTTATTTTCCATCAATACAAATATACTTTATATCAATTTCAAAATTAACTAGCTCATAAGGTGAATTTTATTCAAAATCATATAAAGAGTCCTCCTCACCCCTAATGAGCCAATGTAGGACTCAACACCTCCTGGCACGTTGAAGATGGAACATATGGAGCGTCAATAATATAAGATAGGGGGCTAACATCGAATAAACAATGATTGAGATGAGTCTGCCTTTGATGCTATGGTAAGAAATGAACATTAGGAGTAATTCAACTTAAAAAATTATCTTATAAGGTAAAAATTATCTAAGATCATATAAAAGAACGTGTCCGTCCCTAATGAACCGATGTGGAACTCAACATTTACGCTGGATAGTAAATAGTACCATAAAATGTATTGATCTAGAGCAACGAGGTTGAAATAAAAGAAATCTTAATATTTATCAAAAAAATCAATCTCCCATAAAATCAATTCTTATGAAACCACAAAGTTACATTCGGAAAGTGAAAATAATCAGAAGCATAAATAGAATTAACTTGCAAAACAAAAAAGGAAAAAAAGAAATTATTCTAAACTCTTTCCTCAAAAAGGAATATCTCGAAATTTAATAATAATCCATCAAACATGTAAAAACTATTTTTTTAAAGATCGAGTAGAAAAGTTGAAATAAATTATATTTTAACGAATAATATAAATTGTAATTAATTACGTCAGTATTATATTTTATGGATTAAAGTATAACTTATTCAGAAGAGCTGTTAAATTATCCTAATCATTAAAATCAAGCTAATCATTAAAATCAAGCACACAATGTCACAAGTACCTTCCACATAAGAGCAACCACCCAATCTGAGGAAATGCAGCTTCTTCATTATTTCCACTTGAGGTTTGTGATTTTTCCAAGAAGGTTATAAGATATAGTTTATGTTTCTTGAGATTATCAACTTGTTATCATTGAGGGGTGTCGTAGGTTAGTTGAGATCGCTTTACTCTTAATTAAAGTTTTTAAGTTTGAGTTGTAAGTATAAAAAAATTATTCATAATAATGAAGGTGGTTTACATCTTTGTGAGCATACCCGACGTGAATTCAAATTAGTTGGATCAGTATAAGTTGTAAATATATATACCGAATGGTGAAACACCCTGTCTGAGTTTATCGTTTCTTTCTCTTGTATCAAATTAGTCGAAGTGGTACTCTTGGGGTGGGGGATGGCAGAGGAGGGAGGAGGGTGAACACATAAAACAATTATAATCTAACCAACAAGTTGCAATTTCTATCATATACAATCAAGGTTAAGATGGATAATGCTTAATTTTTCCATTTGTAGACTGTATACGGTCGAAACTGATTTCGGCTTTCGTAGGTCTGATCGAGATGGGAACATAATGGACCGAAGAAAGTATTCATACTATATAGATGGGATCCGAAAAAAGCACAAACGAGCTTCAAGTTTCAGGAACAGGTCAAATACCGAGCTCGAAGTCATTATCGAGCTCGGGTCCAAATCGAACTATGATGAGATGTGATGGAATCGAGCTTAAGAGCCAGAGGCCAACCAATACCGAGCCCAAGTCATTACCGGACCCCAAGTCGGCATCAAGCTCAAACCCGCATCGAGCTCTAAAACCGAAAACCGACCAATACTGAGTCCGATCAAGATCGAGCTCATAGACAAGAGCCGTTGTAGCCGCACTAAGAGAGAATATCTCGGCGGAAATTAGGGAAAAGATGATTTATCGTGGGTTCCCCACTATATATTTTTAATTATATCTAAAGTAGAGTTCTCTCACTATAAAAGGGATGGCTATATTCTTGTAAAAGGATCAAGTTTTGCATATATTGTAACCGAGATATCATACACTCCTATATTGAAGAGTCATCCTTTTTAGCTTGATAGATTGATTCATCTTGCTTAATCCATAAATTATCCTCTTTTTAACTTTGCTTATTTTTCATTCTCTACAGTCAACATTCGGTATTTCTATTTATTCTTACGATTTATGTCAAGTTATACCACATACCCTTAGAACTACGTACAAATTCAACTCTATTCGTTTTCGGGTAAACAGTTTGGCACCTACCGTGGGGCTAAGGATAATAGTGATTATTTGATACGAATTTGCAGTTCGAGATACCCATAACGTCGAGGAAAACGGTGTCAACTTGCGTATGATTTTTAAAATATTGCAAGCTCAACATGCAACAATAGCTCAGTTATAGAGTCAAACCCAGATACCGAGCAGGCCGGAGCCTAGTCCACCCCGAGAAATCGCCCACAAAATGGAACCAGCTATAGTAAGGTCAAATGAGCAAGAGTCGGGGACTAATCCCGAAATTGTTAAAATGTTCGAAGAACCGACCAAACGAATAAAATAAGAAGAAAGGAGGATCGAAGCAAATGACAAAAAGGTGGAAACATATAACTGCAGGGTTGATCAGATCCCGGGGGCACCACCGATATTTAAGGGCTTAGATTCCAAAAAATTTGTACAAAAGCCTTCCCCCCCCCAAGCACGGCTCCCAAACCGATCCCAAAGAAATTCCGCATGCTCGAGATTCCTAAATATAACAGAACTACCGACCCCAACGAACATGCCACCTCTTACACATGTGCCATTAAAAGGAACGACCTAGAAGACGATGAAATCAAATCCATATTATTGAAGAAAGTCGGTGAAACCCTGTCAAAGGGAACAATGATATGGTATTATAATTTACCATCTAATTGTATCGATTCTTTTGCTATGCTTGCAGATTCCTTTGTAAAATCGCACGCCGGGGCCATAAAGGCCGAGACCAGGAAGTTGAACCTGTTCAAGTTAAGAGAAAAGGATAACGAGATGCTAAGGGAGTTCGTATCTCGTTTTCAAATAGAACGAATGGATCTGCCACCAGTCACAGATGATTGGGCTGTTTAGGCTTTCACTCAGGGTTTGAACGAATAAAGTTCGACGGCTTCACGGCGGTTGAAGCATAACCTGATCGAGTATCTAGCTATTACATGGGCCGACGTACATAATCGGTACCAGTCAAAAATTAGAGTCGAAGACAATCAGTTGGGTTCTGAACCCACTGCTATAAGGGACATCAATCGAGAACAAGGTCCTATCAGGGACCGATACCGACCATATAGTGGAAATCATAGGATCAATTAATCGAGACGTAGCCCCGGACAAGGCAATAAAAGGAGTGATCGAGGTCAAGGGTCTCAGGGGGTGATGAACAGATGTGGGTTCGACAGGCCTACCGGACCTAAGGAAGCACCATGGTTATCGGAGTATAACTTCAGCAACGATGCATCCGCCATCGTGTCGGCTATTGGATGCATAAAAGACACTAAATGGCCTTGACCCAGCCCAGAAGAACCCCAATCAAACATGCGAATAGCATGGCACCCATGGACACAGAACGGAAGATTGCAGGAAACTAAGAGAGGAGGTAGCCCGGTTATTCAATAAAGGGCACCTTCGAGAATGTTTAAGTAACAGGGCCAAAAACAATTTCAAAAACAGGGATTTCGGTAAAGAAAACGAATAGGAAGAACCACAGCACATCATCCACATAATAATCGGTGGCGTCGATACCCCTCAGGGGCCGATGCTTAAACGCACTAAGACATCGGTTATCAGAGAAAAGAGACCTCGAACTCTGGATTACGCACCCATAGGAACCTTGTCCTTTAATGATGAAGATGCAGAAGGAGTCATGCAACCTCACAACGATGCACTGGTAATATCCGTACTTATGAATAAAATTAAAGTTAAGCGTGTATTAATTTATCCAGGTAGCTCGGCCAACATTATTAGATCGAAGGTTGTAGAACAGCTTGGTCTACAGGATCAGGTCTTACCCGCGACCCTGTTTCTAAACGGATTCAATATGGCATGTGAAACCACCAAAGACGAGATATTTCTGCCGATAAACATCGCCGGGACCACCCAGGAAATGGAGTTCCACATAATCGAAGGCAAAATGAGGTACAACGCCCTTTTTAGAAGGCCATGGATCCATAATATGAGAGTTGTACCTTCGACCCTCCACCGGGTTCTTAAATTCCCAACATCGGAGGGAGTCAAAATAGTGTAAGAAGAACAACCGGCCACAAAAGAAATGTTTGATGTCGAAGAAGCAATTCTGATATCCTTACCTTCGTCAACAAAGGGGTTGGACTCAAAAGGGGAACGAGATGTCAAATAGCAATCACAGACGTCAGCTTCAACCCAACTAGAAAATTAAAAGATTGACAAAGATGATGATCAAAGGATCCCTCGATCCTTCATGGTCCCCGATGATTCCGACGCTACCCAATCAACGATTGAAGAATTGGAGCAAGTCATATTAATCGAGCATTTGCCCGAACGAAAGGTATACCTGGGAACGGGATTAACCCCCGAACTCAGGAAAAGGCTTATTCAATTTCTTATCGATAACATAGATTATTTTTCTTGGTCCCATTTAGATATAACAGGGATCCCACCGGATATAATGACGCATCGGCTAAGCCTGGACCCTAGGTTCAAATCGGTGAAGCAAAATAGAAGACCCTAGTCCGAGATAAAACATGCATTCATAAAGGACGAGGTAACTAAACTTCTCAAAATAAGGTCCATTCGGGAGGTAAAATACCGTGAATGGTTAGCCAATGTTGTTGTAGTCCCTAAAAAGGGAACAAACTTAGAATGTGTGTAGATTATAAGGATTTGAACAAGGCGTGCCCAAAAGATTCTTTTCTGCTGCCCAACGTCGATCACATGATCGATGCCATGGCCGGCCACAAGATCCTTACTTTTCTCGATGCCTATTCCGGGTATAATCAAATCCAAATGAACACAGAAGACCGAGAAAAAACTTCATTTATCACTAAGTATGGAACATATTGTTATAATGTAATGCCCTTCGGGCTAAAAAAATGTAGGAGCTACTTACCAACGCCTAGTAAATAAAATATTCAAAGAGCAAATAGGTAAATCGATGGAAGTTTATATTGATGACATGCTAGTTAAGTCCCTGCGCACAGAGGACCATTTAACTCATTTGCAGGAAACGTTTGAAATCTTACGAAAATACAACATTAAGCTCAACCCCGAGAAATGTGCTTTCGGGGTTGGTTCAGGCAAGTTCCTTGGCTTCATGGTATCGAATAGGGGGATCGAGATCAATCCTGACAAAATAAAGGCCATCGAAGACATCACCATCGTAGACAATGTAAAATTCGTACAGAGGCTAACCGGAAGGATAGCTGCCTTAGGCCGATTTATTTCGAAGTCGTCGGATCGAAGCCACCGATTTTTCTCTCTACTCAAAAAGAAGAACGATTTCGCCTGGACCCCCGAAAGACAACAAGCATTAGAGGAATTGAAGCAATACCTATCGAGCCCACTGCTACTTCACACTCTGAAGGTAGATGAGAAACTTTACTTGTACTTGGTAGTATCGGAAATAGCGGTAAGTGGTGTCCTAGATCGTGAAAAGCATGGTATGCAATTTCCCATTTATTATGTAAGTCGAACCTTAGGGGAAGCAGAAACTAGATATCCACACTTAGAGAAATTGGCACTAGGACTGATAAGCGCCTCTAGAAAGTTAAGACCAAACTTTCAATGTCACCCCATATGCGTATTAACCCCTTACCCACTTCGTAATATTTTACACAAGCCCGAACTATTAGGCCGATTGGCCAAATGGGCCATCGAACTCAACGGGTACGATATCGAATATCAACCCCGGACATCCATCAAGTCTCAAATTTTAGCGGACTTCGTGGCCGATTTCATGCCAACCCTCGTACTCGAAGTTAAAAAAGAACTCTTACTGAAATCGGGTACATCGTCGGGGTTATGGACCCTTTTCATGGACGAGGCTTCGAACGTGAAGGGTCCGGGCTAGGCATCGTTTTAAAGCCGCCCACGGGTAATACTTTTAGGCAATCTATCAAAACTACTAGGTTGACTAACAATGAGGCCGAGTATGAGGCCATGATTGTAGGTCTCGAGCTAGCTAAAAGCTTGGGAGCAGAAGTCATTGAAGCCAAGTGTGACTCTTTGCTTGTGGTAAATCAAGTAAACAAAACCTTCGAAGTTCGAGAGGATAAAATGCAAAGGTATTTGGAGAAACTACAGGTAACTTTGCACCATTTCAAAGAATGGACCTTACAGCATGTACCTCGAAAACAAAACGGTGAGGTCAATGCACTTGCAAATTTGGGGTCATCGGTCGAGGAAGATGAGATCAGCTCGGGGACTGTCATTCAACTCTCGAGATCCATGTTCGAGGAAGGTCATGCCGAGATAAATTCTACAAGCTTAACCTGGGATAGGAGGAATAAGTATATTGAATACTTGGAGAACGGAAAGCTCCCATCGGACCCTAAAAATTCAAGGGCCCTACGAACCAAAGCTGCTCGATTCACGTTGACTGCAGATGGAACATTATACCGAAGGACATTCAATGGACCATTGGCAGTATGCTTAGGACCAGGAGACACCGACTATGTCCTACGTGAGATTCACGAGGGTACTTGTGGAAATCATTCCGGTACAGATTAATTAGTCCGAAAAATAATCAGAGCATGATATTATTGGATCGATATGGACAAAGATGCAAAGGAGTTTGTTCGAAAATATGACAAATGTCAAAGGTTTGCACCGATGATCGATCAGCCCGGAGAGCAACTTCACTCAGTCCAATCCCCATGGCCATTCATGAAATGAGGAATGGATATCGTCGGCCCTCTGCCATCTTCCCCAGGTAAAGCTAAGTTCATTTTATTTATGACTGACTATTTCTCTAAATGGGTTGAAGCACATGCGTTCAAGAAAGTAAGAGAGAAAGAGGTTATAGGCTTCATCTGGGATCATATCATATGTCGATTTGGGATACCCGCCGAAATAGTGTGTGACAATGGGAAACAATTTATCGGCAGCAAAGTGACGAAATTCCTCGAAGACCACAAGATAAAAAGGATATTATCAATACCGTATCACCCTAGTGGGAACGGACAGGCCGAATCGATGAACAAAACTATCATTCAAAATCTAAAGAAAAGGTTGAACGACGCAAAGGGGAAATGGAGAGAAATCCTACCCGAAGTTCTTTGGGCGTATCGAACAACATCAAAGTCTAGTACGGGGGCAACCCCATTCTCCTTAGTATATGGCTCCAAAGCCTTGATTCCCGTCGAAGTCGGGGAACCCAGTGCCAGGTTTTGATATACAACAGAAGAGTCAAATCACGAGGCTCCTAATACTAGACTCGAGTTATTGGATGAAAAATGAGAAGCCGCTCTCGTCCAATTGGCCGCCCAAATGCAGCGGATCGAAAGATACTATAATCGAAGAACCAATCTTCTCCATTTTAAAATAGGGGACTTAATGCTAAGGAAAGTCAGCCTCAGCACCCGTAATCCGAATGTAGGAAAACGGGGTCCAAACTGAGAAGGACCGTATCAGGTACTCGAAAACGTCGGTAAAAGATCCTACAAGCTCAGTATTATGAACGGCAACAACTACCAAGCAATTGAAATGTGTCGCACCTAAAATGATACTATTGCTAAGGTATGACCCTCCCATGTTCGTTTATATTTTGAAACTAACCCTTGCAGGAGTACGATCAGGAACAAGGATGGATCATTCAACACGAAGACTTAGGTCTGAAAGCACGTGTTGCACTCTTTTTCCCTTAGACCGGTTTTATCCCAAATGGGTTTTTCGGCAAGGTTTTTAATGAGGAAACCATTGATCGTACTAACTTAGAATAATTCAACAGTATACGAGGCCTCCTTACAATCGACCTCGAATACTGGGGGGCATTACCCTCAAATATATCAAGTTCGATGCAAGGAATTTACTTCATAACAACAGGGTTTCGATAGGAAAACTTGTAAGAGCCAAATGGTCAAAACGAACCATGCGTATGTAGTTTGCTCGATCCCTGGTACAGAACATAAACACATGTATAATGACATAAAGAGAATTTCTTATCGATATCTCAGAATCCATCCTTTATTTTGTGATCTATTTTGCAAGCAGGTTTAAGGGCCGACCATTCATAAATCGGGGACTGCCGACCGAAAAATCAACCAGATCAAATCCCACTAAGCCCACATGCTACTCTTATTTCGAGTTTCAGCAATCACTCACTCGACCATTAAGCCTACGGGCTACATTACATCGAGTTCGAATCACTCACTCGATTAATAAGCCTACGGGCTACATCACTTCGAGTTCGAGCAAGCACTCACTAGGCCATTAAGCCTACGGGCTACATTACTTCGAGTTCGAATCACTCACTCGACTAATAAGCCTACGGGCTACATCACTTCGAGTTCGAGCAAGCACTCACTCGACTACTAAGCCTACGAGCTACTCTTATTTCGAGTTCGAGCAATCACGCACTCGTACATTAAGCCTAGGGGATACATTACTTCGAGTTCGAATCACTCACTCAACTTATAAGCGTACGGGCCACAATACCTTGAGTTCGAGCAATAACACACTCGACCATTAAGACTACGGGCTACATTACTTCGAGTTCGAATCACTCAATTGACTAATAAGCCTACGGGCTACATCACTTCGAGTTCGAGCAAGCACTCACTAGACTTCTAAGCCTACGGGCTACTCTTATTTCGAGTTCAAATCACTCACTCGACTATAAAGCCTACGGGCTAACTTTCTTCGAGTTCGGGCAAAGTAATCACTAGACTATAAAGCCTACGGGCTACCTTACTTCGAGTTCGAGCAATCACTCACTCGACTATTAAGCCTACGGGCTACCTTACTTCGAGTTCGAGCAATCACTCACTCGACTATAAAGCTTACGAGCTATCTTTCTTCGAGTTCGAGCAAAGCACTCACTCGACTATAAAGCCTACGGGCTAGCTTATATCGAGTTCGATCAATCACTCACTCGACTATAAAGCCTATGATCTACCTTTCTTCGAGTTCAAGCAAAGCACTCACTCGACTATAAAGCCTACTAGCTACCTTACTTCGAGTTCGAGCAATCACTCGCTCGACTAATAAGCCTACGGGCTACCTTACTTCGAGTTCGAGAAATCACTCACTCGACTACTAAGCCTACGGGCTATCTTATTTCAAGTTCGAGAAATGACTCACTCGACTATAGAGTCTACGGGCTATATTTCTTCGAGTTTGAACAAAGCACTCACTCGACCTCGAAGCCTACGGGCTATATTACTTCGAGTTCGAGCAATCACTCACTCGACTAGTAAGCCTACATGCATTCGAGAAAGTAATAGAGAAAGAGGTTATAGACTTCATCTGGGATCATATCGTATGTCGATTTGGAATACCCACCGAAATAGTGTGTGACAATGGGAAACAATTTATCGGCAGCAAAGTGACAAAATTCCTCGAAGACCACAAGATAAAAAGGATATTATCAACACCGTATCACCCTAGTAGGAACGAACAGGCCGAATCGACGAACAAAACTATCGTTCAAAATCTAAAGAAAAGGTTGAACGACGCAAAGGAGAAATGGAGAGAAATCCTACCCGAAGTTCTTTGGGCGTATCGAACAACATCAAAGTCCAGTACGAGGGCAACCCCATTCTCCTTTGTATATGGCTCCAAAGCCTTGATTCCAGTCGAAGTCGGGGAACCCAGTGCCAGGTTTCGATATACAACAGATGAGTCAAATCACGAGGCTATGAATACTAGACTAGAATTATTGGATGAAAAACGAGAAGCCGCTCTCGTCCAATTGGCCGCCCAAAAGCAGCGGATCGAAAGATACTATAATCGAAGAACAATTCTTCGCCATTTTAAAATCGGTGACTTAATGCTAAGGAGAGTCACCTTCAGCACCCGTAATCCAAATGTAGGAAAACTCGGTCCAAACTGGGAAGGACCGTATTAGGTACTCGAAAACGTCGGTAAAGGATCCTACGGGATCGGTATTATGAATGGCAAACAACTACCAAACAATTGAAACGTGTCGCACCTAAAACGATACTACTACTAAGGTACAACCCTCCCATGTTCGTTTATGTTTTTAACACTAACCCTTGCAGGAGTTCAATCAGGAACAAGGATGGATCATTCAACACGAAGCCTTAGGTCTGAAAGCACGCGTTGCACTTTTTTTCCCTTAGACCGGTTTTATCCCAAATGGGTTTTTCTTAATAAGGAAACCATTGATCGTGCTAACTTAGAACAATTCAACAGTATACGAGGCCTCCTTACAATGAACCTCGAATACTGGGGGCACATTTCCCTCAAATATATCAAGTTCGATGCAAGAAATTTACTTCATAACAACAGGGTTTCGATAGGAAAAATTGTAAGAGCCAAATGGTCAAAACGAACCATGCTTATATAGTTTGCTCGATCCCTTGTACAAAACATAAACACATGTATAATGACATAAAGAGAATTTCTTACCGATATCTCAGAATCCATCCTCTATTTTGTAAGCAGGCTTAAGGGCCGACCATTAGCCCATAAATCGGGGACTGCCAATCGAAAAATCAACGAGATCAAGTCCCACTAAGCCTACGGGCTACTCTTATTTCGAGTTTCAGCAATCACTCACTCGACCATTAAGCCTACGGGCTACATTACTTCGAGTTTGAATCACTCACTCGACTAATAAGCCTACGGGCTACATCACATCGAGTTCGAGCAAGCACTCACTCGACTACTAAGTCTACGGGCTACACTTATTTCGAGTTTCAGCAATCACTCACTCGACCATTAAGCCTACGGGCTACATTACTTCGAGTTCGAATCACTCACTCGACTAATAAGCCTACGGGCTACATCACATCGAGTTCGAGCAAGCACTCACTCGACTACTAAGCCTACGGGCTACTCTTATTTCGAGTTCGAGCAATCACTCACTCGGCCATTAAGCCTATGGTCTACATTACTTCGAGTTCGAATCACTCACTCGACTAATAAGCCTACGGGCTACATCACTTCGAGTTCGAGTAAGCACTCACTCGACTACTAAGCCTACAAGCTACACTTATTTCTAGTTCGAGCAATCACTCACTAGGTCATTAAGCCTACGGGCTACATTACTTCGAGTTCGAATCACTCACTCGACTAATAAGCCTACGGGCTACATCACTTCGAGTTCGAGCAAGCACTCACTCGACTACTAAGCCTACGAGCTACATTACTTCGAGTTCAAATCACTTACTCGACTATAAAGCTTACGGGCTAACTTTCTTCGAGTTCGGGCAAAGTAATCACTAGACTATAAAGCCTATGGGCTACCTTACTTCGAATTCGAGCAATCACTCACTCGACTATTAAGCCTACGGGCTACCTTACTTCGAGTTCGAGCAATCACTCACTCGACTATAAAGCCTATGGGCTATCTTTCTTCGAGTTCGAGCAAAGCACTCACTCGACTATAATGCCTACCGGCTACCTTTTTAATGAGGAAACCGTTGATCGTGCTAACTTAGAACAATTCAACAGTATACGAGCCCTCCACACAATCAACCTCGAATACTTAGGGGGGGGGGCATTACCCTCAAATATATCAAGTTCGATGCAAGAAATTTAGTTCATAACAACAGGGTTTCGATAGGAAATATTGTAAGAGCCAAATGGTGAAAACGAACAATGCTTTTTTAGTTTGCTCGATCCCTGGTACAGAACATAAACACATGTATAATAACATAAAGATTATTTCTTACCGATATCTCAGAATCCATCCTCTATTTTGTGATCTATTTTGCAAGCAGGCTTAAGGGCCGACCATTACCCCATTAATCGGGGACTGCCAATCAAAACATCAACGAGATCAAGTCCCATTAAGCTTACGGGCTACTCTTATTTCGAGTTTCAGCAATCACTCACTCGACCATTAAGCCTACGGGATACATTACTTCGAGTTCGAGCAAGCACTCACTCGACTACTAAGCCTACGGACTATTCTTATTTCGAGTTCGAGCAATCACTCACTCGATCATTAAGCCTATGAGATACATTACTCCGAGTTCGAATCACTCAATCAACTAATAAGCCTATAGGCCAGATTACTTTGAGTACGAGCAATAACGCACTCGACCATTAAGCTTACGGGCTACATTACATCAAGTTCGAGCAAGCACTCACTCGACTACTAAGCCTACGGGCTACTCTTATTTCGAGTTCGAGCAATCACTCACTCGGCCATTAAGCTTATGGTCTACATTACTTTGAGTTCGAATCACTCACTCGACTAATAAGCCTACGAGCTACATAATTTCGAGTTCGAGTAAGCACTCACTCGACTACTAAGCCTACAAGCTACTCTTATTTCTAGTTCGAGCAATCACTCACTCGACCATTAAGACTACGGGCTACATTACTTCGAGTTCGAATCACTCACTCAACTAATAAGCCTATGGGCCACACTAGTTTGAGTTCGAGTGATAACTCACTCGACCATTAAGCCTACGGGCTACATTACTTCGAGTTCAAATCACTCACATGACTATAAAGCCTACGGGCTAACTTTCTTCGAGTTCGGGCAAAGTAATCACTAGACTATAAAGCCTACGGGCTACCTTACTTCGAGTTCGAGCTATCACTCACTCGACTATTAAGCCTACGGGCTACCTTACTTCGAGTTCGAGCAATCACTCACTCGACTATAAAGCCTATGGGCTATCTTTCTTCGAGTTCGAGCAAAGCACTCACTCGACTATAATGCCTACCGGCTACCTTTTTAATGCGAAAACGATTGATCGTGCTAACTTAGAATAATTCAATTGTATACGAGGCCTCCACACAATCAACCTCGAATACTTAGGGGGGGGGGCATTACCCTCAAATATATCAAGTTCGATGCAAGAAATTTACTTCATAACAACATGGTTTTGATAGGAAAAATTGTAAGAGCCAAATGGTGAAAACGAACAATGTTTTTTTAGTTTGCTCGATCCCTGGTACAGAACATAAACACATGTATAATGACATAAAGATAATTTCTTACCGATATCTCAGAATACATCCTCTATTTTGTGATCTATTTTGCAAGCAGGCTTAAGGGCCGACCATTACCCCATAAATCGGGGACTGCCAACCGAAAAATCAACGAGATCAAGTCCCATTAAGCTTACGGGCTAATCTTATTTCGAGTTTCAGCAATCACTCACTCGACCATTAAGCCTACGGGCTACATTACTTCGAGTTCGAATCACTCACTCGACTAATAAGCCTACGGGCTACATCACTTCGAGTTTGAGCAAGCACTCACTCGACTACTAAGCCTACGGGCTATTCTTATTTTGATTTCAAGCAATCACTCACTCGACCATTAAGCCTATGGTATACATTACTTCGAGTTCAAATCACTCAATCAACTAATAAGCCTATGGGCCACATTACTTTGAGTTCGAGCGATAACTCACTCGACCATTAAGCCTACGGGCTACATTACTTTAAGTTCAAATCACTCACTTGACTAAGAAGCCTACGGGCAACATCACTTCGAGTTCGAGCCAGCACTCGCTCGACTACTAAGCCTACGGGCTACTCTTATTTCGAGTTCAAATCACTCACTCGACTATAAAACCTACGGGCTACCTTTCTTCGAGTTCGGGCAAAGCACTCACTAGACTATAAATCCTACGGGCTACCTTACTTCGAGTTCGAGCAATCACTCACTCGCCTATTAAGCCTACGGGCTTACTTACTTCGAGTTTGAGCAATCACTCACTAGACTATAAAGCCTATGGGCTATCTTTCTTCGAGTTCAAGCAAAGCAATCACTCGACTATAAAGCCTACGGGCTACCTTATATCGAGTTCGATCAATCACTTACTCGACTATAAAGCCTACGAGCTACCTTTCTTCGAGTTCGAGCAAAGCACTCACTCGACTATAAAGTCTACTGGCTACCTTACTTTGATTTCGAGCAATCACTTGCTCGACTATTAAGCCTACGGGCTACCTTGCTTCGAGTTCGAGCAATCACTCGCTCGACTATTAAGCCTACGGGCTACTTTATTTCGAGTTCGAGCAATCACTCACTCGACTATCAAGTCTATGGGCCATATTTCTTCGAGTTCGAACAATGCACTCACTCAACCTCTAAGCCTATGGGTTATATTACTTTGAGTTCGAGCAATCACTCACTCGACTACTAAGCATACAGGCGTTCGAGAAAGTAAAGAGAGAAAGAGGTTATAGACTTCATGTGGGATCATATCGTATGTCGATTTGGGATACCCGCCGAAATAGTGTGTGACAATGGAAAACTATTTATCTGCAGCAAAGTGACAACATTCCTCGAAGACCACAAGATAAAAAGGATATTATCAACACCGTATCACCGTAGTGGGAACGGACAGGCCGAATCGACGAACAAACCTATCTTTCAAAATCTAAAGAAAAGGTTGAACGACGCTAAGAGGAAATGGAGAGAAATCATACCCGAAGTTCTTTGGGCATATCGAACAACTTCAAAGTCCAGTACGGGGGAAACACCATTCTGCGTAGTATATGGCTCCGAAGCCTTGATTCCAGTTGAAGTCGGGGAACCCAGTGCTAGGTTTTGATATACAACAGAAGAGTCAAATCACGAGGCTATGAATACTAGACTCGAATTATTGGATGAAAAACGAGAAGCCGCTCTCGTCCAATTGGCCGCCCAAAAGAAGCAGATCGAAAGATACTATAATCGAAGAACCAATCTTTGCCATTTTAAAATAGGGGACTTAATGCTAAGGAAAGTCACCCTCAGCACCCGTAATCCGAATGTAGGAAAACTGGGTCCAAACTGGGAAGGACCGTATCAGGTACTTGAAAATGTCGGTAAAGGATTCTACAAGCTCGGTATTATGAACGGAAAACAACTACCAAGCAATTAGAACATGTCACACCTAAAACGATACTACTACTAAGGTACGACCCTCCTATGTTCGTTTATATTTTGAAACTAACCCTTGCAGGAGTTCGATTAGGAACAAGGATGGATCATTCAACACGAAGCCTTAGGTCTGAAAGCACGTGTTGCACTCTTTTTCCCTTATACCGGATTTATCCCAAATGTGTTTTTCGGCAAGTTTTTTAATGAGGAAACCATTGATCGTGCTAACTTAGAACAATTCAACGGTATACAAGGCTTCCTTACAATCAACCTCGAATACGGAGAGGGGGGGGGGGGGGATGGCATTACCCCCAAATATATCAAGTTCGATGCAAGAAATTTATTTCATAACAACAAGGTTTCGATAGGAAACATTGTAAGAGCCAAATGGTCAAAACGAACCATGCTTATGTAGTTTGCTCGATCCCTGGTACAGAACATAAACACATGTATAATGACATAAAGAGAATTTCTTACCGATATCTCAGAATCCATCCTCTATTTTGTGATCTATATTGCAAGCTGGCTTAAGGGCCGACCATTACCCCATAAATCGGGGACTGCCAACCAAAAAATCAACGAGATCATGTCCCACTAAGCTTACGGGCTACTCTTATTTCGAGTTTCAGCAATCACTCACTCGACCATTAAGCCTACGGGCTATATTACTTCGAATTCGAATCAATAACTCGACTAATAAGCCTACGAGCTACATCACTTCAAGTTCGAGCAAGCACTAACTCGACTACTAAGCCTACGGGCTACTCTTATTTCGAGTTCGAGCAATCACTCACTCGCCCATTAAGCCTACGGGCTACATTACTTCGAGTTCAAATCACTCACTCGACTAATAAGCATACGGGCTACATCACTTCCAGTTCGAGCAAGCACTCACTCGACTACTAAGCCTACGAGCTACTCTTATTTCGAGTTCGAGCAATCACTCACTCGACTATCAAGTCTATGGGCTATATTTCTTCAAGTTCGAACAAAGCACTCACTCAACCTCTAAGCCTATGGGTTATATTACTTTGAGTTCGAGCAATCACTCACTCGACTTCTAAGCATACAGGCGTTCGAGAAAGTAAAGAGAGAAAGAGGTTATAGACTTCATGTGGGATCATATCGTATGTCGATTTGGGATACCCGCCGAAATAGTGTGTGACAATGGAAAACTATTTATCTGCAGCAAAGTGACAACATTCCTCGAAGACCACAAGATGAAAAGGATATTATCAACACCGTATCACCGTAGTGGGAACGGACAGGCCGAATCGACGAACAAACCTATCTTTCAAAATCTAAAGAAAAGGTTGAACGACGTTAAGAGGAAATGGAGAGAAATCATACCCGAAGTTCTTTGGGCATATTGAACAACTTCAAAGTACAGTACGGGGGAAACACCATTCTGCGTAGTATATGGCTCCGAAGCCTTGATTCCAGTTGAAGTCGGAGAACCCAGTGCCAGGTTTCGATATACAACAGAAGAGTCAAATCATGAGGCTATGAACACTAGACTCGAATTATTGGATGAAAAATGAGAAGCCGCTCTCGTCCAATTGGCCGCCCAAAAGAAGCGGATCGAAAGATACTATAATCGAAGAACCAATCTTCGCCATTTTAAAATAGGGGACTTAATGCTAAGGAAAGTTACCCTCAGCACCCGTAATCCGGATGTAGGAAAACTGGGTCCAAACTGGGAAGGACCGTATCAGGTACTCGAAAACGTCGGTAAAGGATTCTACAAGCTCGGTATTATGAACGGAAAATAACTACCAAGCAATTAGAACATGTCGCACCTAAAACGATACTACTACTAAGGTACGACCCTCCTATGTTCGTTTATATTTTGAAACTAACCCTTGCAGGAGTTCGATTAGGAACAAGGATGGATCATTCAACACGAAGCCTTAGTTCTGAAAGCACGTGTTGCACTCTTTTTCCCTTATACCGGATTTATCCCAAATGTGTTTTTCGGCAAGTTTTTTAATGACGAAACCATTGATCGTGCTAACTTAGAACAATTCAACGGTATACGAGGCTTCCTGAGGGCATTACCCCCAAATATATCAAGTTCGATGCAAGAAATTTATTTCATAACAACAAGGTTTCGATAGGAAACATTGTAAGAGCCAAATGGTCAAAACGAACCATGCTTATGTAGTTTGCTCGAACCCTGGTACAGAACATAAACACATGTATAATGACATAAAGAGAATTTCTTACCGATATCTCAGAATCCATCCTCTATTTTGTGATCTATATTGCAAGCTGGCTTAAGGGCCGACCATTACCCCATAAATCGGGGACTGCCAACCGAAAAATCAACGAGATCATGTCCCACTAAGCTTACGGGCTACTCTTATTTCGAGTTTCAGCAATCACTCACTCGACCATTAAGCCTACGGGCTACATTACTTTGAGTTCGAATCACTAACTCGACTAATAAGCCTACGAGCTACATCACTTCGAGTTCGAGCAAGCACTAACTCGACTACTAAGCCTACGGGCTACTCTTATTTCGAGTTCGAGCAATCACTCACTCGCCCATTAAGCCTACGGGCTACATTACTTCGAGTTCGAATCACTCACTCGACTAATAAGCATACGGGCTATATCACTTCCAGTTCGAGCAAGCACTCACTCGACTACTAAGCCTACGAGCTACTCTTATTTCGAGTTCGAGCAATCACTCACTCGACTATCAAGTCTATGGGCTATATTTCTTCAAGTTCGAACAAAGCACTCACTCAACCTCTAAGCCTACGGGTTATATTGCTTTGAGTTCGAGCAATCACTCACTCGACTACTAAGCATACAGGCGTTCGAGAAAGTAAAGAGAGAAAGAGGTTATAGACTTCATGTGGGATCATATCGTATGTCGATTTGGGATACCCGCCGAAATAGTGTGTGACAATGGAAAACTATTTATCTGCAGCAAAGTGACAACATTCCTCGAAGACCACAAGATAAAAAGGATATTATCAACACCGTATCACCGTAGTGGGAACGGACAGGCCGAATCGACGAACAAACCTATCTTTCAAAATCTAAAGAAAAGGTTGAACGACGCTAAGAGGAAATGGAGAGAAATCATACCCGAAGTTCTTTGGGCATATCGAACAACTTCAAAGTCCAGTAAGGGGGAAACACCATTCTGTGTAGTATATGGCTCCGAAGCCTTGATTCCAGTTGAAGTCGGGGAACCCAGTGCTAGGTTTCGATATACAACAGAAGAGTCAAATCACGAGGCTATGAATACTAGACTCGAATTATTGGATGAAAAACGTGAAGCCGCTCTCGTCCAATTGGCCGCCCAAAAGAAGCGGATCGAAAGATACTATAATCGAAGAACCAATCTTTGCCATTTTAAAATAGGGGACTTAATGCTAAGGAAAGTCACCCTCAGCACCCGTAATCCGAATGTAGGAAAACTGGGTCCAAACTGGGAAGGACCGTATCAGGTACTCAAAAACGTCGGTAAAGGATTCTACAAGCTCGGTATTATGAAAGGAAAACAACTACCAAGCAATTAGAACATGTCGCACCTAAAACGATACTACTACTAAGGTACGACCCTCCTATGTTCGTTTATATTTTGAAACTAACCCTTGCAGGAGTTCGATCAGGAACAAGGATGGATCATTCAACACGAAGCCTTAGGTCTGAAAGCACGTGTTGCACTCTTTTTCCCTTATACCGGATTTATCCCAAATGTGTTTTTCGGTAAGTTTTTTAATGAGAAAACCATTGATCATGCTAACTTAGAACAATTCAACGGTATACGAGGCATCCTTACAATCAACCTTGAATACGGGGGGGGGGGGGGGGGGAAGAGGGCATTACCCCCAAATATATCAAGTTCGATGCAAGAAATTTATTTCATAACAACAAGGTTTCGATAGGAAACATTGTAAGAGCCAAATGGTCAAAACGAACCATGCTTATGTAGTTTGCTCGATCCCTGGTACAGAACATAAACACATGTATAATGACATAAAGAGAATTTCTTACCGATATCTCAGAATCCATCCTCTATTTTGTGATCTATTTTGCAAGCTGGCTTAAGGGCCGACCATTACCCCATAAATCGGGGACTGCCAACCGAAAAATCAACGAGATCATGTCCCACTAAGCTTACGGGCTACTCTTATTTCGAGTTTCAGCAATCACTCACTCGACCATTAAGCCTACGGGCTACATTACTTCGAGTTCGAATCACTAACTCGACTAATAAGCCTACGAGCTACATCACTTCGAGTTCGAGCAAGCACTAACTCGACTACTAAGCCTACGGGCTACTCTTATTTTGAGTTCGAGCAATCACTCACTCGCCCATTAAGCCTACGGGCTACATTACTTCGAGTTCGAATCACTCACTCGACTAATAAGCATACGGGCTACATCACTTCCAGTTCGAGCAAGCACTCACTCGACTACTAAGCCTACGAGCTACTCTTATTTCGAGTTCGAGCAATCACTCACTCGACTATCAAGTCTATGGGCTATATTTCTTCAAGTTCGAATAAAGCACTCACTCAACCTCTAAGCCTACGGGTTATATTACTTTGCGTTCGAACAATCACTCACTCGACTACTAAGCATACAGGCGTTCGAGAAAGTAAAGAGAGAAAGAGGTTATAGACTTCATGTGGGATCATATCGTATGTCGATTTGGGATACCCGCCGAAATAGTGTGTGACAATGGAAAACTATTTATCTGCAGCAAAGTGACAACATTCCTCGAAGACCACAAGATAAAAAGGATATTATCAACACCGTATCACCGTAGTGGGAACGGACAGGCCGAATCGACGAACAAACCTATCTTTCAAAATCTAAAGAAAAGGTTGAACGACGCTAAGAGGAAATGGAGAGAAATCATACCCGAAGTTCTTTGGGCATATCGAACAACTTCAAAGTCCAGTAAGGGGGAAATACCATTCTGTGTAGTATATGGCTCCGAAGCCTTGATTCCAGTTGAAGTCGGGGAACCCAGTGCTAGGTTTCGATATACAACAGAAGAGTCAAATCACTAGGCTATGAATACTAGACTCGAATTATTGGATGAAAAACGAGAAGCCGCTCTCGTCCAATTGGCTGCCCAAAAGAAGCGGATCGAAAGATACTATAATCGAAGAACCAATCTTCGCCATTTTAAAATAGGGGACTTAATGCTAAGGAAAGTCACCCTCAGCACCCGTAATCCGAATGTAGGAAAACTGGGTCCAAACTGGGAAGGACCGTATCAAGTACTCAAAAACGTCGGTAAAGGATTCTACAAGCTCGGTATAATGAACGGAAAACAACTACCAAGCAATTAGAACATGTCGCACCTAAAACGATACTACTACTAAGGTACGACCCTCCTATGTTCGTTTATATTTTGAAACTAACCCTTGCAGGAGTTCGATCAGGAACAAGGATGGATCATTCAACACGAAGCCTTAGGTCTGAAAGCACGTGTTGCACTCTTTTTCCCTTACACCGGATTTATCCCAAATGTGTTTTTCGGTAAGTTTTTTAATGAGAAAACCATTGATCATGCTAACTTAGAACAATTCAACGGTATACGAGGCATCCTTACAATCAACCTTGAATACGGGGGGGGGGGGGGGGAAGAGGGCATTACCCCCAAATATATCAAGTTCGATGCAAGAAATTTATTTCATAACAACAAGGTTTCGATAGGAAACATTGTAAGAGCCAAATGGTCAAAACGAACCATGCTTATGTAGTTTGCTCGATCCCTGGTACAGAACATAAACACATGTATAATGACATAAAGAGAATTTCTTACCGATATCTCAGAATCCATCCTCTATTTTGTGATCTATTTTGCAAGCTGGCTTAAGGGCCGACCATTACCCCATAAATCGGGGACTGCCAACCGAAAAATCAACGAGATCATGTCCCACTAAGCTTACGGGCTACTCTTATTTCGAGTTTCAGCAATCACTCACTCGACCATTAAGCCTACGGGCTACATTACTTCGAGTTCGAATCACTAACTCGACTAATAAGCCTACGAGCTACATCACTTCGAGTTCGAGCAAGCACTAACTCGACTACTAAGCCTACGGGCTACTCTTATTTCGAGTTCGAGCAATCACTCACTCGCCCATTAAGCCTACGTGCTACATTACTTCGAGTTCGAATCACTCACTCGACTAATAAGCATACGGGCTACATCACTTCCAGTTCGAGCAAGCACTCACTCGACTACTAAGCCTACGAGCTACTCTTATTTCGAGTTCGAGCAATCACTCACTCGACTATCAAGTCTATGGGCTATATTTCTTCAAGTTCGAACAAAGCACTCACTCAACCTCTAAGCCTACTGGTTATATTACTTTGAGTTCGAGCAATCACTCACTCGACTACTAAGCATATAGGCGTTCGAGAAAGTAAAGAGAGAAAGAGGTTATAGACTTCATGTGGGATCATATCGTATGTCGATTTGGGATACCCGCCGAAATAGTGTGTGACAATGGAAAACTATTTATCTGCAGCAAAGTGACAACATTCCTCGAAGACCACAAGATAAAAAGGATATTATCAACACCGTATCACCGTAGTGGGAACGGACAGGCCGAATCGACGAACAAACCTATCTTTCAAAATCTAAAGAAAAGGTTGAACGACGCTAAGAGGAAATGGAGAGAAATCATACCCGAAGTTCTTTGGGCATATCGAACAACTTCAAAGTCCAGTACGGGGGAAACACCATTCTGTGTAGTATATGGCTCCGAAGCCTTGATTCCAGTTGAAGTCGAGGAACCCAGTGCCAGGTTTCGATATACAACAGAAGAGTCAAATCACGAGGCTATGAATACTAGACTCGAATTATTGGATGAAAAACGAGAAGCCTCTCTCGTACAATTGGCCGCCCAAAAGAAGCGGATCGAAAGATACTATAATCGAAGAACCAATCTTCGCCATTTTAAAATAGGGGACTTAATGCTAAGGAAAGTCACCCTCAGCACCCGTAATCGGAATGTAGGAAAACTGGGTCCAAACTGGGAAGGACCGTATCAGGTACTCGAAAACGTCGGTAAAGGATTCTACAAGCTCGGTATTATGAACGGAAAACAACTACCAAGCAATTAGAACATGTCGCACCTAAAACGATACTACTACTAAGGTACGACCCTCCTATGTTCGTTTATATTTTGAAACTAACCCTTGCAGGAGTTCGATCAGGAACAAGGATGGATCATTCAACACGAAGCCTTAGGTCTGAAAGCACGTGTTGCACTCTTTTTCCCTTATACCGGATTTATCCCAAATGTGTTTTTCGGCAAGTTTTTTAATGACGAAACCATTGATCGTGCTAACTTAGAACAATTCAACGGTATACGAGGCTTCCTGAGGGCATTACCCCCAAATATATCAAGTTCGATGCAAGAAATTTATTTCATAACAACAAGGTTTCGATAGGAAACATTGTAAGAGCCAAATGGTCAAAACGAACCATGCTTATGTAGTTTGCTCGATCCCTGGTACAGAACATAAACACATGTATAATGACATAAAGAGAATTTCTTCAGAATCCATCCTCTATTTTGTGATCTATTTTGCAAGCTGGCTTAAGGGCCGACCATTACCCCATAAATCGGGGACTGCCAACCGAAAAATCAACGAGATCATGTCCCACTAAGCTTACGGGCTACTCTTATTTCGAGTTTCAGCAATCACTCACTCGACCATTAAGCCTACGGGCTACATTACTTCGAGTTCGAATCACTAACTCGACTAATAAGCCTACGAGCTACATCACTTCGAGTTCGAGCAAGCACTAACTCGACTACTAAGCCTACGGGCTACTCTTATTTTGAGTTCGAGCAATCACTCACTCGCCCATTAAGCCTACGGGCTACATTACTTCGAGTTCGAATCACTCACTCGACTAATAAGCATACGGGCTACATCACTTCCAGTTCGAGCAAGCACTCACTCGACTACTAAGCCTACGAGCTACTCTTATTTCGAGTTCGAGCAATCACTCACTCGACTATCAAGTCTATGGGCTATATTTCTTCAAGTTCGAACAAAGCACTCACTCAACCTCTAAGCCTACGGGTTATATTACTTTGAGTTCGAGAAATCACTCACTCGACTACTAAGCATACAGGCATTCGAGAAAGTAAAGAGAGAAAGAGGTTATAGACTTCATGTGGGATCATATCGTATGTCGATTTGGGATACCCGCCGAAATAGTGTGTGACAATGGAAAACTATTTATCTGTAGCAAAGTGACAACATTCCTCGAAGACCACAAGATAAAAAGGATATTATCAACACCGTATCACCGTAGTGGGAACGGACAGGCCGAATCGACGAACAAACCTATCTTTCAAAATCTAAAGAAAAGGTTGAACGACGCTAAGAGGAAATGGAGAGAAATCATACCCGAAGTTCTTTGGGCATATCGAACAACTTCAAAGTCCAGTACGGGGGAAACACCATTCTGTGTAGTATATGGCTCCGAAGCCTTGATTCCAGTTGAAGTCGGGGAACCCAGTGCCAGGTTTCGATATACAACAGAAGAGTCAAATCACGAGGCTATGAATACTAGACTCGAATTATTGGATGAAAAACGAGAAGCCGCTCTCGTCCAATTGGCCGCCCAAAAGAAGCGGATCGAAAGATACTATAATCGAAGAACCAATCTTCGCCATTTTAAAATAGGGGACTTAATGCTAAGGAAAGTTACCCTCAGCACCCGTAATCCGGATGTAGGAAAACTGGGTCCAAACTGGGAAGGACCGTATCAGGTACTCGAAAACGTCGGTAAAGGATTCTACAAGCTCGGTATTATGAACGGAAAATAACTACCAAGCAATTAGAACATGTCGCACCTAAAACGATACTACTACTAAGGTACGACCCTCCTATGTTCGTTTATATTTTGAAACTAACCCTTGCAGGAGTTCGATTAGGAACAAGGATGGATCATTCAACACGAAGCCTTAGGTCTGAAAGCACGTGTTGCACTCTTTTTCCCTTATACCGGATTTATCCCAAATGTGTTTTTCGGCAAGTTTTTTAATGAGAAAACCATTGATCATGCTAACTTAGAACAATTCAACGGTATACGAGGCTTCCTTACAATCAACCTCGAATACCGGGGGGGGGAGGGGGGAAGAGGGCATTACCCCCAAATATATCAAGTTCGATGCAAGAAATTTATTTCATAACAACAAGGTTTCGATAGGAAACATTGTAAGAGCCAAATGGTCAAAACGAACCATGCTTATGTAGTTTGCTCGATCCCTGGTACAGAACATAAACACATGTATAATGACATAAAGAGAATTTCTTACCGATATCTCAGAATCCATCCTCTATTTTGTGATCTATTTTGCAAGCTGGCTTAAGGGCCGACCATTACCCCATAAATCGGGGACTGCCAACCGAAAAATCAACGAGATCATGTCCCACTAAGCTTACGGGCTACTCTTATTTCGAGTTTCAGCAATCACTCACTCGACCATTAAGCCTACGGGCTACATTACTTCGAGTTCGAATCATTAACTCGACTAATAAGCCTACGAGCTACATCACTTCGAGTTCGAGCAAGCACTAACTCGACTACTAAGCCTACGGTCTACTCTTATTTCGAGTTCGAGCAATCACTCACTCGGCCATTAAGCCTACGGGCTACATTACTTCGAGTTCGAATCACTCACTCAACTAGCACTTCCAGTTCGAGCAAGCACTCACTCGACTACTAAGCCTACGAGCTACTCTTATTTCGAGTTCGAGCAATCACTCACTCGACTATCAAGTCTATGGGCTATATTTCTTCGAGTTCGAACAAAGCACTCACTCAACCTCTAAGCCTACGGATTATATTACTTTGAGTTCGAGCAATCACTCACTCGACTACTAAGCATACAGGCGTTCGAGAAAGTAAAGAGAGAAAGAGGTTATAGACTTCATGTGGGATCATATCGTATGTCGATTTGGGATACCCGCCGAAATAGTGTGTGACAATGGAAAACTATTTATCTGCAGCAAAGTGACAACATTCCTCGAAGACCACAAGATAAAAAGGATATTATCAACACTGTATCACCGTAGTGGGAACGGACAGGCCGAATCGACGAACAAACCTATCTTTCAAAATCTAAAGAAAAGGTTGAACGACGCTAAGAGGAAATAGAGAGAAATCATACCCGAAGTTCTTTGGGCATATCGAACAACTTCAAAGTCCAGTACGGGGGCAACACCATTCTGCGTAGTATATGGCTCCGAAGCCTTGATTCCAGTTGAAGTCAGGGAACCCAGTGCCAGGTTTCGATATACAACAGAAGAGTCAAATAACGAGGCTATGAATACTAGACTCGAATTATTGGATGAAAAACGAGAAGCCGCTCTCGTCCAATTGGCCGCCTAAAAGAAGCGGATCGAAAGATACTATAATCGAAGAACCAATCTTCGCCATTTTAAAATAGGGGACTTAATTGTAAGGAAAGTCACCCTCAGCACCCGTAATTCGAATGTAGGAAAACTGGGTCCAAACTGGGAAGGACCGTATTAGGTACTCAAAAATGTCGGTAAAGGATTCTACAAGCTCGGTATTATGAAGGGAAAACAACTACCAAGCAATTACAACATGTCGCACCTAAAATGATACTACTACTAAGGTACGACCCTCCTATGTTCGTTATTATTTTGAAACTAACCCTTGCAGGAGTTCGATCAGGAACAAGGATGGATCATTCAACACGAAGCCTTAGGTCTGAAAGCATATGTTGCACTCTTTTTCCCTTATACCGGATTTATCCCAAATGTGTTTTTCGGCAAGTTTTTTAATGAGGAAACCATTGATCGTGCTAACTTAGAACAATTCAACGGTATACAAGGCTTCCTTACAATCAACCTCGAATACGGAGAGGGGGGGGGGAGAGGGCATTACCCCCAAATATATCAAGTTCGATGCAAGAAATTTATTTCATAACAACAAGGTTTCGATAGGAAACATTGTAAGAGCCAAATGGTCAAAATGAACCATGCTTATGTAGTTTGCTCGATCCCTGGTACAAAACATAAACACATGTATAATGACATAAAGAGAATTTCTTACCGATATCTCAGAATCCATCCTCTATTTTGTGATCTATTTTGCAAGCTGGCTTAAGGGCCGACCATTCCCCCATAAATCGGGGACTGCCAACCGAAAAATCAACGAGATCATGTCCCACTAAGCTTACGGGCTACTCTTATTTCGAGTTTCAGCAATCACTCACTCGAACATTAAGCCTACGGGCTACATTACTTCGAGTTCAAATCACTAACTCGACTAATAAGCCTACGAGCTACATCACTTCGAGTTCGAGCAAGCACTAACTCGACTACTAAGCCTACGGGCTACTCTTATTTCGAGTTCGAGCAATCACTCACTCGGCCATTAAGCCTACGGGCTACATTACTTCGAGTTCGAATCACTCACTCGACTAATAAGCATACGGGCTACATCACTTCCAGTTCGAGCAAGCACTCACTCGACTACTAAGCCTACGAGCTACTCTTATTTCGAGTTCAAGCAATCACTCACTCGACCATTTAGCCTACGACCTACATTACTTCGAGTTCGAATCACTCAATCAACTAATAAGCCTATGGGCCACATTACTTTGAGTACGAGCGATAACGCACTCGACCATTAAGCCTACGGGCTACATTACATCGAGTTCGAATCACTCACTTGACTAATACGCCTACGGGCTACATCACTTCGAATTCGAGCAAGCACTCACTCGACTACTAAGCCTACGGGCTACTCTTATTTCAAGTTCAAATCACTCACTTAACTATAAAGCCTACGGGCTACCTTTCTTCGAGTTCCGGCAATGCACTCACTAGTCTATAAATCCTACGGGCTACCTCACTTCAAGTTCGAGCAATCACTCACTCGACTATTAAGCCTACAGGCTACCTTACTTCGAGTTCGAGCAATCACTTACTCGACTATAAAGCCTACGGGCTATCTTTTTTCGAGTTCGAGCAAAGCACTCACTCGACTATAAAGCCTACATGCTACCTTATATCGAGTTCGATCAATCACTCACTCGACTATAAACCCTACGGGATACCTCTCTTCGAGTTCGAGCCAAGCACTCACTCGACTATAAAGCCTGCAGGCTAACTTACTTCAATTTCGAGCAATCACTCGCTCGACTATTAAGCCTATGGGCTACCTTACGTCGAGTTCGAGCAATCACTCGCTCGACTATTAAGCCTACAGCTACCTTATTTCGAGTTCGAGCAATCACTCACTCGACTATCAAGTCTACGGGCTATATTTCTTCCAGTTCGAACAAAGCACGCACTCGACCTCTAAGTCTACGGGCTATATTACATCGAGTTCGAGCAATCACTCACTCGACTACTAAGCCTACAGGCGTTCGAGAAAGTAAGAGAGAAAGATGTTATAGACTTCATCAGGGATCATATCGTATGTTGATTTGGGATACCCGCCGAAATAGTGTGTGACAATTAGAAACAATTTATCAGCCGCAAAGTGACAAAATTCCTCAAAGACCAATAGATAACAAGGATATTATCAACACCGTTTCATCGTAATGGGAACGGACAAGCCGAATCGACGAATAAAACTATCGTTCAAAATATAAAGAAAAGGTTGAACGACGCTAAGGGGAAATGGAGAGAAATCCTACCCGAAGTTCTTTAGGAGTATCGAACAACTTCAAAGTCCAGTACGGGGGCAACCCCATTCTCCTTAGTATATGGCTCCAAAGCCTTGATTCAAGTCAAAGTCGGGGAACCCAGTGCATGGTTTCGATATACAACAGATGAGTCAAATCACGAGGCTATGAATACTAGACTCGAATTATTGGATGAAAAACAAGAAGCCGCTCTCGTCCAATTAGCAGCCCAAAAGAAGCGGATCAAAAGATACTATAATCGAAGAACCAATCTTCGCCATTTTAAAATTGGGGACATAATGCTAAGGAAAGTCACCCTCAGCACTCGTAATCCGAATGTAGGAAAACTGGGTCCAAACTGGGAAGGACCGTATCAGGTACTCGAAAACATCAGTAAAGGATCCTACAAGCTCGGTATTATGAACGAAAAACAACTACCAAGCAATTGAAACGTGTCGCACCTAAAACGATACTACTACTAAGGTACGACCCTCCTATGTTCGTTTATATTTACAAACAAACCCTTGCAGGAGTTCGATCAGGAACAAGGATGGATCATTCAACACGAAGCCTTAGGTCTGAGAGCACGCGTTGCACTCTTTTTACCTTAGACCGATTTTGTCCCAAATGGGTTTTTCGGCAAAGTTTTTAATGAGGAAACCACTGATCGTGCTAACTCGACTATTAAGCCTACGGGCTACCTTACTTCGAGTTCGAGCAATCACTCACTCGACTATAAAGCTTATGAGCTATCTTTCTTCGAGTTCGAGCAAAGCACTCACTCGACTATAAACCTACGGGCTACCTTATATCGAGTTCGATCAATCACTCACTCGACTATAAAGCCTATGATCTACCTTTCTTAGAGTTCAAGCAAAGCACTCACTCGACTATAAAGCCTACTGGCTACCTTACTTCAAGTTTGAGCAATCACTCGCTCGACTATTAAGCCTACGGGCTACCTTACTTCGAGTTCGAGCAATCACTCGCTCGACTATTCAGCTTACGGGCTACCTTATTTCGAGTTCGATCAATCACTCACTCGACTATAAAGCCTATGGGCTACCTTTCTTCGAGTTCGAGCAAAGCACTCACTTGACTATAAAGCCTATTGGCTACCTTACTTCGAGTTTGAGCAATCACTATCTCGACTATTAAGCCTACGGGCTACCTTACTTCGAGTTCGAGCAATCACTCGCTTGACTATTAAGCCTACAGCTACCTTATTTCGAGTTCGAGCAATCACTCACTCGACTATCATGTCTACGGGCTATATTTCTTTGAGTTCGAACAAAGCACTCACTCGACCTCTAAGTCTACGGGCTATATTACATCAAGTTCGAGCAATCACTCACTCGACTACTAAGCCTACAGGCGTTCGAGAAAGTAAGAGAGAAAGAGGTTATAGAATTCGTTTGGGATCATATCGTATGTTGATTTGGGATACCCGCCGAAATAGTGTGTGACAATTGGAAATAATTTATCATCCGCAAAGTGACAAAATTCCTCGAAGAACACAAGATAATAAGGATTTTATCAACACCGTTTCATCGTAATGGGAACAGACAAGCCTAATCGACGAACAAAACTATCGTTCAAAATATAAAGAAAAGGTTGAACGACGCTAAGGGGAAATGGAGAGAAATCCTACCCGAAGTTCTTTGGGCGTATCGAACAACTTCAAAGTACAGTACGGGGGCAACCCTATTCTCCTTAGTATATGGCTCCAAAGCCTTGATTCCAGTCGAAGTCGGGGAACCCAGTGCATGGTTTCGATATACAACAGATGAGTCAAATCACGAGGCTATGAATACTAGACTCGAATTATTGGATGAAAAACAAGAAGCCGCTCTCGTCCAATTGGCAGCCCAAAAGCAGCGGATCAAAAGATACTATAATCGAAGAACCAATCTTCGCCATTTTAAAATTGGGGACTTAATGCTAAGGAAACTCACCCTCAGCACTCGTAATCCGAATGTAGGAAAACTGGGTCTAAACTGGGAAGGACCGTATCAGGTACTCGAAAACGTCAGTAAAGGATCCTACAAGCTCGGTATTGTGAACGGAAAACAACTACCAAGCAATTGAAACATGTCGCACCTAAAACGATACTACTACTAAGGTACGACCCTCCAATGTTCGTTTATATTTATAAAATAACCCTTGCAGGAGTTCGATCAGGAACAAGGATGGATCATTCAACACGAAGCCTTAGGTCTGAAAGCACGCGTTGCACTCTTTTTACCTTAGACCGATTTTGTCCCAAATGGGTTTTTCGGCAAGGTTTTTAATGAGGAAACCACTGATCGTGCTAACTCGACTATTAAGCCTACGGGCTACCTTACTTCGAGTTCGAGCAATCACTCACTCGACTATAAAGCCTACGGGCTACCTTTCTTCGAGTTCGAGCAAAGCACTCACTCGACTATAAAGCCTACCGGCTACCTTACTTCGAGTTCGAGCAATCACTCGCTCGACTATTAAGCCTACGGGCTACCTTACTTTGAGTTCGAGCAATCACTCGCTCAACTATTAAGCCTACAGGCTACCTTATTTCGAGTTCGATCAATCACTCACTCGACTATAAAGCCTACGGGCTACCTTTCTTCGAGTTCCAGCAAAGCACTCACTCGACTATAAAGCCTACTGGCTACCTAAATTCGAGTTCGAGCAATCACTCGCTCGACTATTAAGCCTACGGGCTATCTTACTTCGAGTTCGAGCAATCACTCGCTCGACTATTAAGCCTACGGGCTACCTTATTTCGAGTTCGATCAATCACTCACTCGACTATAAAGCCTACGGGCTACCTTTCTTCGAGTTCGAGCAAAGTACTCAATCGACTATAAAGCCTACTGGCTACCTTACTTCGAGTTGGAGCAATCACTCACTCGACTATTAAGCCTACGGGCGACCTTACTTCGAGTTCGAGCAATCACTCGCTTGACTATTAAGCTTATGGGCTACCTTATTTCGAGTTCGAGCAATCACTCACTCGACTATCAAGTCTACGGGCTATATTTCTTCGAGTTCGAACAAAGCACTTACTCGACCTCTAAGCCTACGGGCTATATTACTTCAAGTTCAAGAAATTACTCACTCGACTACTAAGCCTACGGGCTACCTTATTTTGAGTTTGAGCAAGCACTCACCCGGTCATAAAAGCTACAAGGTGCAAATTCGATCAAATTGCCTAAAGCCTTATAAAAACCTTCGTAAGTTGGGAAAAGAAAAGTTCTCTATATATGTATATACAAGAATGTTTACAACGTCCGAACAGGACCCTTACACAAAAAACTAAAATTAAAACTAAGGGCTAAGTTTCTTGGTTATTTACGGGGGCAGTCTCTTCTCCATCGGGCTCCTCCCCGCTCTCAGACATACTCTTGCTCCCATCATCGTCGTCATCATCATCATCAACATCATCATCATCGGAAGCCAAGGCTTCAGCATTGACTTCGAGCTCTTTAGCATTTTTTATCTCTTCGGTGAGATCGAAACCTCGAGCATGGATCTCCTCGAGAATCTCCCTACGAGATCGGCATTAAGCAAGTTCAGCAACCCAATGTGCTCGAGTGTTGGCGGTCTCGACTGCCTCTCTTGCTTGTACTTAAGCAGCTTCAGCATCGGCCCGATAGACGGCCACGAATGCATCTCGCCACATCCTTCCCGAGAAACGAGGGGACTATTTATATACGGTCAAAATTGATTTTGGCCTTTGTATGTCTGATCGAGATGGGAACATAATGGACCAAAGAAATTCTTCATAATATCGAGATGGAATCCGAAGAAGGCACAAATGAGTTTCAAGTTTCAAGAATAGGTCAAATACCGAGCTCGAAGTCATTATCGAGCTCGGGTCCGAATCGAACTATGATGAGATGTGATGGAATCGAGCTTAAGGGCCAGAGGCAAACCAATACCGAGCCCTAGCATCAAGCTCAAACCCGCATCGAGCTCTAAAACCAGAAACTGACCAATACTGAGTCCGATCAAGATCGAGCTCATAGACAAGAGCCATTGCAACTCATAGAGAATCTCGGCAGGAATTAGAGAAAAGCTGATTTATCATGGGTTTCCTACTATGTATTTTTAATTATATCTAAAGTAGGGTTCCCCCACTATAAAAGGGATGGCTATATTCCTGTAAAAGGATCAAGTTTTGCATAAATTGTAAGTGAGATATCATACACTTCTATATTGAAGAGTTATCCTTTTTTAGCTTCATAGATTGATTCATCCTGTTTAATCCATAAATCATCCTCTTTTCAACTTTTGCTTTTTTTCATTCTCTACAGTCAACATTCGATATTTCTATTTATTCTTACGATTTGTGTCAAGTTATACCACATACCCTTAGAACTACGTACAAATTCAACTCTATCCATTTTTCGGATAAACATAGACAACTATCCAAGTTTATATATTAATGTTTTATAAAAAAATTTAACCTATATCTATCTAATACATTAAGTGTCCATTGTATATATGTACCACCTGAAACAAACATTCATTGTGTTTGAGTTGAAATAAATAAATAATAATAATAAAAGAGTATAAAGGATAAGCTATATGAGGTGTTTACAATGAATTGTTACTACCTAATTTATTAAAAATAAATACAGATCGACTCCACAGGCCAACATGGATGTTATTTATAGAATATGAAAAACAAAAGAGAGACTAGAGCAACTCATCGAAGGGATGAATCTGAGAAGGCCAGTAAGATGATAAAAGAAGAATGGACTATGGAGATGGGAAAATGTTATATATTATATGTACTTTAGTTACATTTAAGGTGTAATTGATTTGGGGAAGATTCTATGAAGAAAGTTGCTTAATTTTTTAAGCGAACAGTACTTATATAGATCTTCCTTAATATTTTACTTTTGAGCTTAGCGGATTCAGAATATGAAATTTTATGCATTCAAGTTTTAATAGTAAAGTAGTTTTAAGAGTAAAAGGCTTAGGATCATTATTTTCATAATTATGGAAATGAAAGTCTAACGTGTTCATTATAATTTCATTGAGTTATTCTCCAGTGATCACGAGTTCTCTCGTTAATGTTGTAGACAATAAATTGAGTCAAAAAAATAAAATTAAAACTGAATAATATTGCAACAATCGTAGTATTTGAGTGTAAAATCTCTATGAATCCTCTGATTCTTCTTTCCAATAATAAATAAATTCAAGGGCCCTTAAGTTTTATCTTGAATCTATATTTGTTGCCACGGACATTGATCTTGGATTCAACTAGCACAAACTTTGATTTGAAGTCGTACTCCTTGAATCTTGATCAGTTCTTCGTTCTTGAGCTTGAGGTTGAGCTTGATTTGTTCTTCGTTCTTGAGCTTGAGATTGATTTGTTCTTCGTTCTTGAGCTTGAACTTGATTTCTTGAACTCGAACTTGATTGCTTGAAGCTTGAAACTTGTAGAGAAATTTGCGGCATTTGATCCACGAGTTCTCTCTTGCTTCTTGTTATAATTTCTGGTGCCCTTTCTGGGTTATGAAGATCCCTATCTATAGTTGTAGGAGGGAAGAGTTATGATAAGAACAAACTCTTTTCGACCAATCAAATTGAAGTATGACATGGCAGCATTTGATTGGCCAGAACATATCGCTTGCACACGTGGCGCGATTTCATTAGCCTTTTAATGTGACTTGGCATGCCTCGTTATTTTGACACGTAGCATGATCCTATTGGCTCTTCCACTTTACTTGGCGTGCCACATCATATGACACCAAACTGGACCTCTAGAAAGATGACATCTTGGGCTTAATGAAGTGGGCTCATCACTTTAACCCAATTAAATGGGCTAGCCCAATGAATTTAGACTTATTTATTTAATCCATATATATTGAACTTATGTAATTAATCCAATTATATTAGTGTATATGGTTAAAACTGAGCCCATCCAATTTTATCTGACCGGGACCAGGAAGCTGCATCGAGGGTCGGCCCCATAGTGGATCGGACCAAGGTACGAGGACAAGGTACCTAGTTCGCGATTCGAGGTACCTGTCGAGATCGAGGCCAGCAGCGATCGAGACCGAATGAGACAAGTATCGAGCAAGATCGAAGATAACATAGTAACGAAAAGGAGAAATATCTGTGACTGGTCAAAGATCATGGCGGAAATCTCGGAACGGATCAAATTAGGAACGATTAATTAGCTAATCATGGGATTTTCTTATGTAATTAGAGTCATACCATAAGTAGAACTCCTATACTATATAGAAGGGAGTATTAACTATTAGTAAGACACATTGTTCTCTCATAAAAAACCTAATATAACGCTCTCTCTTTAGCTTATACTCTCTTGTTCATCAGCTTGCTTTAATTTTAACTGTTTTGGTATCAATCAGTTCGAGGGCACCCTTGCTCGAGGGCTGAGTTCCATTATAACACTGGTTTGCTTTACTTTATAGTTTATTTCTGTTATTAATCTTCATATTTATAAATTGGTATTAAGTGAAATCACGTGTCCTTAGAACCATATTATAAGTTTAACTGTTGTCCAATTTTAAGGGTAAATAGTTTAGCGCCCACCGTGGGTCTAAGGATAATAGTGGTTGCTTAATACTGATTGCAATAACACACTCTGCTTTACACTTGTTCTCGTAAGAATCTTTGTTTTCAGGATAAACATGTCAAACTCACAAGCAGCGCTTACCCATAGTAACAACGGCCTCGGATTTCACGAGAAAAATGACAATATAGCCACTCTTGGGATCGAGGCACCTCAGGCTGACTCGAGGGAGCACCAATTACAAATCCTCTCGATGTCAGTTCACATATCGCCCTAAATGCAAATTTGGGCATTGATCCCGAAGGTAGCATACGCAGGAAAGTTCGATCAGGTGGTCGAGGTACGCAGGGAAGAGAAGATGGTGGAGTTAGCCTCCAATTGATATTCGAAATGTTACAGGCTCAACAAGCCGCTATAGCACAACTGCAAAATCAGCACCAAACACTGGGTAGGATCGAACCAGAAGTCGTCCACAAGACCGAGCCTGTGACGGAAAGGTCGAACGCCAAAGAATCGGGGATTGACCCCGCCATTATGAAAATGCTCGAGGAGCTCACTAAAGGGATTGAATCGGGAGAAAAGAAAATCGAGGCAAATGACAAGAAAGTAGAGACATACAACTCCCGGGTTGACAAATACCGGGAACACCGCCGATTCTAAAGGGTATGGATTCAAAGAAAGTCATACAAAAGACTTTCCCTCTAAGTGCGGGTACGAAACCCATTCCAAAGAAATTCCGAATGCCAGAAATTCCTAAGTACAATTGGACCACCGACTCTAGTGAGCATGTCACTTCTTATACATGCACAATAAAAGGGAATGACTTGGAAGATGATGAGATTGAATCTGTTCTACTGAAGAAAATTGGAGAAATCTTGTCGAAAGAAGCAATGATATGGTACCACAATTTGCCACCTAATTCAATCGATTCCTTCACCATGCTTGCAGACTCCTTCGTAAAGGCACATGCCAGAGCAATAAAGGTTGCGACTAAGAAGTCAGACCTCTTCAAGGTGAAATAAAAATATAACAAAATATTGAGGGAATTCGTGTCTCGATTCCAGCTGGAACGAATGGAACTACCACCGGTCACAAACGATTGGGTTGTTCAAGCCTTCACTCAAGGTTTGAACGAACGATGTTCGGTGGCATCACGACAGCTAAAGCAGAATGTAATTGAATATCCAGCGGTAACCTGGGCCGATGTACATAATCGGTACCAGTCAAAGATCAGGGTCGAGAATGATCAATTGGGGACCCCTTCCGGTTCCGTTTATCCAAACAGGCCCGTCGGTAGAACTCAAAGGGATATCAACAGAGAACCCTGGTCGAACAGAGATCGGCATCTGCCATATAATGCAGATCGTAGAAATAACGGCCCAGGATGCAATCCCATCCGAAATGATCGAAGGAACGATCAAGGACAGAGCTCTCGAGGGTTTATGAGCAAAAGTGGCTTCGATAAACATGACGATCCCACAGAAGCACCACGATTATCAGAATACAACTTCAGCATTAACGATAAGGTGTTGTGTCAGCCATTGGGAGAATCAAAGATACTAGATGGCTCAGACCCAACAAATCGATCCATCCCAAAGAAACCCCAATCAAATATGCAAATACCATGGTACACATGGTCATAGAACCGAAGACTGCAGACAACTAAGGGGGAAGGTGGCTGGTGTTCAAACGTAATAAAGTATCAATCACCAGGGAAAATCGAACTCGAGACTATGTGCCAGAAGGCACTTTATCATTCAATGATGATGAAGCAGAAGGGATCTCACAACCCCACAATGATGCTTTGGTAATCTCTATCCTTATGAATAAAATTCAGGTTAAACATATTTCAATTGATCCAGGAACGGATTACCATGGACTTCGTAGTTAGGCTCCCACGGACTTTGAGGAAGTTCGATGCTATTTGGGTGATTGTGGATTGGCTAACCAGGTCCACTCACTTCATTCCAGTTGGTACTACTTACAATTCGGAGTGGTTGGCTGAAATTTATATCCGAGGGGTTTTTCGCCAGCATGGTGTCCTAGTTTCTATCATTTCAAATAGGGGCACTCAGTTTACATCGCAGTTTTGGAGGGCCGTGCAGCGAGAGTTGGCTACTCAGGTTGAGTTGAGCACAGCTTTTCACCCTCAGACGGACGGGCAGTCCGAGCGCAATATTTAGCTATTGGAGGACATGTTGCGCGCTTGTGTCATTGACTTTGGGGGTTCATGGGACCAGTTCTTGTCACTCGCAGAGTTTGCATATAACAACAGTTATCAGTCAAGTATTTAGATGGCTCCATATGAGGCTTTATATGGGAGGAGGTGTAGATCTCCAGTAGGATGGTTTGAGCAGGGTGCGGCTAGGCTCTTAGGTACAGACTTTGTCTGGGATGCATTAGATAAGGTGAAATTGATTCAGGAGCGGCTTCGCACGACACAGTCTAGGCAGAAGAGCTACACGAACAAGAAGGTCAGTGATGTGTCCTTTATGGTTAGGGAGAATGTTTTGCTGAAGGTATCACCTATGAAGGGTGTTATGAGGTTTGGAAAGAGGGGCAAGTTGAGCCCCCAGTTCATTGGGCCTTTTAAGGTGCTTCAGAGGATAGGGGAGGTGGTTATAAGCTTGCCTTGCCACCCAACTTATCGAGTGTGCATCCAGTGTTTCATGTTTCGATGCTCCGGAAGTATGTTGGTGACCCGTCCCATGTTTTAGACTTCATCACGGTTCAGTTAGAGTGTGATATGACTTATGATGTGGAACCAGTGGCCATTTTGGATCGGCAGGTTCGGAAGTTGACGTCAAAGGACATAACTTCGGTGAAGGTGCAGTGGAGAGGTCAGCTTGTGGAAGAGGCCAACTGGGAGACCGAGCGGGAGATGCGGAGCAGATATCCATACCTATTTGAGACTCCAAGTTTGTTTCTAGACCTGTTCGAGGACGAATGGTTGTTTAAGAGGGGGAGGATGTAACGACCCGGCCGGTTGTTTTGATAGTTATAGCCCCGTTTTCCCTATTTCTGCTTCCTTTTGTGCTTTTCAGCTATATTATGATATACCGGGTTAGTTGGTTCGGGTCCGGAGTGGTTTCAGAGTGGATTGAGACACTTAGTCTCTAAAGTAGATGCTTAAGTTGGAAAAGTCAACCGGATATTGACTTATGTGTAAACGATCTGGGATTTGAATTCTAATGGTTCCATTTGCTTCGTTAGGTGATTTTGGGCTTAGGAGCGCGTCCGGAATATGATTTGAAGGTCCGTAGTGGAATTAGGCTTGAATTGGCGAAAGTTGGAAATTTGGCGATTTTGGTCGTCAGTGGAGAATTTGATATCGAGGTCGGAATGGATTTTTGAAAGTTGGAGTAGGTTCGTGGTGTCATTTGTGACGTGTGTGTAAAATTTGAGGTCATTAGGACGTGGTTTAGCAGGTTTCGGCATCAGTTGTCGAATTTGGAAGTTTAGAAGTTCTTAGGCTTGAATCCGATGGTAATTTGTTGTTTTAATGTTGTTTTGAGTGTTTCGAAGGTTTGACTAAGTTCGTATGTTGATATATGAATTGTTGGTATATTTGATTGATGTCACGAGGAGCTCGGGGTGATTCCGGGTGGTTAACGGATTGTTTGAAGTTGGAAAAATGTAGCTGAAGGTGCTGCTACTTGTATTTCTGCACCTGTAGAGGGGGAGCCGCAGGTGCTAGGTCACAGGCGCACGTGAGAGTTTGCAGGTGCGGACAGTGTTGAGGTAGGCTGGGTCTGCAGGTGCGTAGGAGAGGTCGCATCTGCAAGTCCGCAGATGCAGATAGGTGGCCGCAGAAGAGGAAGTGAGGAGGTAAGGCAGTGGCTGTAGGTGCGAGGTCTTTTCCGCACCTGCATGGTCGCAGATGCAGATATGAAGCGCAGGTGCGAAGTATTGGGTTTTAATGATTTTCCACAGGTGAGGAGGTTTCTTGCGAAGATGCAGCACCGCAGGTGTGCATATTTGGGCGCAGGTGCGAAAGCCTGGGCAGAAAGTATAAAAAGAACACTTCGCGAATTTTGGTTCATTTCCACCATTTTCAAGTCGGTTTTTGGAACCTTTTGAGTGATTTTGAAGAGATATTCAGGGGGGTTTCATTGAGGTAAGTTGCTTGAGCTCTAATACTCCTATCTATGGTGATTTCCCGTTGTGTAATTATTTAATTAGTGGAAATTAGGGGTGAAAATAAGGGGTTAGGGCTTGAGATTTTGGAGAGTTTAATTTAAGGATTTGAGGGACCAAATGATGTCGGATTTTGATAAATTTCATATGTATGGATTTATGAGTGAATGGGGTTTCAAGTTTTGTAACTTTTGTCGGATTTCGAGACGTGGGCTCGGGCGCCGGGTTTGAGCCAATTTCGGGTTTTGGTCTAAATTGGTAGTTTTTCTTGTGGAATTCATTCCTTTAACATAAATTTATGGTATTGCTCTGATTGTGAATAGATACGGAGCATTTGGAGGCCGAATCGAGGGGCAAGAGCATCGCGGAGTAGGGATTTGATCGGTTTGAGGTAAGTAACAGTTTTAAATCTGGTTTTGAGGGTATGAAACCCGGATTTTGGTATGATATGACTGTTGTACCCATGCCAAGTGACAGGCGTGTGTGTGTACGCCGTGAGGGATAGAGACTTACTCCGTCCCGGGAGACTGTGGAGTCTAATAGACTTTAATTGTGTTTATATACATTCCTCTCTACTAGAACTTGACTGCTTCCATGTTAGAAATCATGCTCAGGCTATATTCCTGCTCATGGTAGTTATACTCCGTCATAGTGATTCCTGTACATGTTTACCTCAGTCTCTATTATTTGTTTTCCCTGATTATATACTATAACACTTTGATTTGGGCTGTTTTCCCTTTCTTTATTGAGAGCTGTGAGACTAGAGAGGTTCGTGACTGAGTAAGGCCGAGGGCCTGGTTGTGAGGTATTGTTATATGGCACGTGAGTTGTCCGTGCGGATCTAGATATGATATTATAGCACATGAGTTGTCCGTGCAGCACGTTAGTTGTCCGTGCGGATTAGCACTTGGGCTGTAGGAGCCCCTCGTGAGTATGAACACCCTCAGTGAGCGCAGGTACCTATTGAGAGTGTGTATTGAGGGCTGAGAGCCGAGAGTGTGAGCTATTAAGATGGGTTGAGAGATTGATGCCTTGAGAGGCTGTACATGCTTTTATTTATTATTGAACTTAGTTGTTTTCTGTTGTTATTGTGAAATTTCTGGAAGATTCATATTTGTTTTACATGAGCGCGAACTGATTTGACTTATACCACAGGATTTGAAAGCATGTTCACTTTTTACTAAAAACTTTTAAAATGAACTGTACTGTATAACTCGTCACTGCTTCTCAGTTACTTATTCATTTCTATTACTCGCTGAGTTGGTTGTACTCATGCTACACCCTGCACATCATGTGCAGATCTTGGTGTGTTTGATCACGGAGACTACGAGGTAGCTGCCGGCGTGCGCAGGACCTTTTCTCTCCTTCTATATTTCTTTCTGTCTTGTATTAATACTTAGACACTAGTTGTATTAGTTTGGTTATCTTGATGCTCATGACTTAGTGACACCCCAATGTCGGGCTATTTTTTCGCACTTATTTTTTATTTGGGTTTTACCCCGTATTTATGAGAAACTCCAATTATTTTAAATGTCTTAATTCAATTCTATTAAATTTTAAAAGTGTTTTGGAAAGGTCGGCTTACCTAGTACCATGATAGGCGCCATCATGACGGGTTAGGTTTTGGGTCGGGACAAGTTGGTATCAGAGCCTAGGTTACATAGGTCTCTCGAGTCATGAGCAGGTTTAGTAGAGTATTGCGGATCGGTACGGAGACGTCTTTACTTATCTTCGAGAGGCTGCAGAACCCTTAGGAAAATTTCACATTCTTGGATTCTTGTCGTGCGAATTTGTTTATTCTGGTAATTAAACACCTATTATTTAATTCTCTCATAGATGGTGAGGATTCGTGCTACCGGTCAGGTGGGCTAGCCACCAGTACCACCAGCCAGGGCTGTGATAGAGGTCGTGGCAGGGGCAGAGGTGTAGCCCGTACAACAACTGGGGCAGTACCTGCAGATCCACCAGTTGCCCCAGATCCGGACCAGATTTCAGTTGTTGATGCACCAGCTCAGGCACCAGCTGTGCCTATTGTGATTCCAGGCCTTCAGGAGGCCCTAACTCAGATTCTCACAGCGTGTGCTGGCTTTGCTCAGGCGGTCTCTATCTCGACGGCCGCAGCCACTTCTAAGGACGGGGGAGGCACTCAGACTCTGGCCGCTCATACACCCGAGCAGGTTGTTCAGGGACTCCAGACACCGAAGGCACCACCAGCCCAGCCGGTTGAAGCTGCTCAGGACTATGTGGTTCCTGCTATGCCTGAGGATGATCAGCGTAGGTTGGAGAGGTTTGGGAGACTCGAGCCTCCACCTTTCAGTGGCATAGAGAGAGAGGATGCCCAGGACTTCTTGGACAGATATCAGAGAATACTCCGTACTGCTGGTATTCTGGAGACTTGTGGGGTCTCATTTACTACTTTTTGATTTTCTAGGGCTGCACTCAGATGGTGGGAGACTTACAAGAGGCGTAGGCCTATTGGCACAACACCCCTTACTTGGCAGCAGTTCTCCGTGGTCTTTTGGAGAAGTTCGTGCCTCAGTCCCGCAAAGAGGAGTTGCGCAGACAGGTTGAGCAGCTTCGCTAGGGTGATATGTCTGTGACGCAGTATGAGATGCGATTCTCAGAGTTGGCCCGTCATGCTATCTAGTTCGTTCCCATAGACATGGAGAGGATCATGAGTTTTATAGATGGTCTCACTTTTCAGCTACGGTTGCTTATGACCTGAAAGAGGGTGGCTGGTGCTACCTTTGATGAGGTTGTCGACATTACTCGGCAGATTGAGATGGTTCGCGGTCAGGAGAGGGTTGACAGGGAGGCCAAGAGGCCTCATGGTCAGGGTGGATTCAATGGTGCTCCTTCTAGGGGTCAGTTCCAGCACGGTAGAGGTCGTCATTTCAGACAAGCTCAGACAACTCGGCCATTTCACCGTGGTGCATCATCTGGCCATGGTTCTCATAGTCATCAGCAGGGCCAATCATCATTCAGTGCACTACCAGCGCAGAGTTCTCATTATACCCCGCCCGCTCAGGTATCCTCGGATAGTTTTTTTTGGCATCAGGAGTAGCAGTTTCGTCAGAGGAGGGGTTGTTTCGAGTGCGGAGATTTTGGTCACATTATGAGAGATTGCCCTAGGCTATTGGGTGGGAATCCATAATGGAGTACTCGGCCGATGGCACCAGCACCAGTTCCTCCACCACCTACTCAGCCAGCTAGGGGCGGAGCCCAGTCAGCTAGGGGTCTCCCGAGAGGGGGAGGCAGTTCAGGGGTTGGTCAGGCCCATTTCTATGCCCTCCCTGCCAGACAAGATGCTATTTCTTTAGATGGTGTGATTACATGTATTGTCTCTGTTTGTCACAGAGATGCCTCTGTATTATTTGACCTTGGTTCCACGTATTCATATGTTTTCTTGTATTTTGCCCATTTTATGGATATGCCCCATGAGTCTTTAGTTTTATTTGTTCATGTATCTACTTATGTGGGCGATACTATTATTGTGGACCGCGCATATCGGTTATGTGTGGTGACTATTAGGGGTTTGGAGACCCGAGTGGACCTTTTGCTACTCAGTATGGTTGACTTTGACGTGATATTGGGTATGGATTGATTATCTCCATGTCATTCTGTTCTAGATTGTCACGCTAAGACCGTGACATTAGTGATGTCGGGATTTCCGAGGGTTGAGTGGAGCGGTTCTATAGATTATGTACCTAGTAGGGTGATTTCATATTTGAAGGCTCTGTGTATGGTTGAGAAGGGTTGCCTATCTTATTTGGCGTTTGTGATGGATGTTAGTGCAGAGACTCCTGCCATTGATTCTGTTCCGGTAGTACGTGATTTTTCAGGTGTGTTTCCTGCAAACCTGCCGGGTATGCCACTTGGCAGGGATATTGACTTCGGTATTGATTTGGTGCCGGGCACTCAGCCCATTTCTATTCCACCGTATCGTATGGTACCGGTAGATTTAAAGGAGTTGAAGGAACAACTTCAGGAACTCCTTGATAAGGGGGTTATTTGGCCTAGTGTGTCACCTTGGGGTGCACTAGTTCTAATTGTAAAGAAGAAGGATGGTTCCATGAGGATGTGTATTGATTACATGCAGTTGAACAAGGTCACAGTCAAGAACAAGTATCATTTGCCTCGTATTGATGATTTATTTGACCAGCTTCAGGGAGCGAGGGTGTTCTCCAAGATTGATTTGAGGTCCGGTTATCACCAGCTGAAGATTCGAGATTCGGATATTCTTAAGACAGCTTTCAGGACCCATTATGGCCATTATAAGTTCTTAGTGATGTCTTTTGGGCTGACCAATGCCCCAGGAGCGTTCATGCATTTGATGAACAGTGTATTCTAGCATTCATGCGTTGATGATATCCTGGTGTACTCTCGTAGTCAGGAGGAGTATGCTCAACATTTGAGGGTTCTATTGCAGAGATTGAGGGATGAGAAGTTTTATGCAAAGTTCTCCAAGTGTGAGTTTTGGCTCTGTTCAGTAGCATTCTTGGGGCACGTAGTATCCAATGAGGGTATTCAGGTGGATCCGAAGAAGATAGAGGCGGTGCGGAGTTGGCCTAGACCGTCCTCAGCCACGGAGATTAGGAACTTTCTTGGTTTGGCAGGTTATTACTGTCGCTTTGTGGAGGGATTTTCATCTATTGCATCGCCCTTGACAAAATTGACTCAAAAGGGTGCTCCATTCAGGTGGTCAGATAAGTGTGAGGAGAGCTTTTAGAAGCTCAAGACTGCTTTGACCACAACTCTAGTGTTAGTTCTGCCATCAGCTTCAAGTTCTTACACCGTGTATTGTGATGCCTCGAGGATAGGCATTGGATGTGTTCTGATATAAGAGGGTAGAGTGATTGCCTATGCTCGCGCGAGTTGAAGACTCATAAGAAGAACTATCTTGCCCATGATCTTGAGTTAGCAGCCATTGTTCACGCGTTGAAGATATGGCATCATTATTTATATAGGGTTCATTGTGAGATCTATACTGATCACCGGAGTTTGCAGTATCTATTGAAGCATAAGGATCTTAACTTGCGTCAGGAGAGATGGTTAGAGCTTCTTAAGGACTACGATATCACCATTTTGTACCATTCGGGGAAGGCCAATGAGGTGGCCGATGCTTTGAGTCGTCGGGCGGAGAGTTTGGGGAGTTTAGCATATCTTCTAGCAGCAGAGAGACCCTTGGCATTGGATGTTCAGGCCTTAGCGGGACAGCTTGTCAGATTGGATATGTCAGAGCCGAGTCGGGTGTTGGCTTGCGTGGTCTCCAGGTATTTTCTTTATGACCGTATCAGGGAGCATCAGTATGATGACCCCCACTTGCTCATTCTTGAGGATAGGGTTGGGAGAGGTGATGCTAGGGATGCAGGGTCGGATATGTGTGCCTAATGTAGATTGGCTCAGGGAGTTGGTTCTTGAGGAGGCCAACAGCTCGCGGTATTCCATCCATCCGGGTGCCGCGAAGATGTACCAAGATTTGAAGCAGCACTATTGGTGGAGGCTGATGAAGAAGGATATAGTTGGGTTTGTGGCTCGGTGTCTCAACTGTCAACAGGTTAAGTATGAACATCAGAGACCGGGTGGCTTGCTTCAGAGGTTAGAGAGAGTAGAAGTGGGAGCGGATCACCATGGACTTCATAGTTGGGCTCCTACGGACTTCGAGGAAGTTCGATGCTATTTGGGTAATTGTGGATCGGCTGACCAAATCCGCTCACTTTATTCCAGTTGGTACTACTTACACTTCAGAGCGGTTGGCTGACTTTTATATCTGAGAGGTTGTTCACCTGCATGGTGTCCCAGTTTCCATCATTTCAGATAGGGGCACTCAGTTTACATCGTAGTTTTAGAGGGCCGTGTAGCGATAGTTGGGTACTCAGGTTGAGTTGAGCACAGCTTTTCACCCTCAGACGGACGGGCAGTCCGAGCGCACTATTTAGATATTGGAGGACATGTTGCGCTCTTGTGTCATTGACTTTGGGGGTTCATGGGACCATTTCTTGGTGCTCACAGAGTTTGCATTTAACAACAGTTATCAATCGAGTATTCAGAAGGCTCTGTACGAAGCTTTATATAGGAGGAGGTATATATCTTCGGTAAGATGGTTTGAGCTGGGTGAGGCTAGGCTCTTGGGTACAGACTTGGTCCAGGATGCATTAGATAAGGTGAAATTGATTCAGAAGCGGCTTTGCACGGCACAGTCTAGGCAGAAGAGCTACGCGGACAGGAAGGTCTGTGATATGTCTTTTATGGTTGGGGAGAAGGTTTTGCTGAAGGTATCACCTATGAAGGGTGTTATGAGGTTTGGAAAGAGGGGCAAGTTGAGCCCCCGGTTCATTGGGCCTTTTGAGGTGCTTCATAGGATAGAGGAGGTGGCTTATAAGCTTGCCTTGCCACCCAGTTTGTCGAGTGTGCATCCAGTGTTTCATGTTTCCATGCTCCGGAAGTATGTTGGCGATCCGTCCCATGTTTTAGACTTCAGCACGGTTCAGTTGGTGGGTGATATGACTTATGACGTGGAGCCGGTGGCCATTTTGGATCGACAGGTTCGGAAGTTGAGGTCAATGGACATAACTTCGGAGAAGGTGTAGTGGAGAGGTCATCCTGTGGAGGAGGCCACCTGGGAGACCGAGTGGGAGATGCGGAGCAGATATCCACACCTATTTGAGACTCCAGGTATGTTTCTAGACCCATTCGAGGACGAACGGTTGTTTAAGAAGGGGAGGATGTAATGACCCGACCGGTCGTTTCGAGAGTTATAGGCCCATTTCCTGCATTTCATCTTCCTTTTGTGTTTTTCACCTATATTATGATATATCGGGTTAGTTGGTTCGGGTCCGGAGTGGTTTCAGAGTGGATTGAGACACTTAGTCTCTAAAGTAGAAGCTTAAGTTGAAAAAGTCAACCGAATATTGACTTATGTGTAAACAATCTCGTATTTGAATTCTGATGGTTCCATTAGCTTCTTTAGGTGATTTTGGACTTAGGAACACATCCGGAATGTGATTTGGAGGTCCGTAGTGGAATTAGGCTTGAATTGGCGAAAGTTGGAAATTTGGCGATTTTGGTGGGTAGTGGAAAATTTGATATCGGGGTCGGAAGGTATTTTCGGAAGTTGGAGTAGGTTCGTGGTGTCATTTGTGACGTGTGTGTAAAATATTAGGTCATTCGGACGTGGTTTGGTTGGTTTCGGCATCGGTTGTCGAATTTGGAAGTTTAGAAGTTCTTAGGCTTGAATCCGAGGGTAATTTGGTGTTTTGATGTTGTTTAGAGTATTTTGAAGGTTCGACTAAGTTCGTATGTTGATATATGACTTGTTGGTATGTTTGGTTGAGGTCCCGAGGGGCTCAGGGTGATTTCGGGTGGTTAATGGATTGTTTGAAGTTGGAAAAATGCATCTGAAGGTGCTGCTACTGGTATTTCCGCACCTGCGGAGGGGGCCCGCACGTGGGAGTTCACAGGCGCACGTGGGAGTTCGCAGGTGCAGACAGTGTTGAGGTAGGCTGGGTCCGCAGGTGCATAGGAGAGGTCGCATCTGCGAGTCCGCAGATGCGGATAGGTGGCCGCAGAAGCGAAAGTGAGGAGGTCAGGCAGAGGCTGCAGGTGCTAGGTCTTTTCCGCACCTGCGTGGTCGCAGAAGCGGATATGGAGCGCATGTGCGAAATTTTGGGTTTTAATGATTTTCCGCAGGTGCGGAGGTTTCTTGCGCAGATGCGGCACCACAGGTGCGCATATTTGGTCGCAGGTGCGAAAGCCCTGGGCAGAAAGTATAAAAAGAACACTTCGCAAATTTTGGTTCATTTCCACCATTTTCAAGTCACGTTTTGGAGCTTTTTGAGTGATTTTGAAGAGAGATTCAGGGGGTTTTCATTGAGGTAAGTTGCTTGAGCTCTAATACTCCTATCTATGGTGATTTCCCGTTGTTTAATCATTTAATTTGTGGAAATTAGGGGTGAAAATGAGGGGTTAGGGCATGGGATTTTGGAGAGATTAATTTAAGGATTTGAGGGACCAAATGATGTCGGATTTTGATAAATTTTGTATGTATGGACTCGTGAGTGAATGGGCTTTCAAGTTTTATAACTTTTGTCGGATTTTGAAACATGGGCCCGGGGGACGGGTTTGAGCCAATTTCGGGTTTTTGGTCTAAACAAGTAGTTTTTCTTATGGAATCCATTCCTTTAGCATATATTGATGGTATTGTATTGATTGTGAATAGATTCGGAGTATTTGGAGGCCGAATCAAGGGGCAAGAGCATCGCGGAGTAGGGATTTGATAGGTTTGAAGTAAGTAACAGTTTAAAATCTGGTTTTAAGGGTATGAAACCCGGAGTTTTGTATGATATGACTGTTTGGAGGTGGCACCCATGCCAGGTGACAGGCGTGTGAGTGTACTCCGTGAGGGATTGAGACTTGGTCCGTCCCGGAAGACTGTGGAGTCTAATAGCCTTTAATTGTGTTTATATGCATTCCTCTCTACTAGAACTTTGACTTCTTTCATGTTAGAAATCATACTTAAGTTATATTCCTGCTCATGGTAGTTATACTCAGTCATAGTGATTCCTGTACATGTTTACCTCAGTCTCTGTTATTTGTTTTCCCTGATGATATACTGTAGCACTTTGATTTGGGTTGTTTACCCTTTCTTTATTGAGAGCTGTGAGACTAGAGAGGTCCATGACTGAGTAAGGCCGAGGGCCTAGTTGTGAGGTATTGTTATATGTCACATGAGTTGTCCATGCAGCACATGAGTTGTCTGTGCGGATCCAGATATGATATTATAGCACGTGAATTGTCTGTGTGAATTAGCGCTTGGGCTATAGGAGCCCCTCATGAGTCTAAACACTCTCAGTGAGTGCATGTACCTATTGAGAGTGTGTATTAAGGGCTGAGAGCCGAGAGTGTGAGCTGTTGAGATTGGTTGACTGACTGCTGCCTTGAGAGGCTATACTTGCATTTATTTATTATTGCACTTAGTTGTTATCTGTTATTGTTGTGAAATTCCTGGAAGATTCATATCTGTTTTACATGAGCGCGAACTAATTTGACTTATACCACAGGATTTGAAAGCATGTTCACTATTTACTGAAAACTCATAAAATGAACTGTACTGTATAGCTCATCACTGCTTCTCAGTTCCTTATTTATTTATGTTACTCGCTGAGTTGGTTGTACTCATGCTATACCTTGCACTTCATGTGCAAATCTAGGTGTGTTTGGTCACGGAGATCGTTGAGTTCCGGCGCAATCGAGTACCGGAGACTACAAGGTAGTTGCCGGCGTCCGCAGGACCTTGTCTCTCCTTTTATATTTCTTTCTGTCTTGTATTGCTACTTAGACACTGGTTGTCTTAGTTTGGTTATCTAGATGCTCATGACTTAGTGACACCCCGATGTCGGGCTATTTTTCCGCACTTATATTTTATTTGGGTTTTACCCCGTATTTATGAGAAACTCCGATTATATTAAATCTCTTAATTCAATTCTGTTAAATTTTGAAAGTGTTTTGGAAAGGTCGGCTTGCCTAGTACCACGATAGGCGCCATCATGACGGGTTAGGTTTTGGGTCGTGACAATACTGATCGGGCATATACCCGATCGAAAGGTATACCTGGGTACAGGGTTAACCCCCGAGCTTAGGGAAAAACTCATTAAATTTCTTATCAATAAGATAAATTGTTTTGCTTGGTCCCACCTAGATATGACATGGATCCCGCCGGAGATCACTACACATCGACTGAGCTTGGACCAGAAGTTTCGCCCAGTAAAACAAAAGAGAAGGCCCCAGTCCGAGGCAAAACATGCATTCATCAAGGACGAGGTAGCCAAACTTCTCAAAATAGGATCCATTCGGGAGGTAAAATATCCCGAATAGTTAGCAAACGTAGTCATAGTCCATAAAAAGCGAAATAAACTTAGAATGTGCATAGACTATAAAGATTTAAACAAAGCATGCCCTAAAGACTCTTTTCCTCTGCCAAATATCGATCGCATGATCGATGCCACGGCCGGCCACGAGATCCTTAGTTTTCTCGATGCCTACTCCGGGTACAATCAAATACAAATGAACCCGGAGGATCAAGAAAAGATTTCGTTCATCACTAAGTACGGCACCTATTGTTATAATGTAATGCCATTTGGACTAAAATATGTTGGTACCACTTATCAACGCTTAGTAAATCGAATGTTCAAAGAACAAATAGGTAAATCAATAGAGGTTTATATTGACGATTTGCTAGTTAAGTCCCTGCGAGCAGAGGACAATTTGACACATTTGCAGGAGACCTTCGATATACTAAGGAAATACAACATGAAGCTCAACCCGTAGAATTGTGCATTCGGGGTCGGCTCGGGCATGTTCCTCGGCTTTATGGTATCTAATCGGGGAATCGAAATCAATCCCGATAAGATCAAGGCAATCGAAGACATCACAATCATGGACAATGTTAAGGTTGTACAAAGATTAACAGGGCGCATAGCCGGCCTAGGCAGATTCGTCTCGAGATCTTCAGATAGAAGTCACAATTTCTTCTTGCTGCTCGAAAATAAGAACAATTTTGCATGGACCCCGGAATGCCAACAAGCATTGGATGAATTAAAGCGGTACCTCTCCGAAAGCGGACGAGCAACTCTACTTGTACTTAGTAGTCTCGAAAATCGCGGTAAGTAGGGTCATAGTTTAAGAAGAGCAAGGTACGCAATTTCTTGTTTACTATATTAGTCGAACTTTAGGTGAGGCCGAGACCCGGTACCCACACTTAGAAAAATTAGCGCTTGCCCTAATAAGCGCCTCTAGGAAATTAAAACCATATTTTCAGTGTCACCCGATCTGTGTGGTGACTACTTATCCCCTTCGCAATATTTTGCATTAGCCCAAATTTTGGGCCTATTGGCCAAATGGGCCGTCGAGATCAGTGGGTACGATATCGAGTATCGACCCCGAACAGCCATCAAGTCTCAAATCGTAACGGATTTCGTGACCGACTTTATGCCAGCCCTCGTACCCGAGGTCTAAAAGGAACTATTATTAAAGTCGGGTACATCATCGGGGATGTGGACCCTCTTCACAGACGGCGCTTCGAACGTGAAGGGGTCCAGGCTAGGCATCATTTTGAAGCCGCCCACGGGTAATACAATCAGACAAGCTGTCAAAACTTCCAAGTTAACTAACAATGAGGCCGCGTATGAGGCCATGATTACAGGTCTCGAGCTAGATAAAGGTTTAGGAGCAGAGATCATCGAGGCCAAATGTGACTCCCTGCTTGTGGTAAACCAAGTCAACAGAACCTTCGAGGTTCAAGAAGATCGAATACAGAGGTACTTGGACAAATTATAGGTGACTCTAAAACAAAACAGCGAGGCCGATGCCCTTGAAAATTTTGGGTCATCAGTCGAAGACGACGAGATTAGCTTGAGGACTGTCGTACAACTTTCAAGTTCGGTAATCAAAAAAGGCCACGCCGAAATCAACTCCACAAGTCTGACATGGGATTGGAGGAACAAATATATCGAGTACCTAAAGAACGGGAAGCTTCCATCGGATCCTAAGGAATCGAGGACTTTCCGTACGAAGGTCGCACGATTCACATTGGCCAAAGATGGAACACTCTATAGAAGGATGTTCGATGGACCATTGGCAATATGTTTGGGACTAGGAGATACCGACTACGTACTACGAGAAATCCACGAGGGCACCTGCGGAAATCATTCTGGCACCGAATTATTGGTTCACAAAGTCATCAGAGCAGGATACCATTTGGCATGATATGGAAAAGGATACAAAAGAGTTTGTTCGAAAGTGTGACAAATGTCAAAGGTATGCGCTGATGATTCACCAACCCCGAGAGCATCTCCACTCAGTCTTATCCCCATGGCCATTCATGAAATGGGGAATGGATATTGTCGGCCCTCTACCATCGGCCCCAGGTAAAGCTAAATTTATTTTGTTTATGACTGACTATTTCTTTAGGTGGGTTGAAGCACAGGCTTTAGAGAAAATTAGAGAGAAAGAAGTCATAGACTTCATCTAGGACCACATTATATGCCGATTTGGGATCCCTACCGAGATACTGTGCGACAATGGAAAGCAATTCGTCGGTAGCAAAGTGACAAAGTTTTCCGAAGATCACAAAATAAAAAGGATCCTATCAACGCCATATCATCCTAGTGGGAACGGGCAGGCCTAATCGACAAACAAGACCATCATTCAAAATCTAAAGAAAAGATTGAACGACGCTAAGGGAAAATGGAGAGAAATATTACCCGAAGTCCTTTGGGCATATCGAACAACGCCAAAATCCAGTAGAGGGAAACACCGTTCTCTTTAGTGTATGGCACCGAAGCTCTGATCCCGGTTGAAGTCAGGGAACCCAACATCAGGTTTCGATATGCAACGGAAGAGTCAAATCACGAGTCTATGAATACAAACCTCGAATTGCTAGATGAGAAACGGGAAGCCACCCTCATTCAAATAGCCGCATAGAAACATTGGATCGAAAGGTACAATCGAAGAGCCAATCTTCGATACTTTAAAATCGGGGACTTGGTTGTGAGGAAGGTCACCCTCAATACTCGAGACCCAAACGAAAGAAAACTTGGCCCGAACTGGGTGGTTAGCACTAAAAATTGTAGACTTGCAGATGAAGAACTTAGAAGATTTAAAAGCTTTGGAGATTAGAAGGATGTGAAAGTAAAGTTTGAATCAATAAGGAAGGGGTCTATTTATTGGATTCACGGTGACGGTTCAAAGGCACTAGTCTCCGACCACCAACTGACACTCATTAATAACTTGGGGAACTATACCGACGGGACGTTTCAGTCACTTCCGTCACATACATCACGACGGTAACGTCATGGAAGGTCGAGGTAAAAATCGAAGGCTCAATTCGATTCTTGTCATTACACTCCAAAAAATGAGGGGACTATCTGTATACGGTTAAAATCGAACCCATCCAATTTTTCTAGCTGACCGGGACCAGGAAGCTGCATCGAGGGTCGGCCCCATAGTGGATCAGACCAAGGTACAAGGACAAGGTACCAAGTTCGGAATTTGAGGTACCTGTCGAGATCGAGACCAGCATCGATCGAGACCAAATGAGACAAGCATCGAGCAAGATAGAAGATAACATAGTAATAGAAAGGCGAAATATCCGTGACTGGTCGAAGATCATGGCGAAAATTTCGGAATAGATCAAATTAGGAACGGTTAATTAGCTAATCATGGGATTTTCTTCTGTAATTAGAGTCATACATAAGTAAAATTCCTCTACTATATAAAGGATTGTATTAACCATTTGTAAGACACATTGTTCTTGCATAAAAAAGCCAATATAACGCTCTCTCTTTAGCTTATACTCTTGTGTTCATCAGCTTGCTTTATTTTTAACTGTTTTGGTATCAATCAGTTCAAGGACACCCTAGCTCGAGGGCTGAGTTCCATTCTAACACCGGTTTACTTTACTTTATAGTTTATTTTTGTTATTAATTTTCATATTTATCAATTGGTATTAAGTGAAATTACGTGTCCTTAGAACCATATTATAAGTTTAATTGTTGTCCAATTTTAAGGGTAAATAATTAGGCCAGTCAATTTTGTTTGGACTAAAATATCTTGAATTTAAAATATAATGTAAATGATTTTATCGATTTAGATTCGATAAAATTTAACTACTTACAAATGCACCTTGCTTCAAGGATTGTCGAATATAAAGTCATCAAATCTTCGAGACTAGACTTGAAGTATCGCGAGATAATAGCATATAGAGCACATGTAGATCATTTATACAGATCTATAATATGCTGGGAATTTTGAATCCCCCCTCCCCCCTTTTTTTTTACGAAACGTGCACTTCTTCGTCATTCCAAAAAATATTGTTCCTAATCAATAATGGGCGTGACATATTTTCTTTTACTGAAGAGCACTTTCAAAATATGTGGTCCAATTTCACAACACATCTGCCTATTTTTATGGAATGAGTTAATAAAGAAAAGACAAATTTTCATGACCATAAAATATTCCTTTGACCAATTATGAGTATCATTTAACCATTGGTACACCTTTTAACCCCAAGGTACTGTTGTGTTCCTTGGTTAAAGTACATATGGACAAGGAATCTCTCAATTAGCAATTTGAACATTCCCTTTCTTTAACAAAGTCATAACATGAGTAGGATTTTAATCCGCCTACGAAACGGAATGATTGCCGTCGCCTCTTAGCATATCCCACATCGAGCATGCCTTATTAGTGCCGCCTCTCCATAATCTATATAAACCCCATACCACTTCATCAATTGGGCATTAATCTTTGATTCTTGCAAGCCGTTCTGAAAAGCAGTGACGAGAAGCTAATTTATTTCACTTTTTTTTCCTTGCATTTTCTTTGCTTGTGTTTTTTTTTTGTAGAACAGGAATAGAAGGATATGTTCTTGTTTAACAACATAATTAATGGGATACTTATCCTTGTCCGAATATGGGGACAAATTACTCTTAAGGTGGCTCGACTATCGGAGAGATTACTCTCAAGGTGACCCGACTATCGGAGAGATTACCCTCAATGTGGCCCGACTATCGGAGAGATTACTCTCAAGACGACTCGACTATCGGAGAGATTACTCTCAATTTGTCCCAACTATCGGAGAGATTACTCTCAAGACGACCTGACTATCGGAGAGATTACTCTCAGGGTAACCCGAATATCAGAGAGATTACCCTTATTGTGTGAAGGGATGTATATTCATCCCTGCCCAAAAACCGAAGACCATTTTCGGGCGCAAAGGTTCATACAACATATCGAAGTAGAAGTCCATGGTAACAAATAGATGGACAAATCTTCAACATCATACGGGAGGACAAATCCATGACAGCATATAGAAGGACAAATCCATAAAGAGATCAATTTAAGGTGCAAATGGATTTAAATGTCCACTTTAAGATTAGAAGACTAGAAACCTTCACCTCGAAGACTTGGTGGACTTGACGACATCGACTTGAACATTTTGCGAGCTTTGAAGATTTGGGGAACTTTGCAGACTTCAACTTGAAGATCGACATACTTGAAGATTTGATGGACTTGGAGATTCAGCGGACTTTAACGATTCAACCTAAAGAGTAGTGGACTTTTAAACTTCAACTTGAAAAATTAGAAGGCTTGAAGACTTCAACTAAAAGACTTGGAGGGCTTAAACAATTCAACTTGAAGATAGTAAATTTGAGGACTTCAACTTGATGACTTGGAGGGCTTAAATATTTCAGCTTGAAGACCGACAAATTTGAGGATTTCAACTTGAAGACTGACACACTTGAATACTTCAACTTGAAGATTTTGAGGGCTCAAATATTTCAACTTGAAGAGCAGTGAACTTGAAGATCGACGGATTTAATGTTTTGGCGAACATGAAGACATAGTGAATCCCTGAACTTCAGTGCAAATACTTGGTAGCATCCTAAAAGACTATAATAGTCCCACTGAAGACATAGGTTTACTAAGGAGGATTGCCCCTATAAGTTATATGAGATCCAAAGTTCAACAAAAGAATGATATTTCAGCCCGATATTCAAGTGTTGGTTGAATGAATTACTTCCATCATACTTCATTTGGACAACGATTGTGTGATTATGTATCTTTTGAATTTATGCGACTAAACTCAGAATGAAACTTTAAGCTGCCTACGTACATCGGTGAAGAGGATCAAGTCATATCGTAGTTCAGAATGGGTGATATTTGTATTTTTTTATGTCCTAACTTTTGCCTAGGCCGTTTCTTTCGAGGTTTTCAACCTAGCGAACTTTCTTTTTCTAGCCGTACATAGTTTAGACTCGTGCGGGCCAGGAGTGTAGGAACATGCAGTTTAGGCTCATGCACAAAGGAGCGTTGTAATTTGAAGATTTAACTTACAATTTGAAATGCATCGAAACTTGAAGACTTGATCAACTTTAAAATACTTTGCAACTAAAAGTTTAGCTTGAAATTTTAGAGCTTCGTGACTTGAAAATTTAACTCAAAGTTGAAGAGCTTTGCAACTTGAAGTTTGGCTCGAATTTAAAGAGCTTTGTGACCTGAAGATTTAGCTCAACTTTGAAGAGATTTCGACTTGGGTCTTTGATCGAATTTGAAGATTTTTGCAACTTGAACACTTTACTCGAATTTGAAGAGCTTTACAACTTGAAGACTTTGCTCGAATTTGAAGAGTTTTACGCCTTAAAAATTTAGTGCAAATTTGGAGAGTTTCGTGATATACAACATAGGCTCATGTGCTAAGAAGCATTATAGCCTGCAGTTTAGGCTGGTGCGTTGAGGAGCATTATATCTTGCAGTCTAAGTACGTGCGTTGAGGAGCATTATAACTTGCAGTTTAATCTCGTGCGTTGAGAAGCATTATAACTTGTAGTTTAAGCTCGTGCGTTGAGGAGCATTATAACTTGCAGTTTAAGCTCATGCATTAAGGAGCATAGTGACATGCATAGACTCTACGGTTTCATTTTTGAATGAAAACTTGCCCCCATCCTCGCCTTCTTGTTCTTCTTCTTCGTCGTACGGCTCAAAGACAGGTAGCCCTTGGTCAGCACTTATGGCCATATTTAGTTCCATATCATGAGCACGAGTTGCTAGTTCTTCAAATGTTTTGGGCTTTATGCCTTGTAAGATATAGCGAAGACCCCAATGCATGCCTTGAATGCACATTTCGATGCCAGAAGTTTCACTAAGGCAATCTTTGCAGTTGAGGCTTAAGCTCCTCCAGTGGTTGATGAAGTCAATAACTAGCTTATCCTTTTGTTGATGAGCATTTGTAAGTTCGATCAAGCTTACGATGCGTGTTGTGCTATAAAAACGATTAAGAAACTCCTGTTCTAACTGTTCCCAACTATTGATAGATCCAGGTTCGAGATTTGTGTACCAATCAAATGCATTACCTTTGAGAGATCAAACAAACTATTTGACAAGATAATTACCGTGCGTTCTAGCATTGTTGAAAGTTTTAACAAAGTGTGCTACATGGTGTTACGGATTTCCCTTGTCATCGAATTGTTGCAACTTAGGAGGTTGATAACCAGCATGCATCTTCAAGTTATCAATTCTTTGCGTATACGGCTTTGCATATGTGAGAGATAATTTGGACGGCGACTCAGGTTTATCTTTGATAGCCTACATGATGAAGTCCTTCAATTTCTCAAAGGGAATTATATCTTCAGTGGAGACTTGAATCTCCTTAGTTGTCGTTGCTTGCTTTTCGGAAGACTCCCATTTCTCTTGTAACCTTTGAATATTTAAAGGTGTTTGTATGGATTCTCTTTCTACTATGCTATCCAACTTATTTGTTAAATTGAAAAGTTTAGCATGTTAATCTTGCATACGCTTTGACAAGCCTTCAACTTCTTTTGTCAAATTTACGAGTTGTTCTTCTACGGTAGAAACTTCAATAACCACTGCTTGCATGATGTTCGTAGAGGATAAAGAATGAAGTAGATCATTATTGGGATAGATCTTGGAGGTCGCATTAATGGAGACTAAAGTAGATTCAGCGCTAAAGTCATCATCATAAGCTTGCATGAAAGGTTTCTCAGACTTAGATAAACTAAGTTGGGCAAGAACGTTTTCGATCCTTTTGGCAACATCGTTCCCTTTTTGGGTCGTGCTTGTAGAGGATCTTGCTCCTTTTGAAGATGAATATCCGAAAATAGGGGTTGACGTGGATGACACTTGGAGTGCTTGTTGTCCTAAAGAGCTTGCTTTTCTCCTTGTAACTGGCCCAAAACTTTCAAAGGTCACATCGGGGATGCTTTCCACATCAACATAGAACTTGGAATTAGCAGCCTCACCGGAAGTTGATCTGGAGTTAATTTTCTGTGAAACCATTTCAATGTTCTTGAATTTTGGTGATTGAAAAGTTGAGATGAGAGGTAGAGATTATCCCACTGGGCGTGCCAGAATTTGTAGATAATAAATTGCGTCAAGAAAATAAAATCAAGACCGAAAAATATTGTAACAATCATAGTATTTTATTTCAAATAATTTGAGTGTACAATCTGTATGAATGCTCTGATTCTTCTTTCAAATAGTAAATAAATTCAAGGGCTCTTGATCTTTATGTTGAATTTATATTTATTGCCACAGACGTTGATCTTGGATTCAACTAGCACGAACTTTGATTTGAACTCGTACTCCTTGAATCTTGATTTGTTCTTCGTTCTTGAGCTTGAGCTTGATTTGTTCTTCGTTCTTGAGCTTGAACTTGATTTCTTGAACTTGAACTTGATTGCTTGAAGCTTGAAACCTGTAGAGAAATTTATGGCATTTGATCCACGAGCTCTCTCTTGCTTCTTGTTATAAGTTATGGTACTCTTTCTGGGTTATGAAGACCCCTATTTATAGTTGTGGGAGGGAAGAGTTATGATAAGAACAAACTCTTTCCGATCAATCAAATTGAAGTGTGATAAAGCCGCATTTGATTGGCTAGAAAATGTTACTTGCACACGTGGCACAATTTCATTAGCTTTTTAATGTGACTTGGCATGCCTTGTCATTTTGACACGTGGAATGATCCTATTGGCTCTTCCTCTTGACTTGGCATGCCAGTCATATGGTACCAAATTGGACCTCTAGGAAGATGACATCTTGGGCTTAATGAAGTGAGCTCATCACTTTAACCCAATTAAATGGGCTAGCCCAATGAATTTTGACCTATTTATTTAATCCATATATAATGAACTTATGTAATTAATCCAATTCTATTAGCCCTATAAATTTTGTTTGGACTAAAATATCTTGAATTTAAAATATAATCCAAATTATTTTATCGATTTATATTCGATAAAATTTAAATGCTTACAACTGTGATTATGTTTCGATCAACACCAGTAATTTTCTAGAATTATTCTATCGAACTAACTCTAGTTACCAATTCAAAATGACTCACTTAGATTCCCTTAAAGCTTCGTTATATCTAATCCCACTATTAAATCCGAATAATTAATCTCTTAACTACTTAAAAGTGATATTATTCAATAACAACTAATTTTGTAATCTCTCTCAAGCAATACAAAATAATAAGGTACAGCTAATCGATGGTCATTCAACTAATAACAATTAATACGTAGTTGAACAAGTAGAGAGTAAAAACGATTCGAAAATTCAGTCAATTATTCATCCAAAAATCAGTCCCATCAAAATCATAGATAAAAAGTTTAGCTACTCATAATAATAGGTAAATATACCATTCTAGAATTCATAACCAACAAGAAATGTGAAAGAAAGAAGAAACTCATCGACAAATCTTCTTCGTCTTCGCTTCCCGTGTGTATCCTCCAAGAATAGTTCCCCCACCCCCTCCCCTCAAACAATCATTCTAGAATGTATTTATATTATTTAGTGTTTGCATAGGGCGGCCTTGTCCGATCCAATCTCGGACAGGAGAATTGGGTGCTCGTTCACAAGCCTTACATTGCAAGAGAAAGCAGACTAGCGTTTTCAGCTCTTTCCCAGCAAATTATGCGATGGGCCTCGTGTTTGCCTCATTCACTGCCTCCTTTGGAGGCTAAAACTTCGTGGAGTCCAGGCCTGCTCGTGAGGTCAGACGACCTGGCTTTTCAGTTTCTCTGTGTTCTTCGCTCAATTCTTGCACCAATTCGATCCATAACAGTCTTTTTTTGTCACATTCATTCCCTACTCATGTAAAGCACGTAATGAGTTTAAAATGCGTCACAAGCCATGCGAATTATGGTATGTAAGCACAAAATATGAGGCAGATTTATACGAAATATATACAGTTCTAGATGAATCTCACCCTACACTTAGTCTCTTATTCTCGCTCGAGCAACTTTTAGAACTCAGTACAAGGCAAGAAATATTTTTAAACTTGCTCAGGTATCACAACTACTGATAATGGCTTATATCAACACTTAGAACCTAACATATACATTCAAATGCCAAGACTATTTAAAACATTCAAATAATTTCCTCCAAAATCCTAGCCTCAGCAATTGACTCCAATACATTTTTCTATGACTTGCTTTCTTATGTCAACTCAAGACTTGAGTACTCTTATAAACTGTATTCGAAAATATTTTTTACAAAAGTAAAACAGAAACATAAACTAAAGTAGAAAAATTAAAAGTTCTGAGCCCAACATAAAACTATGTTTCCTTAAAAAATTTAATCCACTCACTATTACCCAAAGTTATTAGATTAATTTCTCTCAGGATAGAATGGAACAACTATTCTTTAATACCTCCAATGAAAATTATAGAACTTCGTCGAACTCAACAAATGATAGTAAACCACACTAATGCTTACTTTTTATTTTGAAAATAATGTAGAATTGCAAAGAAGAGAGGGAGAATGTATAAAGATTTTATGTTGTTCAGTGTCTGAAAAATGAGGATAATCCTCTGTATTTATAGCCAACGATTTGGGTCTCAACATGTGCTAAGATACCTGTTCGTTTGAGAAGGTGTCTGTTCGCAAGCAATTAATTAAATCTCTGTTAGGCGCGAATTTGACCGTTGAAAAAATTACCGTAGCGAATTTGAAATTAAAAAATTACTCGAAAAAATATCATAAAAAATAAATTATGGGAAAATTATTTTTTGTCCAAAACAATTTATCAAACAATCATATCAATTGACCAAATCTGAATCTAAAGCCGAAGCCGAGCCGAGCGAGCGAGCAACGACGACGGCGCGAGGCACCACTGCTTCTCAATTCTTTAAGAGCTAGAATATGTGCTTCTCTACATAAACAGAAGGATTTTCTTTTCATTTTCTGACGAGGGACAAAGTGCCTTAGTAAAAGGAATACTTCAAACTTTTCATTTTCCTCCAATTCTTTTCCCTCTATTTTTCATTCACACCCCTTTATTTTATTAGATAAAAATCCAACAATCCCCCACATGAATGGGGAATGACTATCTAAAAATATGCATACATGAAAAAAACTATGTGATTTAAAAGTAAGGATTAATCACAACTAGATAAGTAGGTTTTCTTTTAAACTTTCCGTAGTGAACTTATGTCAGATATACTCGGTCAATCTGTAGATTTGATATATTTGAACCGTCAAACTTTGGTGTACCTAGACAGTCATAAGTCATACAATCAACCCTTTATCTGTCTTTGGTTCTCATTGTTGTATTTGTTTCAGCCATGAACACTGATTGGTTCATAAGTTCGTAGAGAACTGGCTTTACAAAATTCTCCTTGAAGCGGCTTACACTTCACACTTAGATAGCTGATTCCTAAGCATGTTATCCCGTAGATATACTATTTGATATACTCTATATCAAACATAGACACCATTAAAAAGTTTTAATGCTTTATGCTTGGGATTGAAGATTGTCTTCATCACGAGAATGAACCAAAGTTTTATTTGACAATGTTGAATCGTCATTAATGACTTTGTTTGATCTCCTTGAACCTAGATCTTGGGATCTCCAGTCTTCTAGGTAGAGTTACATGCCACAATGACTTGTTCTCGGCCATAGTCTCATTTTCTTCAATGATTTATCAACAACCTCTCTAGTTAGGCCTTTTGTAAGAGGATCCGACACATTATCTTTTGACTTTACGTAGTCAATTGTGATAATTTTATTAGAGAGTAGTTGTCTAACGGTATTATGTCTTTGTCATATGTGACGAGATTTGCCCTTATCCATAACACTCTCAGCCCTTTCTATTGCTACTTTACTATCACAATGTATGCATATAGGAGCCATTAGTTTGGGCCAAAAAGGAATATTTTCCAAGAAATTCTGGATCCATTTAGCTTCTTATCCAGCCTTATCTAAAGTTATAAACTCAAACTCCATTGTAGAGCGAACGATGCATGTCTGTTTGGATGATTTCCACGACACTGCTCCTCCACTAATGGTAAAATGTATCCACTTGTGGACTTTTTTTCTGCTGATCCATTAATCCAATTCGCATCACTATATCCTTCAATTATCGCATGATACTTATTATAGTGCAAAGCATAATCTTGGGTATGTCTTAAATACCCCAAAACCCTTTTCATTGCCATTCAATGTGTTTGGTTGGGATTACTTATGTAACGACTCAGTTTACTTATTGCACAAGCTATATCAGGTCGTGTACAATTCATGATATACATCAAACTTTTCAACCCTCGAACATAATCCAATTGAGATCTACTCTGGCCTAAATTCTTTGTAAGAGCAACATTTACATCAATCTGGGTCTTTGCAACTTTAAAATCTAAATACTTGAATTTTTAAGTACCATATTGAGATTGAGACAATGTCAGACCTTGAGGAATCTTATGGATTTTAAATCCTAAAATTAAATCAATAACTCATAAGTCTTTCATATCAAACTTACTAACAAGCTTACACTAAGTAGAATTTATGTCTGCAATGTCTTTGCTCATTATTAATATATCATCAACATATAAACAAACAATGACTATGTGATTTTGATTGTTCTTAATGTAAACATATATATAGCCTAGATTCCCTTCAGGTTATTGTATATAAATTTCTTCCTCCAAATCTCCATTTAAGAATGTTGTCTTCACATCCATAAGATAGATTTCAAGGCAATACACGACGGCTAATGCTATTAATTCCTGAATATATGTAATTCTTGTTACCAACGAATCTGTGTCAAAGAAATCAAGACCTTCTCGTTGTCTAAACCCTTTGATGACTAATTGCCTTATATTTTTCAATAGTACCACCATAATTTATTTTCCTTTTGAAAATTCACTTACAATTTAACGACCAGACCGGTCGTTTTGAGATCTAGCACATCTTTTGAAAATTTGAGGCCTTGATTAGCTTCACTTCATGTATGATTACTTGTACGTGTGGTCGGAATTAAATTTCAGGAAGATTCAGATGGAAAATTCTCAATTCAAAAGCCTTTAGTTGGAAGAGTTGACTAATATTTGACTTTTGTGTAAACGATCTCGAAATTGGAATTTGAAGGATTCAATAGGTTTGTATGATGATTTTGGACTTGTACGTTTGTTCGGGTCGAGTATCGAGTAGTCTGGGAGCATTTCAGCGCCTATTATGGAAGGTTGGCATTTTGAAAGATTAAGAATTTCTTAAGTTTGATTTAAAGTGAATTTTGGTGTTATCGATGTCCGTTCGGGGTTCTGAGCCTTAAAATAGGTTTATATTGTGATTTATGACTTGTGCATAAAGCTTGACGTCATTCCGGAATGTTTAACTATAATTCGGACGCGTTCAGTCAAGTTTAAAAGTTTGAAAGTTACAGAAAGGTATCGATCGTTGATTCGTAGTTTTGATGTTGTTTGACGTGATTTGAGGCTTCGAGTAAATTTGTATCATGTTTTGCGATGTGTCAATATGTTTGGATGGGGTCCCGGTGGCCTCAGGTTTGATTCGGATTGAAATCAGAGTGAGAATTTGGCCTTATGCAATTTCTAGTGGCAGCAGATCTGGTTTAACCACACCTGCAAGGTATTGGTAGTAGGTGAGCAGCCGTAGAAGCGGCCAAGGGGATCGCAGAAGAGGTTCTGGACGAGCTGGGCAGTGTCCGCAGGAGCGAGCCTATTTCCGCATCTGCGAGCTCGCAGATGCGGGAAATGGAGAGCAGAAGCGAAATGGCGAGGAGGAGTGGTTTTCCGCATATGCGAAGGTTCAAGCGCAGGTGGGAAGTGTATTCCGCATAAGCGAAAAGGGGCCTTGGGATGAAGAAGCGCAGAAGCGGAGGAATTCCGCAGAAGCGAACCCGCAGAAGCTGACCCTTGTCCGCAAAAGTGAAGTGCTGGAGGCAGGGGTGTTCGCTGATGCGATGTTTAGACTGCACCTGTGGGACCACAGATACGGTCAAGTGACCGAAGGTGCTTAAGTACGGGGGTTTGGCTCATTTTCATCTCATTTCATCCAAGAGAGCCGACCTTGGAGCGATTTTTGGGTGCCATTTTTATCGTCAATCATGAGGTAAGTGATTTCTAAATGTTTTGAGTTATATATATGAATTTAGGCTTGTAAATTCATGAAATGTTATAGAAATTGTGGAGCTTTTGAAGAAAACCTAAAATCTGATATTTTGGATTTTTACCAAGAAATTGGACATGGAATTGGGAATAAATTATATATTTGAATTTGTAATGTTATGTGTGATGTTTATCTTCAAAAACATTTGGAATCCGGATACGTGGGCCCGAGAGTTGACTTTGTGGTCTTTTCGAGCGGAGTTGGAATCATTATAAATCGTTAAATTATACACATTAGGGTATATTTTGATTGATTTGCACATTGTTTGACTAGTTTTGGATTGATGGCCATCGGTTTGAGGTATTAGAGAGACGTTGGTGCCGATTACGAAACTTCAGAGCGAGGTAAGACTCCACTCTAACCTTGTGAGGGTGAAATTTACCCCGTAGGTGTTGTTCTTTATGTATGCTACATGTTGTGGGAGTCGCACACGTATGAGGTGACGAGTGTCCGTGCGTATGCTAGAATTCCTGATTATGTCCGGGTAGAATTAGGTTCACACCATGCTTTAATTGTACTATTTGAGCTATCCTTGCCTGTTTAATTCCTTTATTTCGCATTGCGACTTGAGACTAGGCTTGCGTAGAGTGATAGACTCGCTATGGTAGAGGTTTGACGAGCTACTTGATTAGCCGCGGAATAATTGTGCTTCCTTACGAATTTCTCCCGCGTTGTGCGTTTTCATCGAAAAACTTCCTTAAATTTCCTAACTCACACGTATATTCGTGAGTGGGGTCAAGGACCCGTTAAAGATTCATATTCTAATGGGATCGGGTTATTCGCCTCGGCATGATTATGTACCACATTCTTATGGGAAGTGCCGTTTGCCTCGGTAGTATCATATTCTTATGGGATCGGGCCGTTTGCCTCGACATTTCTATAAAATACTCTTATGGGATCGGGTCGTTCGCCTCGGCAACTTCATGAAACACTCATATGGGATCGGGCCGTTCGCTTCGGCAGAATCGTGCTTAATATTTGAGAAAATGCCAGCATATCCGTGATCTTTCCTGATTTGAGTTGTGACAAATCTATTGGGTGGGGACCATTTTATATATACTCCGACTGAGGAGGTAACCAATAATTTAGAGCTTGTGTTTAGTGTTCAAAGGAGGATTGTACCACGTACCTGTATTTATTTATACTGTTTATTTACCTTGTCTCATACTTGCTTACTTCCTTCTGTATTTGATTTATTGGACCACTACTAAGTATCGATGTCGACCCCTCGTCACTACTTCTCCGGGGTTAGGCTAGATACTTATTAGGTACGCGTTGATTTACGTACTCATGCTACACTTTTGCACTTATTGTGTAGGTATATATTTATGGTGGTCTTTTGGGTGCAAAGGCGCCGCTATAGCAGGGACTTTACGATGAGTTGCACCCCTTGTTACGATCCGCAGCATATAGAGTCTCCATCAGAATTATTTATATTTTCCTATCTAACTTGTATTCCAAACAGATGTTGTATTGTTATTGTACCTTTTATTAGATGTGCATGCACTTGTGACACCAGGTTTTGTGGGTTGTTCTAGAAGTTGTTTTTGGAATGTTTTATCTTGGCACACCTTTACTTTATATTTTAACTAACTGTAAGTAACTACGATTTATTTTAATGCACTGACCTATCTATCTAAATAATATTCATGATTTAAAAATTAATAAAATAAATAATTAAGTGTTGGCTTGCCTAACGGCTTGGTATCAGAGTGATAGGTTCACTTAGGTCTCATAAGTCACGAGCAAAGTCTAGTAGAGTTTTGCGGATCGGTACGGAGAAGTTTATACTTATCTTCGAGAGGCTATGGGGCTATTAGGAGCACTTCCCTTCTTGATTCCTCATCGTGTTATTTGATTCCATGAGGCTTATGCCTTCGTTCCCTTTCTACTCATTCTTATACGATGAGGAGTGCTTGCTATAAGTTGTGCTACACGAGTTGTGAAGATGCTACAGATGCGGTGCGGGATGCTTTCTCCTACGGATGCGGGCGAGTCATTATCTCTGCCTTATGGAGGAGTATTCTATCATTTCAGCCTATTTTTGGTATGGCCTACAGTCGGGATTTGATATCTACGAACTTGGTGGAACTCTTGTTAATATTGTGGTGTCTTCATCCTTGATTGAATGCATTGGGCCTCGTCAGGATGTTGGTCTTCTTTTGTTTGCCTCTAGGCTCATTGTTGTGGGATGGAACCTAAGAAAACATTATCCGAGATGGTTGTGTGCTGTGACTTCAGGATCGAATCGGCATTTCCAGTGTTGATGGTTCAAAGGAGATAATCTCTGAGGTGGTAGGCCTAGAAAATTTTGAATATGGCGAGAAGGGCTTGATAACATATTGTTGGACCTTCGGGCGATGTTAAATGAATGAATAGATTCTTACGGAGATCAGTTTGGACATAGGGAGGTTAGTTGATTTCATGATGGATGCGACTATAGCAATGAAGTTAGAGGAGGTCGAGATTAGGGTGCACATGTGGGCTATCTCCTGTGAGCAGGTTAGCGCTTGCGTGATTTTGAAGAGGTTCTTACGAAGAGTACTACTTTCTTCCTAAACTGGGATGAATGTACTGCGAGGTGAGCTTGGATCGCTTGAAGAAGATGGTACGATAGTTATGAGGTCGGGTGTACGATTGTGGCAGATAATTCAGGATGTGTTATGATTAGTCCAACAAGAACTTGGGAGAAATGTGGTTGAGCAATGGTGAGGATGAGTCATTGTGACTTATGGAATTATGTAATTGTGGCTCAGAGCTAAGTGGGGGAGCCCACCGTCTATGATGATGTGCCTTTGTAGTTTCGGGTTATCAGTATGTTGGTGGATTATTTATTACTAAGGGGAAAAAACATCAGGGGTAATTTGAGCAGGGGATTTGATGGATATGACGTATAAGGGAAAGTATTCATCCGATTTCTTCATTGGAGTGCTCATATGCTAGCGGAGCACTAGTTATGTGGTTTGATAATCAAGACTGTATTAGAGTGGGCGACTCTCAATAATGGTCCTAATGGATTCAACATTTAAGGTGTGGTGCTTAAGGATTTTTCGGGTTCGTTATGTGGTTGAAGACTGGGTTTTGTATCAGGGTGTGAAGGGTACTTAGAGAATTCTATGTTATCATCGGGTCTGCGGTCCAATGTTAGAGAAGTGGGAGAAACAACTTCAGATTCGCAGAAGATCTAATCAGCGCGGTGTATCAGTTGGAGATACTATTGAGTGCATGAATAGGGTATGAAAATGGCTTATGGATGTTGAGACGACGTGGTCTCGTGATTTGGGGTCACTCGGGATAAGTGTTGTTTGAGGTATGTTATGTATTTCAAGGGAGCTATTATTATTTTGTAGGCAAGTCAAGGGTAAATCGGAAGAAGTTGGGTCAGTAAGTGATGGGTTGAATCGGCATGGTTGTGGAAATGATCAGTTCCTTCGGTAGGTTAAGCTATATAGGTGATTCGTGGCTTTACGTGTGGGCTTGACAACCACTGTAATTTGATTGATTTGGAGGTATTTGATTATGAGGGTCTGTTATGTGTAGATGGATCCCGGAAGAGTTATGGTGGTTTAGACCACAACTTGAGGTTTGTATTTTCTGCGGTTATGGGAATTCAGTTGCGTGTTGCGATTATTCCTCTGAAATGTGTTCAGTGAAAGGGTTCTAGACGATCAAGTATTTATTCTATTGGTGGTTCAGGAGGTATGATGAAATTTTTGTACTCTCGCGTGGCGGCATGATAAGTGTAGTGAGCGGTATGCAAATTGGAAGTTGAGGATCAAGGTTGCGAAGATGACTTGATTATTCGCATGTGTATTTTGGTCCGCTGTAGCTTGTCGTTATTGCACCTTAGTCGTGCTTGAGTTTTTGTAGCGCGGGGCGCTACCCGCCTCCCCAAGAGTCATATGATTTTGCACTAGGCATGCTTGTGGTCGATATTCGGACATTCCGTTGGTATGATCATTATGGCTCGATGGGTATTTCCTTATTGATTGTTATGTGTGGATCGGGTGGCGCGCCGCCACGGGTTTGATGCTTGGATCGGGTTGCACGCCACAATGGTATCATGTGTGGATCGGGTTGCACGCCGCAACAGTGAGATATTGAGTACGGATCCCTATACTTATTTCTGTGTATTTTGTTTCCCATTCTCTGATAAAGGTTCATAGCATTTGTTCGAATGCTTTATTCATTACGCATGCCGGGTAGTTCTTTTCCAAAGTTCGTTCTTCCTTATGTGTCATATTCGAATTGTAGCTTGTTGGCACATTGATGGCGTCATATGAGACTTGGTTAGTATTTGAGGTGGCTTATTGCCCGATTAGCTTGTACTGGGTGAGACGAGGTTATTGGACCTGAAATCATTGCGATCAGATTTATGCTAGGTGTATTAAAGAGAATGTGTCACTATTCAGTACAGAATGAGGTAACGGTTATTGTCAAGCTGAGAAACTCTGTGAGTTATTGATTTCACGAGTGGTTATGAGTTCATGTCTATCTCTTTAATAATTGCAGTTTTGTGAGGGTTGAGACCGGGCTTATATGTGTTACGAGGTATACTACGGGCATCGGGTCAGTAAATTTGCAGCTGTTGCACTTGGAGGAGGTTACCATCGACAAATGAGCTATGCGGTGCATTGTGTGATGTACGCATGGGTGCATGATCATGTGTGGGTTCAGCGTGTGGAGATTGATACAGTGTTCTTATGTTAGAATCAGGTCTTGTAGAGAGATTCAGAGGTTGGAATTTAGTCCTAAGGCTTGGTGGCTAAATAAAAGGGAGGATCTTCACTCTGCCTCGAGCTAATGAATTCACCTGGGTTGTGGTGGCACGGGCAGGTACACAAGGTGTTGAGTAGTGATTTTGAGGCAACTCCGGAGCAGTTCTTGGCACGTTCGAGGACGAACGCATGTTTAAGTGGGGGAGAATGTAACGACCCGACCGGTCATTTTGAGCTCTAGCGTATTGTTTGGCAGTTTGAGGCCTTGAGTAGATTCACCTCATGTATGATGACTTGTACGTTTGGTCGGAATTGAATTTCAAGAAGATTCGGATGGAAAATTCTCAATTTGGAAGCCTTAAGTTGGAAGAGTTGACTAAGGTTTGACTTTTGAGTAAACGATCTCAGAATCAGGATTTGAAGGTTCCAATAGGTTTATATGATGATTTCGGACTTGTGCGTATGTTCGGGTCGAGTATCGGGTTGTCCGGGAGCATTACGGCGCTTATTATGGAAGGTTGGCATTTTGAAAGTTTAAGAATTTCTTAAGTTTGATTTGAAGTGAATTTTGGTATTATCGATGATCGTTCGGGTTCTGAGACTTGGAATAGGTTCGTATTGTGATTTATGACTTGTGCATAAAGTTTGGCGTCATTCCGGAATGCTTAAGCATAATTCGAACGCGTTCGGTGAAGTTTAAAAGTTTGAAAGTTAAAGAAAGGTTTCGATCGTTGATTCATAGTTTTGATATTGTTTGATGTGATTTGAGGTTTCGACTAAGTTTGTATCATATTTTGAGATGCGTTGGTATGTTTGGTTGGGGTCCCGGGGGCCTCAGGTTTGATTCAAATTGAAATCGGGGTAAGAATTTGGCCTTATGCAATTTCTGGTGGCAGCAGATCTGGTGTAACCGCACCTGCGAGGTTTTGGCCGCAGGTACGGAGCTGCAGGTGCGGAGCCGCAGAAATGGCCAAGGGGATCGCAGAAGCGGTTCTAGGCAAGCTGTGCAGTGGCCGCAGGAGCGAGCCTATTTCCGTATTTGCGAGCTCGCAGACGCGGGCAACGGAGCGCAGAAGAGATGAGGCGAGGAAGAGTGGTTTTCCGCATATGCGAAGGTTCAAGCGCAGGTGTACTTCTGCAGTTGGGAAGTGTATTCCGCAGAAGCGAAAAGGGTCCTTAGGATGAAGAAGCGAAGAAGCGGAGGAATTCTGCATAAGCTGAACCCGCAGAAGCTGACCCTTGTCCGCAAAAGCGAAGTGCTGGAGGCAGGGGTGTTCGCAGATGAGATGTTTAGACTGCACCTGTGGGACCACAGATGCGGTCAAGTGACCTCAGGTGCGATGATCGCTGGGCAGAATGCCTTGTTAAGTACGGGGGTTTGGCTCATTTACATCTCATTTCTTCCATGAGAGCCGACCTTGGTGCGATTTTGGGGTGCCATTTTCATCGTCAATCATGAGATAAGTGTTTTCTAAAAGTTGTGAGTTATATATACGAATTTTGGCTTGTAAATTAATGAAATTTTATAACAATTGTAGAGCTTTTGAAGAAAACCAAAAATCTAATGTTTTTGGATTTTTACCACGAAATTGGACATGGAATTGAGAATAAATTATATATTTGAGTTCGTAATGTTTTATGTAATGTTTATCTTCAAAAACCTTTGAAATCCGAATACGTGGGCCCGAGAGTTGACTTTGTGGACTTTTCAAGTGGAGTTGGGAATCATTATAACTCGTTAAATTATACCCATTGGGGTATATTTTGATTGATTTGCACATTGTTTGACTAGTTTTGGATTGATGGCCATCAGTTTTAGGTGTTAGAGGGACGTTGGTGCCGGTTACGAAACTTCGAAGCGAGGTAAGTTTCCTGTCTAGCCTTGCGAGGGTGAAATTTACCCTGTAGGTGTTGTTCTTATTGTATGCTACATGTTGTGGGAGTCGCGCACATATGCGGTAACGAGTGTCCGTGCGTATGCTAGAATTCCTGATTATGTCCGGGTAGAATTAGTTTTACGCCATGCTTTAATTGTACTATTTGAGTTATTCTTTCCTGTTTAATTCCTTTATTTCGCATTGCGACTTGAGACTAGGCTTGCGTAGAGTAATAAACTCTCTATGGTAGAGATTTGACGAGCTACTTAATTAGCCGTGGAATAATGGTGCTTCCCTTACGAATTTCTCCTGCGTTGTGCATTTTTAACGAAAAGTTTTCTTAAATTTCATAACTCACACGTATATTCATGAGTGGTGTCAAGGACTCGTTAAAGCTTCTTATTCTAATGGGATCGGGTTATTCGCCTCAGCAGGATTATGTACCATACTCTTAAGGGATCAGGTCGTTCACCTCGGCTGTATCATATTCTTATAGGATCGGGTTGTTCACCTCGGCAGTATCATATTCTTATTGGATCAGGCCGTTCGCCTCGGCAGTATCATTTTTTATGGGATTGGACTGTTTACCTCGGCATTCTCATACTCTTATGGGATTAGTCTGTTTGCCTCGGCATTTCTAAAACATACTCTTATGAGATCGGGTCGTTCGCCTCGGCAACTTCATGAAATACTCCTATGGGATCGGGCCGTTCTCCTTGGCAGAATCGTGCGTAATATTTAACAAAATGCCAGCATATCCGTGAGCTTTCCTGAATTGAATTGTGACGACCTATCGGGTGGGGACCATTTTATATATACTCCGACTGAGGAGGTAACCGATAATTGAGAGCTTATGTTTACTATTCAGAGGAGGATTGTAGCCCATACCTATATTTGTTTATACTATTTATTTACCTTGCCTCATACTTGCTTACTTCCTTCTGTATTTGATTTATTGGACCACTAGTAAGTGTCCATGTCGACCCCTCGTCACTACTTCTACGGGGTTAGGCTAGATACTTACTAGGTACGCGTTGATTTACGTACTCATGATACACTTCTGCACTTATTGTGCATGTATATATTTCTGATGGTCTTTTGGGCGCAAAGGCGTCGCTATTGCGGGGACTTTACGGTGAGCTGCACCTCTTGTTACGATCCGCAGCATACAGAGTCTCCATCAGAATTATTTACATTTTTGTGTCTAACTTGTATTCCAAACAGATGTTGTGTTGTTATTGTACCTTCGATTAGATGCCCATGCATTTGTGACACCGGATTTTGTGGATTGTTCTAGAAGTTGTTTTTGGATTGTTTTACATTGGCACACCTTTACATTATATTTTAATTAACTGTAAGTAACTACGATTTATTTTAATGCACTGACCTCTCTATCTAAATAAGATTCATGGTTTTAAAACTAATAAAATGAACAATTAAGTGTTAGCTTGCCTAACGGTAACGTTGGACGCCATCACGACATATAGTGGATTTTGGGTCGTGACATACAACTTAAAGGTTTATTTCTTGGAGGAAGATCAACCAATTCTCAAGTATCATTACTTAATATGGATTCTACCTCACTATTGACTGCCTCTTTCCAATAGTGTGCTTCCGAGGAAGATATTGCTTCTTTAAACATTTGAGGCTCATTTTCTTACAAGAATACCAGAAAATTTGGTCCAAAGGAAGTAGTTCTCCTTTGACATTTACTACGTCTTGGATTTTCTTTATTAAATGTACTTTCCTTTGCTTCTTCCCGAGGTTGCTTAGATTTTTCACTAGATGAATCAAATTCTTTTTTATACAGATAAATATTCTCAAAGAATTCAGCATTATAAGATTCGATCACCTTATTAATATGAATGTCGAGATTTTTTAATTTACGAACCAGAAAGCAATATGTCTTACTATTTGTTACTTATCCTATGAAAATGCAATCAACCGTTTTCGGTCTGGTTTTTACCTTTTTGGGTTTACAAACTTGCATTTTATCTAAGCACCCCCACATTTTAAAATATTTATGTGGGTTTCCTTCCTTTCCATTGTTCATACGGAATAGATTGCATTTTGCTATAGGGAACTCGATCAAGTATTCGATTAGCTGTAAGAATAGCTTTCCCCCACGAGTTCAGAGGTAAACCACACTTTATCAACAAGGCACTCATCATCTCCTTTAGCGTTTTGTTCTTTCATTCCACAATTCCATTAGATTGTGGCGAGTAAGGGACAGTTGTTTGCTGAATAATGTCATATTCCAAACATATTTTCTCAAAAGGAGATTCATATTCTCTACCCTAATCACTTCTTATCATTTTAATCTTTTTATTTAGTTGTGTTTCAACTTCAGTTTTATATTGCTTGAACACGTCAATTCCTTAATCTTTACTACTAAGTAAGTAAATATAGCAATTTATATGGTACTATCGTCAATAAAAATTATGAAATATTTTTTTTACCGCGAGATGATATTGACTTTATGTCACAAATATCTGTGTGAATTAAGTCTAAAGGATTTGAATTTATTTCAACTGACTTATAAGGATGTTTAACATACTTTGATTCCACACATATTTGATATTTCAAATGATCACATTCAAATTTAGGCAATACTTCCAAGTTAACTATTTTTCTATAGTTTTGAAGTTGACGTGACCTAAACGTGCATGTCATAAATTATTTGACTCAAGTAAGTAAGAAGAAGCTTTAACTTTATTAATATCAATAGCTATTACATTAAGCATGAAATCACTAAATTCTTTTCCTACTTCGGTAACCTTTTCCTACATATACATCATTCTTACTTATTACAACTTTATCGGAAATAAACGCACACTTAAATCCATTCTTGATAAGAAGTCCAGCAGAGACTAAATTCTTGCAAATTACAAGAACATGGAGAATATTATTTAGAGTCACAACTTTGCCGAAGTCTTCTTCAAAGATATCTTTCCAGCTCCTTCAATTTTGGTAGTTGTGGAGTTTCCTATAAATATAGTCTCTTTGGGCTCTGCGGGAACATAAGAGGCAAACAACTCTTTGTTAGCACAAATATGGTGAGTGACTCCAGAATCAATCCATCACTCCTTGGGATATCCTACCAAGTTGCATTCAGACAGCATGGCACATAAGTCCTCTATTCCTTATTCTTTTCAATCATGTTTGCTTGACTCTTCTTCTTGTCCTCCTTTGGTGCACGGTAGTCCACAACCTTATGTACAATATTTCCACAGTTGTTGCAATTGCCTTTGAACTTCTTCTTGCTCGGGTAATTCTTTGGTCCAAACAGCTTCATCCTCTTTTTATTGCTTGTCGAAGCTTTGTCAATAATATTTGCTCCCATTATTGTTGAATTTTCACGGGACTTCTTTTTAGCAGCCTTGACGTCTTCTTCAATCTGTAGAGGAACAATAAGTTCTTCAAGAGTCATCTCCTTGCGCTTATATTTCAAGTAATTCTTAAAGTCCATCCACAACAGAGGCAACTTTTCAATAAATGTCGTAACTTGAAATATTTTATTTATGACCATACCTTCAATCATAATTTTATAATTAGTAATATAATCAATATATTTCATAAAAATATTGATTCGGTTTATACCTTCAGAAAAGAGGTCATGAACGATAACTTACAGTTCTTGGACTTGAGTTATGACAGATTTGTCGTCAACCATTTTGAAGTCCAGATATTTGGCGGCTACAAACTTCTTAAGTCTAATATCTTCAGTCTTGTACTTCTTTTAAAAAGCATTCCAAAACTCTCTTGATGTTTTCATGATACTTTAAATATTTTACAAGTCATTCTAAGCAACTCAAAATATATGTTTTGCACAAGAAGTAAAAATGCTTTCATGCCTTTGTGACCACAAATCGCTCATTGTCAGGAATTCCTTCTGCCAATACCGGAACGTCCTCACTAATAAATCGCTGTAAAATGATCATGGTTAGATAGAAGAATATTTTCTACTGCCAACGCTTAAAATCTGTATCAAATATTTTTTTGGCCTTTTCTGTCGGTGCCATCAGTGGTGCAGGCGTTGTGCGAGTTGATGATGTAGTAGGCATTGCAGCAGTATTTATCGCCACATTAGTCATGGTAACAAAACCATTTTGTTGTTCCGTATATGTTATCATTTTTCTGTAAAAGAAATTGACACAATCATTATTTTGTAATAATAGAGGATCGTACATAATCTGTAACGACATGATCGGTCGTTTTGAGCTTTAGCGTTCTATTCGGGGGTTTGAGACTTTGAGTAGCTTCATATTATGTATTATGACTTGCGTGTGTGATTGGTTTCGGTTTTCGGGCGTTTCAGAATTGATTTGGAAGAATGATTCTCGTTTTAGAAGCTTTAAGTTGGAAGAGTTGACCAAGGTTTGACTTTTGGGTAAATGGACTCGAAATCGGGTTTTGATTGTTTTGATAGGTTTGTATGATGATTTTGAACTAGTACGTATGTTCGGATTTAGTTTCGGAGGTTCCTAGGAGAATTCGACACTATTTGTCGAAAGTTGGCAATTTGAAGAACTTAAGAGTTCATATGTTTGACCAAGAGTTGACTTTGATGTTATTGAACTCCAATTGGTGTTCCGAGACTTTGGATAGGTCTATAGTTGAATTGAGTTTGTGTGCAAAGTTTGAAAGTAATCCGAAGTGTTTAGGTGGGATTCAGACGCTATTTTGAAAGAATAAAGATTTAACAACTTAAGAGAAATTCTATTCGGTTTGAACCTCGATTCTTTGTTGTGATGTTCCCGTGGGTGTTTTGAGACTTTACGTTTGTATGATGTATTTGTACTTGTTGGTATGATTGTGTAATGACCCGGTCGGTTGTTTTGAGCTCTAGCGCATCGTCCGACAGTTTGAGGCCATGAGTAGCTTCACTTCAGGTATTATGACTTGTACTTGTGGTCGGAATTGAATTTCGGGAAGTTCGGAAGTGATTTGAAAAGAAAATTCTAATTTCGTAAGCTTAAAAATGAAAAAATTAACTACGGTTTGACTTTTGAGTAACGACCTCGGTATCGGGATTTGAAGGTCCGAATAGGTTTGTATAGTGATTTCGGACTAGGGCGTATGTTCGGGTTGAGTATCGGGTGGTCCAAAAGCATTTCGGTGCTTATTATGGAAGGTTGGCATTTCGAATTTTTAAGAATTTCATAAGCTTGGTTTGAAGTGGATTTTGATGTAATCGATGTCCGTTTGAGGTTCCGAGCCTTGGAATAGGTTCGTATTGTGATTTGTGACTTGTGCGTAAATTTGAAGTCATTCCGGATTGATTTGGTGCGTTTCGGCACAAGATATAGAATTTGAAAATATGAAAATTTATAAGTTGACTCGAGGCGCGAGTCGTAATTTCAATGTTGTTTTGCGTGATTTGAGGCCTCGACTAAGTTCATGTTGCATTTTTGGATGTGTTGGTATATTTGGTTAATGTCCCAAGGGTCTCGGGTGGATTCCGGATAGATAACAGATAGATTTTTGGACTAAGGAAATGTTGGGAGTTTTCTGGTTGCTGGTGCGATCGCTTCTGCGGAAGCTGGGTCGCAGAAGCGAGGATCGCATCGCAGAAGCGAGGAAGGATGGCTGGGGAAGGCTTCGCAAAAGCGAAAAATGGAACGCTTCTGCGGCTTTGCAGAAGCGACAGAGTGGTCGCATAAGCGAGCTAGAGCGCAGAGGCGGCTATGGCTTCACACCTGCGGTTGCGCAGAAGCGGGAAGGAGTCCACAGGTGCGAATGGACTGCTGACCAGTGGACTACACAGATGCATATTTGTGGTCGCAGAAGCGACTTCGCATATGCGAAGATTCTGTTCGCAAAAGCGAAAACTGGGCAGAACATAAGGGATCGAACTTGGTCATTTCGTCATTTTCATTTGGGATTTTTGGAGCTCGGCTCTTGGGCGATTTTGAGGAGTTTGCATCATGCAACACAAGGTAAGTAATTTCCCACTTGTTGTGAGCTAAATGTAAGGTTTATATGTGGATTTAAGGAAGAAAATTTAGGAAAATTGTGGGATTTTGGTAGAAAATCTAGAATTGATAATTTTTTATTTTGACCACGATTTTGAAAATTGAATGAGGAATAAATTATATATTTGAGTTCATAATGTTATGGGTAAGGTTTATCATCGAAAACTTTCAAAATCCGGGCGCGTGGGCCTGACGGTTGAATTTGTTGGCTTTTGAGCGAAGTTGGGAATCATTATAAATTGTTAAATTATACATATTAGGGTATATTTTGATTGGTTTGCACATTGTTTGACTAGTTTTGGAGAGACGGGCATCGGTTTGAGGTTTTTGAGTGGCGTTGGAGCCGGTTATGGAACATCAGAGCGAGGTAAGTCTCCTTTCTAACTCTGTGAGGGGGAAACTACCCCTAGGTAATGTATTTAATATGTGCTACTTATCGTGGGGCTACATACTCACAAGGTGACGAGAGTCTGTACGTAGCTAGATTCATGTTATGTCGGGGTATACTTAGGTTCCCGCCATGCTATAACTGTACTATTTTAGTTGTCCCTTGCCTATTAAACTCCTTTATTTCGTGTTACGACTTGAGACTAGACTTGCGTAGAGTGATAGACTTAATATTGTATAGATTTGACGGGCTTCATGATTAACCGCAGGATAACTGTACTCCTCTTACGAATTTCTCCCGTGCTATGGGTTTTCCTTAAAATTTTATATATCACACGTCTATTCGTGAGTGGGGTCAAGGACCCTTTAAAGCTTCTTATTATAATGGGATTGGGTCGTTCGCCTCGACAGTATAATAGATATATCTATGGTTCGTGCCGTTCGACCATTGGCAGTGCGCACATTATGATGGGATCGGGCCATTCGCCTTTGCAGGATTATGTACCACACTCTCATGGGAGCAGGCCATTCGCCTCGGCAATGTAATAGATGTATCTATGGTTCGTACCGTTCGACCCTCGGCAGTGCACACATTATGATATGATCGGGTTGTACTCCTCGGCATTTCTAGAAAATACTCTTATGGAATCGTGCGTATTATTTGACAAAAAGCCAGAGTTCTGTGAGTTTTCTTGATTTGAACTGTGACGACCTATCTGGTGAGGTCCATTATATATATACTCTGATCGAGCAGGTAACTACTAACTGAGAGCGTGAGTTATTGTTGAGAGGAGGATTGTACCACGTATTTATACTTGTTATTTCATTTATTTATTCTGCTTCACATATGTTTACTTCCTAATGTATTTGAGTTATTGGACCACTAGTAAGTGTCGATGTTGACCCCTCGTCACTACTTCTCTTGGGTTAGGCTAGATACTTACTGAGTAAGCATTGATTTATATATTCATGCTGCACTTATTGTGCATATACATATATGTCTGGTGGTCTTTTGGGCGCAAAGGCGCGGCTATTGCAGGGACTTTACTGTGAGCTGCATTCCATGTTACGATGCGTAGCGTGCAGAGTCTCCACCAGAGTTATTTATATTCTCCTGTGTAATTTATATTTTAGAAAGATGTTGTATTTTATTATATTTCCTACTTGATGCTCATGCACTTGTGACACCGGGTTTTGGGGGGTTTTACGAGTTGTTCATTATTGTAGTTCGTGTAAATATTATCATTTAACCTGTAAATTCTATTTTATACTATTTAATTAATAGAAATTATGATTTCAAAGTAATAAGAAAATGAGTAATTAAGTTGATCGATCACCATTGGCTTGCCTGACGGTGGCGTTAGGCGCCATCATGACCTATAGTGGATTTTGGGTCGTGACAGATTGGATGGGGTCCCTAAAGTCTCGGGTGTATTTTGGAACATTGATTGAGAAACTGTTAAGTTAAGGATTTGATGTTTGACCATGGTCAATATCTGATCAAGATGACCTCATTTCGGTATTTTTAGTGTGCGAGCAGGTTTGTAGCGTGTTTTATATATGGTTTGTGTCCGGAAGGTTCCAAATGAGTTTTAGGTGCTACAACGAAGATTTTCTTATTGCTGTTTTTTTTTCTGGTGTAAATAATTACGAAAATGCTATTACAATTTTCATATTTCTTTTAAAATTTTAAAACATCATATTTCCCTCATTTTAAGGTCAAATTGGGTGATTCAAAAGGCTATTTTGGTTGTAATCTCGAAAGGATCGTATTGGGGTTATAAAACATAAATTTCAATATCAACGAGGACCTGAATCGAGCTACGACAACGGCTGCATTTTTTTTTCTTATTTCAAAATTTAGTTACTTTTTCTCACAAGGTTTTGGAGCTCGGTTTTGGGCGATTTTGGAGGGAATTTTTACTACCTGGATTGGGGTAAGTATTTTTTACTCAGATTTGTTATTATTTCATAATTCCAACCTCGATTTTAGTGTTTGAATAATAATTTGAATTGGAAAAATTAGGGATTTAAGTAAAAAAAATTCTAAAATATAAATTGATTGTTTGAAGGCCGATTTGAGATTGGAATTGAATGATTTTTGTATGATTGGACTCATATTGGAATGGATGTTCGAAATTTGTGTGTTTTGTCGATTTGCGAGGTGCGGGCCCAGGGTTAACTTTTTAGTTTTCATTAAAGATCAAAGCTTTATTATCCGAAATTATTTTCTATGGCTTTTATTTATGATATTAAGGCATTTTGGCTATATTCGAGCCATCCGGAGGTTGTTTCACACGGGAAGGGATTCTTAGATTATTGATTTAGCTTCTTTGAGAAAAGTATCTTGCCTAACTTTGTGTGGAAAAATACCCCTTAGGATTGGGTTTGATTGTACTATTGGAATTATGTGAAAGATGTGTACATGAAGTAACGAGTGTGTACACGGACTTATATGTGATAATTGACATGTTTAGTATTTTAGGTTACTTATAAGTATTTAATTGAAGGTGATATTAGTAGTTCCATCTTTCGTTCTCAAGTTTATTCTTACATACTTTACTTGCATTTGTTATTATATGTTCTAGTTTCCATTGTCGAGGTTACTCTTATATGCATTTATTAGTAGTTGTTGTTACAAGCTGTTATTTTAATTGTTGATTTATTCTCATGCATTTAGTCGTAGTTGCTATTTCATGCTACCCCTCTTATTGTTGAGCTTATGTTATGCATTTGAATTTGAAGTTGCCATTTCATGGAAATACCGTTATTATTGAGTTATGTAAGTTGTAGTTGTTGAGAGCTTTTGGCACATTTGTGGTTGAAATTGTTGGTTATTGGAATACCTTTCCTTGTTGAGTTATTCTTCGTTCATTTTGTTGTTATTGAGATTCTTGTACATGTTGTGGTTGAGCCGTGGCTATGTGTTATGGTAACATTGGTGTTGTTGACGTTTTGGCAAGTTGTGGCATATGGGCACTTGTGGTACGAGTTGTGATTGTGTTGTGATATTGATACGCATGCAGTGGTATAAGGTTAGGGGTTGATACGCATGCGGTGAGATAAGGTGGGGTTTGATACGCGTGTTGCTTATAGGAGAACGACTTGAAGCCATGCTGTGAGATAAGGTGGGCTAAAACGCGTGTAGCTATTTAGGGAAAGATTGTGATTATGACTTGTGAAATGTGATTTCAATACGGTACCTCGGTTGTGATTCTCGTTGTTCATTCTGTGTTGGGACAACTTGTTGATTTGAACGGTTATTCGTTATTTTGATTGTGTTCGGTTATTCGTTGTTATCTTGGTGTTGGAACAATTGTGGCTTCTTGTATGAGTCATACATTCTACGTGATATGCTGTATTGCTTTAACATGCCAATTTGTGCCTCCGTTATAACTTGGTAAATTAATTGTCAATATAAAATTTAATTGCGTGGAGTCATTATATCATATTTTGTTGAGTTGTGGGTAAGATAAAGAAATAATAGAATTATTGACATGCTTTATTCTATGTGTCTATGAAGATATAACTCACTATCTCACTCGATGCCTTATTATTTTAAATGGTTATCGCCCTTTTAATATAATTCAGTTCTCAAATTATACGCAACACCCTGTTGATTAGTTACCTTACTTAAAATTGTTATCACGTTTTTCTTTTAACAAATTCTATATTTAATTCGTTAATTTAACTGATGTTTTGCTTTGTTTAAATATGACATTTTACTCAATTTTATTGATTTCTAACCTAAACCCATATGATACTCTATTTTGTATAAATTGTATTTTATTTTACTTTAACCGATTTCTAAAATAAACTCATTATTTCATTTGACGTCTTACTTTATTCAAGATTGTTATTATGCTTTATGGTGTTTAAATATAACTCTCGATTATTTTAGTTGATATTTGTTACGGTTGCAATGTACATGGTAGCACGTGGGCCTTGCCGCGTGAAGCTAATTGTTATTGTGGGCATGAGGTGCCATACATGTAATATTTGGAAATTGTGGTCCATGATTTGTGATTTACAAGGTGTGTTACCTCGCGGTAATTCTTGTTTTAGACCCATTCTTTGGGAACGATATTTGAGTTGTCATTGGTTCCTCCTAATTTGAGTTCATTCATATCTCAACAGTGTTCTGATTATGTTTCGTCTCTATTACGTGTTTACTACTAGCTGCCATTTGCGTTTCTATTATTTCATTTTTTGATTATAAATTAATAATCTTTCCGTCAATAGCCTTACATTGATGTTCTTTCCATTGTTAGCTTCATGCATATCTTGTACAAGTTTCTATGTCTAGCAGGTGTCTTGACCTGGCCTCATCACTACTCTACCGATGTTAGACTTGATACTTACTAGGTACCGTTGTAGTGTACTCATGCTATGGTTCTGCATATTTTTGTGCAGATCAAGGTATTTCTGATCGTGATGCTGAGAGTTGTGTCTGCGTGGTGGAGACCTCAAGGTATACCTGCTTGAAGCTCGCAGGCCTCGGAGTCACCATCTTCCTTCCTTATGCTACTGTAAAATTGTAAATCGAAACTGTATAGTATTTAGAAATTCTAGTGTATTTCAGTAGAGCTTATGAATCCGTACTACCGGGTTTGGGAAATGTATAACTATTGGTCGTTGTAGTTATGTATTTACTCTTTTATGATTTAAAGACTAAATAGTTCAATTATGTTATTAATTCATCATGTGTTAGACTTATCTAGTCTTAAAGATTGGATTCCATCACGACATCCTAAGGTGGAAATTTAGGGTTGTGAAAAGTTGGTATCAGAGCTCTAGATTCATAGGTGCTACAAGTCATAAGCAAGTTTTGCAGGTCTTGCAGATTGATACAGAGACGTTTGTACTTATCTTCGAGAGGCTACAAATCTATTAGGAAATTCCACTCCTTTCATACATTCTAATGCGCCATTGATTCGGCTTGAAACATACATATTATATACCTTTATATCCACTCGTATATGATGATGCACACTCGGTATCAGCTATACTCCAATGGTTCGGAATGCTGCGGATGGGATACGAGGGGGCCATGGATGCTTGATCTTTGTCTCGATGTGTTGTTCAGACTGAGGATGTGGACATGTTGGTAGATCTTCAGTTGTTCAGGTGTGGGATGCAACAGGTTCTTGTATCCGATTGGTACTGTACGAGCTTATGAAGGCTGGTATTGTGGATCATCCGATGTTGTGTCCTATGGATTCGTACCAAGTGTGGGAGTTTACTATCGATGATTAGATTGCATAGGAAAGTGTTATATCAGCTTTGGGTCTGAGGTATATATGCGGTATATATGTATTACTGCCCAATCTATATATCAGTATCATAAAGGTTACAAAAGCATCTTCAGATTCACAAAGGGTCTCTTCAAAGTAGGTATCTCGGTTGCAGCATTGTTAGGTGCTTCAGAGGAAAACAATAGTTTATGGGCCTTCGGACTACGTGGTTCGTGCCGATAAGGAGAAGTGTTAACTTGAAGACAAGTCGATGAAGATTCGAGGAAGGGGTCAGCTTGGTGGTGTTAGGTCAGTATAGTAATAAAGGTAATTGGTTCTTTTGTTATGGTAATGCCTTACCGGCATTTTTGTTGCAGTACTCTTGGGTTTGACGGCTTGCGTGACTTGGTTGAGTTAGGGGATTTCAGTTCTGATGGCTTGGTAGTGGCTGATGGGTCTCGACGAGTTCTTGATTGTGTCGACCATGGCTTGAACTAGATGTCTGCTACTGGCATAAGGAACATGTTGTGTGTTATGATTTTCTCTTGGACGGGATCACAAGTTTTATACAGAATGGACGATTTAAGATGTTTAGAAAAATGCTAGCATCATTTGGTACCACCTGAGAAGGGTGCACACTCTAGAAGGCACATTGTGCTTTGACTTGCGGATGCTTGACTAGTATGACGGTAATTGCATGATTGATCGACCGTTGATGTTCAGATTTTTCTATATGGCACGAAGGAATTATGAAAGTATTTATCATGGGATGATTGTGTATGAGAAAGGTGTCAGTCATTTGAGTAGTGCAGTTGGGATCGAATATGGAGATTCTGGCATTCTAATGATCAGAAGACTAAGACGTTTCTCATAGGCAGCTTATTCCATGGTTAGGGATGGTAAAGGTATGCTAAGAGGTTGCCGACTGATGATACGTGCTATAGATATGCTATTGTGGGCTTTTTGGAGGCTATCCATCAATTTCACAAGGATCAAAATTGATTGGAAGGTTGTTAGTAGGCCTAATGAGAATGTATATTCTACACCGGGTCACACTTGTTTATTCAACACAGTTATTGTAGCAGGTGGTGTCATTAGTTAGAGTTGACCTTATTCGTGTTCTGATGTGTTCTATGTTTTACTCTTCTACAGCACGATGGATTGTGAGACTGTTGACTATTTACATACGATGTGGTTATGTTGGGCTTTGTAGCGAAATTCGAGCAAGATTGTTCTTGGGGTGTTGAATGGTTGAGTTTTCCTTGGTAATGGTCTTCTTGTTTCTGGTATATAGTGATATCCGTATCTCCATGTTTATGGTCACGCACTTCGTATGTTTTTTGTTGATATGCTTATGGATGTTGATTGTGACTATCATGGATCGACGTATTCTAGGTGGACCGGTATCGGAATGGGTCATGCATCGTAGCGGCATTATGTTAGGATATGATCCTTTGTGCTTACTTCGTGTGTTATGTTTCCCCTTATGTGGTGGATTGATAGCACTGCGCTTCATGGTGGTATCTATTTAGCTGGCGGGACAATTCCTTCATATCCATTCTCTTTCCATCATTGGGTATATCTGAGTTATTGTTCGTTGGTGCACAAATTGCAAGGTATGTGGCTTCGAGTAGGATTTGTGTGATAGGTCGGTCGAGTATTTTGTGCTGGATCAAGTGAGGTTATTGGGGAAATGAGTGCCATCAGATTTGATTAAGGTATGTTTGGAAGAACAGTGTCACTAGTCGGTTTAGAGTTTGGCTATGGTTCTTATCGGGTAAGAGAGCTCCACGACTTGTTGATCTGATGGATGGTTATGAGTTTCTGTATGTTTCATTCATCATTGGCTGTGTACGAAGGTTCAGAATAAGGTTTTAGTTGATATGAGGTTTGTTACTGGTGTCGGGGTTGTTATCGAGAAGCTATTGTGATCGAAAGTTATTGCTATGAGTATTTGAGTTATGCGGTATATCATGTGATTATGTCTTTAGATATGGTTATGGATTGATATAGCTTGTTCAGAGTTATACGGTGCATAGATGCAAGAATAGTGTCATACAATAAGTTTCAGATATTGGGGATTTGGGTTTTAAGGTTTATGGACTAAGGTTGAAGTAAGGATCCTCTGTTAGGTGGTGTTTTCAGGCTTATATTGATTGGGGTGACGTGGGATCATCCATGGTTATGTGTATGGTGAGGTTATGTGGCGATTTGATGGCTTTGGAACGACTCTTGGCACGTTCGAGGACGAACGTATGTCTAAGTGGGGGAGAATGTAACGACCCGACCGGTCGTTTTGAGCTTTAGCATTCCATTTGGTTGTTTGAGCATTTGAGTAGTTTCATATTATGTATTAAGACTTTCGTGTATGGTTGGTTTCGGTTTTCTAGCGGTTCGGGATTGATTTGGAAGAATGATTCTCGTTGTAGAAACTTTAAGTTGGAAGAGTTGACCAAGGTTTGACTTTTGAGTAAACGAACTCATAATCGTGTTTTGATTGTTCCGATAGGTTCGTATGATAATTTTGTACTTTTATGTATGTTCGGATTTGGTTTCAGAGTTTTCTAGAAGAATTCAACACTATTTGTCAAAAGTTGGCAATTTGAAGAACTTAAGAGTTCAGATGTTTGATCAAGAGTTGACTTTTATGTTATTGGACTTCAATAGGTGTCCCGAGACTAGGGATAGGTCTATACAGTTGAATTGAACTTGTGTGCAAAGTTTGAAAGTAATCCGAAGTGTTTAGGTGTGATTCAGACACTCTTTCGAAAGAATGAATATTTAACAACTTAAGAGAAATGCTATTCGGTTTGAGCCTTGATTCTTTGTTGTCATGTTCCCATGGGTATTTTGAGACTTTGGATAATTTTGTATGATGTCTTTGTACTTGTTAATATAATTGGATGGGGTCCCGAGGGTCTCGGGTGTATTTTGGAACATTGGTTGAGAAAATGTTAAGTTAAGGATTTGAAGTTTGACCATGGTCAATATCGGATTAAGATGATCTCTTTTCGGTGTTTTGAGTGCGCGAGCAGGTTCGTAGCGTATTTTATGATTGAAATGCATATAAGGTTTGTGTCCGGAAGGTTCCGAATGAGTTTTGGGTGCTAAAACGAAGATTTTCTTATTGCTGGTTTGTTTACTTGTGTAAATAATTACGGAAATTGCATTGAAATTTTCAGATTTCTTTTAAAACTTCAAAACATCACATTTCCCTCATTTTAAGGCCAAATTGGGCGATTCAAGACGCTATCTTGGGTGTAATCTCGCAAGGATCGTGTTGGGCTTATTAAACGTAAATTTCGAGATCATCTAGGACTTGAATTGAGCTATGACAGCTATTGCATTTGTTTTCTTGTTGCAAAATTTAGTTACTTTTTCTCACAAGATTTTGGAGCTCGGTATTGGGTGATTTTGGAGGGAATGTTTACTATTTGGATTGGGGTAAGTATTTTTTACTCGAATTTGTTATCATTTCATGATCCCAACCTCGATTTTAGTATTTGATTAATAATTTGAATTAGAGAAATTGGAAATTTTAGTAAAACCTTTCTAAAAAATAAATTGATAGTTTGAAGGCCGATTTGAGGTCGGAAATGAATGATTTTGGTATGATTGGACATGAATTAGAATGGGTGTTCGGAATTTGCGAGTTTGTCGGGTTTCGATGCGAGGGACCGGGGTTGACCTTTTGGGTTGACTTTTTAGTTTTCATTAAAGATTAAAGCTTTATTATCCAAAATTATTTTCTATGACTTTTATTTATGATATTAAGTTATTTTGGCTAGATTCGATCTGTCCGGAGGTTGTTTCACATGGGAAGGGCTTCTTAGAGTATTGATTTAGCTTCTTTGAGGTAAGTATCTTGCCTAACTTTGTGTGGGATAAATACCCCTTAGGATTGGGTTTGATTACTATTTGAATTATGTGGAAGACATGCACATGAGGTGACGAGTGTGTACACGGGCTTATATGAGATAATTGACCAGTTTAGATTCTTAGGTTACTTATAAATATATAATTGAAGTTATTATTAATTGTTTTACCTTTCGTTATCAAGTTTATTCTTACATGCTTTACTTGAAGTTGTTATTATATGTTCTAGTTTCCATTGTCGAGGTTACTCTAATATGCATTTATTAGTAGTTGTTGCTATATGCTATTCTTTTCATTGTTGAGTTAGTCTCATGCATTTCGTCGTAGTTGCTATTTCATGCTCCCTGTCTTATTATTGAGCTTATGTTATGCATTTGAATTTGAAGTTGACATTTCATGAAAATATCTTTATTATTGAGTTATGGAAGTTGTAGTTGTTGATAGCTATTGACACGTTTGTGGTTGAAATTATTGATTATTGGAATACCTTTCCTTGTTGAGTTATTCCTTGTTCATTTTATTATTATTGGGATTCTGCTACATGTTGTGGTTGAGCCATGGGCTATGTGTTATGGTAACATTGGTGTTATTGACTTTTTGGCAAGTTGTAGCATATGAGCACTTGTGGTGCGAGTTGTGATATTGATACGCATGCGGTGGTAGTAGGGGTTGATACGCATGCGGTGAGATAAGGTGGGATTGATACGTATGTTGCTAGTAGGGGAATTACTTGAAGTTATGCGGTGAGCTAAGGTGGGCTAAAATACGTGTAGCTATTTCGGGAAAAATAATTTTCCAAACAAAATGTAAGGCTCGCGCGGTGATATAAGAAAAAATTATGATTATGACTTGTGAAATGTGATTTCGAGGCGGTACCTTGGTTGTGATTCTCGTTGTACATTCTATGTTGGGACTACTTGTTGATTTGAAGATTATCGTTGTTCATCAATCATTCATCCGCATTTTGATTGTGTTCAGTTATTAGTTGTTATCTTGGTTTTTGAACGATTGTGGCTTCTTGTATTAGTCATACATTCTACGTAATTTTTTGTATTGCTTTAACATGCCAATCTGTTCCTCCGTTATAACTTGATAAATTGATTGTCAATATGAAATTTAATTGCCTGGAGTCATTATATCATATTCTGTTGAGTTGTGAGTAATATAACGAAATAATAGAATTATTGACATATTTTATTCTATGTGTATCTTAAGATAGAACTCGCTATCTCACTCGGTGCCTTATTATTTTAAATGGTTATCGCCCTTTTACTATAATTTAGTTCTCAAATTATACTCAACACCCTCATGATTGGTTACCTTAAAATTGTTATCACGTTTATCTTTTAACAAATTCTATATTTAATTCGTTAATTTAACTGATATTTTGCTTTGTTTAAATATGACATTATGCTCAATTTTATTAATTTCTAAACTTAACCCATATGATACTCTATTTTGTATAAATTTTATTTTATTTTACTTTAATTGATTTCTAAAATAAACTCATTATTTTATTTGACGCCTTACTTTATTCAAGATTGTTAATATGCTTTATAGTGTTTAAATATAACTCTCGGTCATCTTAATTGATATTTGTTAAAGTTGCAATGTAAATGGTAGCACGTGGGCCTTGCCGCGTGAAGGTTATTGTTATTGTGGGCACGAGGTTCTATACGTGTAATATTTGAAAATTGTGGTCCATGATTTGTGATTTACAAGGTGTGTTACCTCGGGGTAATTCTTGTTTTAGACCTATGCTTTCGGGACGATTTGATTATTTGAGATGTCATTGGTTCCTCCTTATTTGAGTTCATTCATATCTCATCGGTGTTCTGATTATGTTGCTTCTCTATTACCTGTTTACTACTTGCTGCCATTTGTGTTTCTGTTATTTCATTTTTATTGTATATTAATAATCTTTCCGATGTTAGCCTTACATTGATGTTCTTTCCATTGTTAGCTTCATGCATATTTTGTACGTGTTTCTATGTCTAGCAGGTGTCTTGACCTGGCCTCATTACTACTCTACCGAGGTTAGGCTTGATACATACTTGGTACCATTGTGGTGTACTCTTGCTACGCTTCTGCACATTTTTGTGCAGATCCAGGTATTTCTGATCGTGATGTTGAGAGTTGCATCTGCGCGGCGGAGACTTCATGGTATACCTGCTTGACGCTCGCATGCCTTGGACTCACCATCTTACTTGTCAAGATTCCAGAAATTTTTGTAAATAAATATTACCCATAACCTCACAAATATATAAGTTATTCCAATTTTCACAACCAAATCCATGATCAAATCTCAATTTCACCTAAACCTTAGTTTTTTCACAAAAACCCCACAAGTTTCACTAAATTCCCATGTTTAATCTATCTATAATTCGCGTATTTAACTAAAAAATGGGTAGAGTTTACTTACTTTGTGATGTTGATGATAATCGCCCACAAAAGTGCTCTCATAATCGTCCAAGACAAAGTGAAAGTATGTGGGAAAATAGGCTAAGTCTCGAATTAAAAGCACTCCACTGCCCAGCGATTTTCACACCTGCAGCCAAACAGTCGCATCTGCGGAAAACTCTATCGCAGGTGAGTTCCTCGCCTAGGCCAGATCCCCTCGCTTCTGCAAACCAATGCTCATTTCTACGAAAAAATGGATCGCACCTGCGATCCCATACTATCCCCTCACACTTTAGCTTCTCCGGAAGAACCTCGTGCCTGTGGATGAGCATCTGCGAACCCAGGTCTGGGCTGGCCACTTCCACTTTTGCGATGAGCCACGCGCACCTACGCGTCCTTACCTTCGTCCAAACCCTACGTATGTGCAAAGACACCAGAACAGCAACAACTTCAGCCAAAACAACCAAGTCAAAAAATGATCTGATTCTCACTTGGGGCTCCCGGGACACCGTCTGAACATACCAACAAGTTCCCAAATACATAGAGAACCTATTCGAGGCCCCCAATCACATCAAACAATATTGATTCTATGAATCACAACCCAATTCAAGCCTATCGAAACTATGAATATCCGACTTCCAAAACTAATGCTGAATCATACAAAAAACAACTCTGATTGACCTCAATTTTTGCACACACGTCATAAATGACACGACGGACCTACTCTAGGCTCTAAATCCTAAACGGACCTCAATAATACCAAAGTCTACTCCAAACCAAATTTAAAGAACTTGAAAAGCTTCAATGAACCAACTTTCAATATTAAGCGCCATAATGTTGCCGGGTCACCCGGAACCCGATCCGAACATACGCCCAAGTCTAAATTCATCATACGATCCTATTGAAATCGTAATATCCCGGTTCCGAGGTCGTTTACTAAAAAAATTGACTCAAGTCAAACTTGGCCATCTTAGGCCACCATTACGGAACCAAGTGTTCTGATTTCAACCCAAACTCTTCCAAACCCAAGTCAACCATCCCCGCAAGTCATAAAACAGTAAAGGCACCTACGAGGAGTCTTAATTAGGGGGGACGGAGACCTAAAAAGAAAAATGACCGGTTGTGTCGTTACATTACTTCCTTAAGCTACTGTTAAATTATAAATCGAAATAGTATAGTAATTAGAAATTCTAGTGTATTTCAGTAGAGCTTATGACTCCGTACTACCGATTTTGGGAAATGTACAACTATTGGTCGTTGCAGTTATGTATGTCATGTACTGTTTTATGATTTAATAATTAAATAGTTTAATTCTTTTATTAACTCAGTATGTGTTAGGCTTACCTAGTCTTAGAGATTAGGTGCCATCACGACATCCTAAGATGGGAATTTGGGGTGATGAAATAATCAAAGATAATGCTTATTATCTTTCCATATTTACAACAGACTCATGAATCTTCCTCTTTTATGGTCTTTATGCATCCTGTGCCTATTTCCTTTTTTCCAACTGTCAAATTCGGTACCTTTTTAGAGAGAACATCGTGGGTATTTTATTCGTGCCTTTCTATTTTTCTTTGTTGATACAATTATAGCTTCCACTTGTCACCTCGTTGTTGGTCCACGTGTCATGTATTTTCTCCACCAATACAGATAGTCCCCTCACTTTTGTAATATTCTCAACTGAATATTCGGGAAGAAGTTCATTTATGGTGGGAATGTCTTTTCGCCTCTTCCCAACTATCATAATTCTTTCTTCAGAAACGATGAGACATACGTCATGTCTATTTAATGCCCAAGATACATGTCTCATTGTAATTGGTTCTATAATTTTCATCGCCTTTTTAGTGTTTTCTGCGTCTGCATCAGCTGCGAAGTGATGGTTCCATGATGATTGGTTTTTATTCTATAAATACCATATCATACACAACTTTGAAAACCTCTTCTTCTCTCTTGCATTCATATTCTAACTCTTCTCATAGTTTTTCTTCTTTCTCTGTATTTTCACCATTAGAGATGACTTCTCATTCTTCAAAACCTTCTTCATCATCGGACCCCCGTAAGGTAGTAATTGTTGATGAACTTACCCCTTTTTCTACCTCAACTATAAGTAGAAAAGGTGGTAGACTTCGTAGTTTAGGCTCTTTATCTAACCGTAACTCTACCTCTTCTCAGAGGGATACTGCCAAACCTTCCTCCTCTAGAGCTAGAACTTTCATAACCCCTAGATCTTCCTCTAGAGGGAAAGATCACAATGAACCTATGCGAGAACCCACTGTATCTGATATTGTTCCTTAGGAATTTTCTTTCATATCACATTGTGAAGCTATGAGAAAATATGTTTCTTCCATAGCATCACTTAACCCTGCTGATCATTACCCTAGTTTGATCACTTCTGGTCTCCTTTTCTTGGTTCGTCGTGAATGCAACTGGAAACCAAATTTAAAAATGATGACCCCTAGTGCTGATGATAGAATTACCTCTTACTATAAAGGTTATTTTTTGTTTACACCAACCCTTTTACTTTAGAATTCAACCCTCCTACTGACCCAGTAATCATTGAATTTTGCCGTTACTTCAATGTCTGCCTTGGCCAAATAGGTCAGATCGTGTGGAGGTCAGTAGCTTGTCTTCGTTATTTGTCAAATTTGGTTTCTGCTCCTTTTATATTTTGTCACTTACACCATCTGTACTCCCCGGAGCTCTTTCGTGAGGGTGTTTTTTCTCTTATGACAAGAAGTAAGAGAGTTTTAGTCAGCCCCAAGGATGGCTGTGACCGTAGTTGGTATGCCTGATTTATTATTTTTCGTACTCGTGACTTAGTTGGTGATGAGAATATGCCTTTTCCTCAGAAGTGGAACTTTGCATGTGAGTATTTTTCTCTATTTCTTTGTTTCTCTCAATGTTTTAATTTTTCTCACATACGTTTATGTTTACTTTTCAGCAATGATGGAAGTTTTCAGAGAAATCCCTGACTTTTGTGACTGGGTAGAAAAAATATTGACTGTTGCTCCCATGGACCAGAGATCATGGAAATTTCTTTCTCAGAAATTCAGATGGAAAGTGAAGACTTACGGTATTTTTTTTATTACCATGGTTTCCTTTTTCTTTTCCTTTGTTTTTTTTTACTTCCTTTGATCCCTTTTGTTTTTGTTGTTTCTAGTGTTTGCCATTTGTGGCATCAGCCCCGCTTATATTCCTTCTGCTAGGCTTTCTCTTAGCTCTGCACATGAATATATTTTTAGTATTTCTTATTTTAAAAGGAAGAATACTGAAGCCCATGACTCCGAAAAAGAAGCAGACAATGAAGATGGTTCCTTAGTGAGAAACCGACGAGTCAGAAGATGCATGGTTTTAGATGATGATGCCACTATTTCTCAAGAACCATCTTTAGCCTCCATGCCTTTTAGTATTGTTAATGAACCAAAGAGTGTCAATTTGGATATCTCTGATGAAGATATTGACCATTCTGGTAATCCCCTCTCAAGTACCGTTGATAGACCTTTTGCCCAAGGATTTGAGGGTGAAGAAAATTTTGGCCCCGTTTCTGAAGAGCCACCACTTGCCTCTCTTGCAATGACCCCAGTTACTACTATTGTTAATCCTCATGTTTCTTCTGCTCCCTTACCTACACCCACCCTTGTTGTCGTTCCTGTCGCTAATTCTCGCGAAGAAGCCGTACCTTCTAACGGTAGACAAGGCATGAAGAAAATTTTGATTGAAGTCCCTAATGGTGGGAATCTATTAAAGAAATTAGGCCGAGCTGCTGTATGGTTGAAACCATTGACTGGCCCAGTGGAAAGGCAGAAACTTGAATCCCACAGCTCATTGACCTTACTGAATGATGTTATTCATTTTTCCCTCAAGGTATATCCCCATTCTCTTATATTTCTTCCTTCTCTTTCATGTTTATAACTCTTCTTCCTTGTCTTTCTACATATCAATTTAACAGATACAGAGCTCATGAGAAGGATATCTTGGACTGATCAACAAGTGATTGAGCTACGCACCGAAGTTGATAATTGGAAGGAACAATCTAAAAGACTTCAACTTGAAAAGGATGTTCTTGTTGAGGATAAAAGGGGTTTTTGGAGCAACAACTGAAGATAACCACCGCTGAATTAGAGATTTTGAAGGCCTTTTCCAATCAAGTTGAAAAGGATAAGGATAGCTTGGAATCTTCCTTTGCTAAGCAGCATTGAAAGGCAACTGAAGAGATTAGAAGCTTGAAAGAACATCTAAATCAGAAGAAGGTGTACATAGGTGATTTGGTGCAGATGCTCACCCAAGTTCAAGAGGATCTCCGTGCCTCTTCTAATAAAATCTGGTTTCTTGAGAGCTCCCTTGAACCTTTGAAGGCATCCTATAAAGCTTCAGAAGCTGAGAAAGAAGACATGAGGGTTGAGATTGTGCAGTTGGAAAAAGATTATGAAGCTCTTGAATGCAAGTTAACACTTGATGTTAGCATGTAATGTTTTAATACCCATCTCAAGACTTTGATCAAGGCTAACCAGGAGGGTTTTGATCTTAATACTAAAATTGCAAAAGTTAAGGGAGCGATTGAGAAAACTCAGCAACGTCAAAGCTTCTCAACACCCGAGGATGAATGTTCCAAAAGTGATGGAGATGGACTTACTCCTGGTAAAGCAGATTCCCAACCTTCATCTTCTCAAGTTGATCCCTCTACCCCCGTTGATGATGATCTTTAGTTTTTACCCTTTATCTTAGAAGTGACTTTTATTGGTGATTGTTGAAACTTTTTTGTTTTTGTTTCTAAGTGGTTTCTGGGAAGTTTTCCCTTCCCTATTTTTATGATGTTGCTATTAATATCATTTCATTGCATATTATGCCTTTTTGCTCTTTGAGTTTTCGAGCTTATACTTGCATTCAAAAATGCTTTAGTAGACTACGTCTTTAATATGCACGAGTGTTTTTTATAAAAAAGGGCCCTTTTTAGACTAATAACACTAATGAAGATGATGTCTCATCTTCATATTGGTGCAAAGATATGAAATATGAAGTAATTCGAAGAAGTTTTATTTTTGAACTTTAAAATAAATGTTCATGTACAATATTTTCATAACTGCTTTCTTTATAGCAGGTTTACAAGTACGGGTGTATTTTCCTGTGACTAAATCTATGGCCTCAACCTAAAAGCTCGTGGGAGTTTTCCATAGATTCTTCAATTCTTTACTGCCATTCTTTGTGCGAGCTTGAAAATTTGACATTTTCTTCAAGGTTTTTCCTTTGGCTAAGTTATGCTTTTGTGGTGTACATCTTATTTCCTTGTGTACTTCTCCATATGAATAGTCCCCAGTGTTTGAGCATTGAAGCATGAAGTCTTGAATATTGGATCAGCTCCTTACTTTGGTCCTTTCCTTGAAAAAGGAAATACACACGGGATTCGAAGGTAACTTTTTAAATGATGACTGCTTAACCCTTACCATCATAATTGTTGTAACCTAGACTGGGAATAATTAAGTATTCTGCGTGTCTTTAGGGTGTAATGTCATCATATGGTATGAGCTAGCTTTTTGCCTATCATCTAAAATGGTTAGTAAAACTTAAATGAACATAGTAAAAAATAAAATTCTATGATACTTGACCGTGGGTATTAACTTCTTTAGAAGTAATACTTTTTCAAATGGACTGCATTCCAATGGGATGGTAACACCTAGCCATCCATAGTTTCCAATGCGTACGCTCCGTTTCCAGCAATACCTTTAACTCTATATGGGCCTTCCCAATTTGGACTCAGATTTCCTGCATTTGTTGCTTGTGTTGATCGAAACATGTTTTGGAGGACAAAGTCCCCAATCTTGAAATATCTCAGGTCCGCCTTCCTGTTGTAGTCCGTTCAATCATCTGCTTTTGTGCCGCCATCCAAATCAATGATGCCTCCCTTCTCTCTTCTATCAAATCTAATTTTATACGAAGTTCTTCTTCGTTGGATACTTCACTTGTATGTATGTGCCTTGTGCTCAGTTCCCCTATCTCTACTAGAATTAATGCTTCAGTCCCATATACGAGCGAGAATGGGGTTTCTCCCGTGCTTATCTTTGTCGTCGTTCGGCAAGCCCATAACACCCCCGGTAGTACTCCTGGCCATCTACCTTTTGATTCTTCCAATTGCTTCTTTAGGCTGTTGATGATGACTTTATTTGTTGACTCAGCTTGACCGTTAGCTACGGGGTGATAAGGTGCCGAAGTAATTCGTTTAATTTTTCAACTTTTGAAAAAACCAGTTACTTTCGCACCAGCGAATTGCGGCCCATTATCGCAAACGATTTCCTTTGGGACTCCAAATCGATATATTATATTTCTCCAAATGAAGTCCATAACTTTCTTTTCTCATACCTTTTTAAAGGCACATGCTTCTACCCATTTTGAGAAATAATCCTTTAGAATTAACAAAAACCGTACCTTTCCCTTTGCTTGAGGTAGTGGACCTATGATATCCATCCCTCATTTCATGAATGGCCACGGTGATATGATTGAATGCAGCAATTCTGCTGCTCGATGCATATTATTTGCGTATCGTTGGCACTTATGACACCTTGCTACAAACTTTTCTGCTTCATCTTCCATTTTTTGCCAATAGTATCCTGCTCTTATTGGCGTTATTACCAACAATATTCCCCGACATGATTACAACAATGCCCTTCGTAAACTTCTCTTATTACATATTCTGTTTGTGAAGGTCCAAGGCACCGTGCTAAAGGTCCTCCAAATATTTTGCGATATAAATTCTCCCCTATTAGGCAATATTAAGTAGCTTTCAATCGTAGCGATTGGGATTTCTTCTTATCCTTGGGAAACATTCCATGCTGCAAAAATTCACAAAACTCGTTTCTCTAATCCCAAGTTAAATTAACAAAATTTACCTCATTCTTGGTTTGGTCAAAGGCTGAATGAAACAAGTGTACCACAACTGCATTTTCTGCATTTCACACATCAGCCACGTACGCCAGATTTGCCAATGCATCAGCTTCTACGTTTTCCTCCTTCGGTATTTGTACAGCTTTCCATGTCTGGAACTGCCTCAGTAATTCTCCTACCTTTTCTAGGTATTGTTGCAATCGTGTTTCTCGTGCCACGTAATCTCCTTGCATTTGGTTTGCTACCAGTCGCGAGTCATTTTTAACTATGATTTGTTCAATATCAAGCTCGCTCGCGAGCTCCAAACCTACAATCGCAACTTCATACTCTGCCTCATTATTAGTAATTGGATAACATTTTATTGTCTGCCTTATGACTTCTCCTGAAGGTAGAATTAAAACAACTCCCAAACTTGCTCCTTTAACATTTGATGAATCGTAAGTGAACAAGGTTCAAGTCCCCGGATTAGCTCCGGTGAACACTCGTAGCTCTTTTTTTGCTTCAGGAATTATGTTCGAGTAGCTCTAGCACCTGAGACTTTATGGCAGTTCTAGGCTGATATATAATATCATATTCACTAAGCTCTATAGCCCATTTAGCTAAACTTTCTGATAATTCTTGCTTGTGTAATATATTGCTAAGTGGAAAAGCAGTTATAACAGAAATTTGATGACATTAAAAATAAGGTCGTAACTTCCTTAATGCCATAATTAATGCTAATGCAAGTTTCTCTAAATGTGGGTACCGTGTCCCGGCATCTAATAAAGATTTACTAACATAATAGATTGGAGATTGCTTACCTTTGTCTACACGTACCAGTACCACGCTTACCACTACTTCTGACACAACAAGGTAAATGAGCAATCTTTCCCCGTCTATTAACTTTGCTAACAAAAGAGGTTTTGATAAGTATGACTTTAAATCCTTCAGAGCTTGTTGACATTCGTTAGTCCATTCAAATTGATTTTGCTTTTTCAATATTGAAAAGAATTTAAAACATTTTTCTGAGAATTTGGATATAAACCTTCCCAAAGCTGCTAGTCTTCATGTTAATCTTTGTACCTCTTTTTTGCTCGTAAGTACATCAGGTATTTCCTCAATTGCTTTGATATGTATGGGATTTACTTCAATACCACTGTTACAAATAAGAAATCCCAAGAATTTACCTAAAGCAACGCCAAGGGCACATTTTTCCGGGTTTAACTTCATGTTATACTTGCGGAGAATTTCGAAGGTTTCAGTCAAGTGTTGGAAATGGTCCCCTGCCTGTGCTAACTTGACCAACATATAATCTATGTAGGCCTCCATAGTTTATCCCAACTGTTCTTGAAACATTTTGGTCACCAATCTCTAGTACGTTGCTCCAGCATTTTTCAAGCCAAATGGCATGACTTTGTAGCAATAATTCCCCATGTCTGTAGCAAATGAGGTATTTTCCTCATCTAGAGGATCCATCTTTATCTAATTATAACCAGAATAGGCATCTAAAAAACTTAAAAGTTCGTGACCTGCGGCAGAATCAATTAATTGATCTATATGCGGTAAAGGAAATAAATTTTTAGAAAATGCTTTATTTAAATCAGTATAATCCACACAAACTCGCCAGTTTCTATTTTTCTTTGGAACTACAACCGTATTAGCTAACCAGTCAGGGTACTTTACCTCTAGTATTGAACCAATTTTCAAAAGTTTTTGTACTTCATCCTGGATTACTTAATTTTTAAATGCCCCTTGCTTTCTTTTCTTCTCTTTGACAAGTGGGTGCAATGGGTCCTCATTCAGTTTGTGAGCCATTACCTCCGGTGGTATACCTATCATGTCTGAATGCATCCAAGCAAAGCAATCTACATTAGTTCCTAAGAATTCAATTAACTTACCTTTCGTTTTCGGGCTCAAGTTTGCTTTGATGTAAAATTTTCTATTAGGCCAGTGGATGAATAATATAACAGTTTCAAGCTCCTCCGTGGTTGTTTTGATATTCTAGTTTTCCTCTAGTTCTTGAATCACATCAGGTCTCGAATCCATATCAGCTTGACCTCTTGGACTTCCAGTTGAGGTGTGCGTTAAATTATCCTTAATTGATCTCATTTAATTTCTATTTCGCACCTCCGTCACCGGTTGTTGTATTTGCGATCACCACTAAATTGATATTTCATGAAGTCTGTTGATCTCCCCGGATTTGTCGGATTCCCCACTGTGACTGGAACTTGATGACTTGATGCAACGTTGACGAGACCGTATCCATATTATGAATCCATGGCCTTCCCAAGATTATATTATAGGCCATGTCCGCATCTATTACCTGAAATTTAGTGTCTTTGATGACACTCTCTACAAATGTAGCCAATACGATTTCTCCTTTCGTAATAATGCTTGAATTATCGAACCTAGACAATGGCCGTGCTTTTAGTATGATTCGATTATATACTTGCATTTCATTTACCACTCTCAATAGAATTACATTTACTAAGCTACCTGGGTCAATCAAAATGCGTTTAACGTTAGTATCATGTACAAGTAAAGATATTACCAACGCATCGTTATGAGGAATTATCAAATCATTTGTGTCTTCATCATCGAACACTATGTTGTTTCCTTCCACAACTTGTCGAACCCATTTTCCATGGGTAAGGTAACCTTTGATGTCTTTTTCGCAACCGTGTACATTACCCCATTAACTTCTTCTCCCCCAGTTATGACATTTACTATTCTTTTTGGAGACGGGGGCTTTGGAGGTTCTTGCCTGTTTTTCATGTAAGATTATTTTCCCTTCTCACTAAACAGATTAGTGATATAGCCTTGCTTCAGTAGAGATTCAACTTCCCCCTATAAGAGCTTGCAATCTACTGTTCTATGGCCATGAGTGTTGTGAAGCTCACGCCAAAATTCCTGATTCCTTTTGCTAGGATTTGACCTCATTTCTTTCAGCCATCATACCTTGTCGCCCATTCCTCTTAGAATAGCCACCAATTTGGATGTACTGATGTTGAAACTGTAATCTACTTTTGCTTGAGAGTTTGAATCATTGCCTTTTGTGTCCCGTTCCCTTTTGAATCGGGAAGAGGAACTCGCCTCATTTTGTCTTGATCTTGAATCAAACCGTGCATGTTCTTGTTTAGATCATGAATCTCGTCCTGTAGGTCCCATGACGGGATCGTACCTGTTCTTACCAGACCTTTTTTAAATTTTTGAACGTCTAGACCCCAGCCTTTCTTCTACCCTTGGTTGAGTAACTGTATCTTCTTCTATTAGCAGTTTCGTACTGTATCGATTGTATACATCGTTCCAAGTAGTTGTAGAAAATTCTCGCAAACTCGCTTTCAAGCTTCTCGTGGTTTCTGAACTTTTCTCATTCAAATTACTTGTGAATGCCATAACTGCCCAGTTATCAGATACTCGTGGCAGCATCATCCTCTCACATTGCAATCTATCCATTAATTCCCTAAGCAACTATGTGCTTCCCTGTTTAACTTTGAAAATATCTTCCATCCTTTTTTCTACTCTTTAGGCCCCCGAATATGCATTTATAAATGAATCTGCAAGCTCAGCACAAGAGTCAATAGAGTTTTCAAGTAAGAGTGAGTACCATGTTAACACCCCTTTCGTGAGAGTTTCAACAAACATTTTAACCAAGACTGATACAATTTCCTGCTTGGTTAAATTATTGCCTTTGACCCCTGTAGTGAATGCAGTAACGTGATCTCGTGGGTCGGATGTTGTAACACTCCGAAAATTCGGACTTGGTGTGAACATGTTAAATGGGTAGTAATGTTATGTTTTAGACATGAGAATTTTCATCAGGATGAGTATAGATGGAAATAGTTGTTTTAGAATCAAGATGGTATGCGAGGTGCATAAGATACGATAAAATCGACTAAGTTTATGAAATGTCTGTCTTCCAGCAGGATTTCGGGAAACTCTGTAAGTAATTTGGGAAAACACAAAAGTTTTATCCCTTTGAAATAGCTTTCTAACAATATATTGTGGAACCCGAACGAATTTGTGAGGAAAACATTATGTGCATTTTACTGGGAATGTTAATGATTCTCCATACACTACGTTTCTTTTACAACGTTACTAATTTCCTCATAAATATTGTTAACCCTAGTTCCTTGAATAGTTGTAGAACTTCTATTCTCTAGATTCGTAACTCGTTCATGACTTTCATTCCGAATGTTGTGAGCTTAGTCCATAATCGATATACACTTGTGTTTGATGCCATGAGTCTCAGTCTAGATTACTCAGCATGTCAGAAATAGTTGAAGCTCCAGTTCTCATAATCAGTTAATGAATACATGTCTCAGTCTAATTCTATTCAGCATTCCAGTATCATATAACTCAGTATGGTTCAGTATTTCAGTATCATGTATTGCAATATGATTCTCAGGGTTAGTTGATATAATTTTGAAGTGTATGCGACCGTAAAATAGGGTTGGATGCTGAGGGAAGTTAGGAATAATCTATGCTTCACTTTAGTTATTCAAAGCAGAACAAGAAAAGATGACGCTAGCAGGTGGTTAGTGAAAGAATAGTAAGTTCTCAGTAGATACAATGAATTAACAATTTCAGCAGAGCTAGTAGAGGTAGGATTTGATTTGCTTAGCCAGGTTAACACTAGTGAGTAGGTAACAGTTTGAAACATCGGACGCATGTTATAACCCAAAGAGTTTAAGTTAAGCCCGAAGTACAGTGATAGTGGAAGAAATAAAATCAGCTATGCAGTGAGAGAGCAAACTACAGAAAAATAGCCTTTAAGAGTTATCAAAAAGGGGTCTTCCTAAGATTGACAATGTGAGCAGATTTCAATCATTAAGATTGTGTATGATAATTGTGAATACATTAGATTTTCTTTTATGTAAGTAATTTAGTTTTTCCTAGTAAAAAAGATTGCTTAGAAGTACGTCGGAAGATGAGTCATCATTGATGTAAAGTGCAAGGAATTGCAGAAGATAAGGAAAGTTGTTCGGATCCCAACAAAAGAGAAGGATCCGTCTGTACAAGACCTTAACCTTTGGTCTAAGGGGGAGATATGAAAATTGTCAGTAAGTCCATTTGGAGATTTGAGACCCGCATAGTGAGCATGAGATATAAAAACTATAAAATCATGCCCAATTATCTGTCACGAGTGTAGTGCCTTTGCATGAGACTCTAATCTTCAGAGTACTGGTCAAACACATAGCTCACAACAATACTATAAGCATTTTTAGGAAGTACTTTCAAAAGATAATTAATTATGGGAAGTATAGCTCATTATTGAGGCAGGCAAGAGAGCTGTGGTGAAAGAAATTCACCACTTAGCCAAGCAAGGAGTTCGACTTTCGGACTCCGAAGATGGTACAGTTGTTGTCAAGAACAGGACTTGTTCCTCCTTAATAGCCAAAGTGAAAGAGAAATAGTCTGATGATCCCTACTTGTTACAGCTGAAAGAGGGGATTCACAAGCATAAGACGATGGCTTTTGAACAATAGGAGATGATGGTACTTTGAGGTACCAAGACAGACTATGAGTTCTAGACATAGATGGACTTAGATAGGAGGATCATGTTAGAAGCCCATAATTCCAGGTATTCTATACACCCAGGTTCCCCAAAGATGTATCATGATCTCAAGGAGATTTATTGGTGGAATGACATAAAAAAGAACGTCACAGACTTTATGGCCAATTGTGCGAAGTATCAACAAGTAAAATTCAAGCATCCGAAAGCCTAGCTTTTTACCACTAATACACATATTCCGTAGTAGAGATGGTAAATATGGATTTTATAACAGGATTATCTCGCTCATTTTGAAAGCACGATTTAATTGGGTGATTGTAGTTCGACTTACCAAGTCAATGTACTTCTTGCATTTAAAGACCACAAATGCAGCAGAGGATTATGCCATGTTGATTCAAGAGAATTTGAAGATGACTTAGAGCCGCAAAAGGTCCTATTCGGACGTGCGCCGCAGAGACCTAGATTTTTAAGTTGATAATTGTGTGTTCTGAAAGTTTGGACTATGAAAGGTGTTATAAGATTTGGGAAGAAAGGAAAGCTCAGTCCCAGATACATCGGGTCGTATAGGATCTTACGAAGGGTCAGACTAGTAGCTTATGAGTTAGAGTTACCACCAAAATTGAGGGATGTACACCTAGTATTTCACTTGTCATGTTATAATATTCAAGTTTCTAGTACTCAGATACTCATGTCAGTTCAGTACTCAGATACTCATATTAGTCTAGTACTCAGATTTTCATGCCAACTTAGTACTCATATATTGATGTCAGTTCAATACTCAAATATTCATGCCAGTTCAGTATTCATATATCCGTGTTAGTTCAGTATCTACGTATCCATGGCAGACCAGTATTCACGTATATATTTCATGTTATGTGCATTATGATGCTCTATGAGACTTGTGATATGCTATGATAGCTGGAGGGTGTTTCAAAGAAATATTGAAGGTACCTAACCTTTTCATTCAGACTTTATATTATAATCTCCACGTCCTTCAATATTCAGTCAGCTCAGTATTCAGTCAATGCAGTAGTCGTTCAGTTCAGTATCTCAGCAGTTCAGTAATTATGTATTCATTCAATTTAGTATGCAAGTGTTCATGAAAGTTCATGTTTCCACCTGACCCATTTAAGGTCCAGAGTTAGTCGAACTTACAGCCAAACAATTATTCGAGTACGAATGATCCCAAGGGGGAGATAATGTAACACTCCAAAAATTTGGACTAGGTGTAGACATGTTAAATGAGTAGTAATGTTATATTTTATACATGTGAAGTTCTATCGGGATGAGTATTGGTAGAAAATAGTTGTTTTAGAATTAAGAAGGTATGTGAGATGCATAAGATTCGATAAAATCGACTAAGTTTATAAAAGGTCCGTCTTCCAGCAGCATTTCGTGAAAATATGTAAGTAAGTTGGGAAAACCCAAAACATAAAAGTTGTATCCCTTTAAAATATCTTTCCAACGATATATTGTTAAGACCGAACGGATTTCTGAGAAAAATGTTATGTGCATTTTACTGGACAATGTGCAGTCTGCGCGCTCACGTGTGCGCCCAACTGTTCCCTTGGGCGGCCGCGCACTTGTGGCAGTGCCACTGCCTTGATTCAAATTCAAGTACTTGGTTGGGCCTTCAGATGCATGGGGCGCACCCGAAAATCAATTTTAAAAGCCCCACTTCATCCCTTACACCTCAAAATACAAAAACATGCTCTAGAAAGGGAAGCTCTCAAGAACCTAACTCCCCCAAGGTCCCTCCATCATCCAAGGTAAGTTCTAATGGTGATTCTAAGATTATTTAAATTCTCCAACACTTAATTAACATGTGTAAACCCTTCAAATCATTAGATATTCCATCGAGACATCATTGTTGAGAGAAGAAACCCTAGAACTCGAATTCAAGAGGATTGAACGTCAAAAGGTAATATCTTCATCCTCTAATTGATTATAGCATTGGATAAATAATTACAGACTCTAAGTTCATGAGATATGAGTTGATGGGTTTGATAGAAAAGCATGAACGATTATATGTTTGGGTTGTTGATTGTTCATTATTGGTTAAGGGTGTTATTTATCTTATGGGTGAAAAAGAATGATATTGATTATAAGAAATTTGAGATTTTAGAATTTTCTAGGAGCAAGAGAATGGGTTGTTTGGTGTATAAACACCATTAATTAGGGCTATGAGGCTTTACGCCCATAAGGAGTTCGATAAAATGCCTAAGTGACCAAAATATGAGTATTATTGCTAATATGGAATCCCTTTGACTTGTATTGATATAGACTAAAGTTGAAAGAGTTGCGGATGTTAAATTACGCTCAACAGAAGGAAGTTAAGGTATGTGAGGCTAATACTCTATGTTTCAAAATGTTAATGATTCTCCCTACACTACGTTTCTTTTACAACGTTACTAATTTCCTCAGAATTACAGTTAAGCCTAGTTCCTTGAATAGTTGTAGAACTTCTATTCTCTAGCTTCGTAACTCGTTCATGACTTTTATTTCGATTGTTGTGAGCTCAGTGCATAATCGATATAGATTTGTGTTTGATGCCCATGAGTCTCAGTCTAGATTACTCAGCATGTCATAAATAGTTTAAGCTTCAGTTATCATAATTAGTAAATGAATACCTATCTCAGTCTAGTTCTATTCAGCATTCCAGTATCATGTAACTCAGTATGGTTTAGTATTTCAGTATCATGTATTGCAGTATGATTCTCAGTTCCTGATTTTAAATCCCTGAATGTTGAACTCCTGTATTTTGGCCTCAGGCCGCAGTTTGTGCACATATATATTGGGCCTCAGGCCGTAGTTTATATTTTCAGATAAACAGGTGGTTCATCATTCAGAAGAGGAAGTATTTATATCCTTACTTCCTTTGTTCAGTTCAGTTATCAGTTATCATTTCAGATTTCAGTTATCAGTTATTGGTTATCATTTCAGTTATCAGTTATCACTTATCATTTCAATTTCAATTTTAACAATTATCAATTATCAATTCTCGGTTATCAGCTTAGTATCAGATTCAACATTTATAGTTCTTTCTTTCAGTTGTTTTACATACCAGTGCAATTCAAATGTACCGACATCCCTTTTGCCTGGGGCCAACATCTCATGATGCAGGTAATGTGTTACACCTCACAGTATTACATCGATGTTACACTCCTCAGTATTACGACGATGTTACACCCCGTAGTATTATACGTTGGATTTGTCATAAGATAATTGACATCAGTTCAAGGACAAGATTATTTTGAGGTTATAAGTATTATGCTATTTCAAACATGTGATAAGTAAATTCGTGAAGGTGAGAGGGTAAGCGAATTGAAGAAAATGAGTTTTGTCGAAGTTTGACATTTTGGAATAAAATACGGTCCAATCTATAATACCCGTTATTTATGGACTAGTGTCATACAAGGTATCACATGACCATGATATTAAGGTATATAAAGTTTGTTAAAAGTGATTAATATTTTAAGTAATTTGAGATAATTCTTATTATGTGGATAATTGATTAATTATTGATTTTTTTAGTGGGAGATTAGCATATAATTAAACATTTGGTGGATACGTTTGGTGGGAACATCATCCCCAACATGGTAGCAAGGGATAATATTTGCCAAGACCAAACAATGACTCTTCGGTCTATGTACTAGGTGTCATATTTAGGGGAGTTTTGGGCAAAGTAATCCACACAAGTGGGGCGCACAACCCACAATGATAAGAAATCTTCCTACATCTTTAAATGTGATGTTTTATGTTTGCTAAGTAACGGATGGAGCCTCAAAACAGTCCATATGAACCCTTATAACGCTACAGCACCGTGAGATCCAATTCTAAGAGAGCATGGTATAATCTTTCTCAAGAATATTATACGGATTTTTCCCTACTTTGATCCGCCGTTACGTGTTTTTCGCAAAAGATGTGGGTTAGAGGGATTGTTAAGAGAATCGGCTCAGGTATGTTAAGGTTATCCCTTCTTTTCTTTTTGGCATGAACCATATGATACAAACGAAACGAGCAAACGCACAACTTTCATAAATGTCTCTATTCATAGAAGCACTAGGGGTGCCTACGTTCTTGAATTCCCATGTGTCTTATTATTATATCTTCCATTCATGGGTCTCAGAAAAATGCATAATTGATAAAGTTTATCCGAAGACATATTGATCTTACTACATTCCGATAAATCTTAATAACTTACTTCTTATACATTTAATTCATTTATACACGTACATTGACCCATGACCAGATGGTATTATATACGCGTATATTATATGTATATGGGGTATGGGGAAAGTTTATGGCATTATATACGCACCACCACCTGATCAGCTGGTATACGATGATGATTTTTCCTACAGTGGCTGAAATGATATGATGGAATGCCTTCAAAGGCTTGATAATGTTATGTACGCATATACCTATGCATGATATGACATTTATATGTATATACATGACATTATAAATGTTTCATGATTCACAGAGCTATTCAGACTTACAGGTTAAGTCTTTTCCTCCATGTTTCTTTCATCTTTACTATATACAACTTTCATGCCTTACATACTCAGTACTTTATTTGTACTGACATCCGTTTTGCTTGGGGACGTTACGTTTCATGCCCGCAGGTCCTGATAGACAGGTTGAGAGTCCTCCACGTAGGCTATCAACTCAGCCGAAAGTGTTGATGCGTTCCATTTACCCCGGAGTTGCCTATTTGGTCAGTATAATTTGGACATGTATTGATTGGTATAGTGGGGGCCTGTCCCAACCTTTATGATATTTATCTATTCTTAGAGGCTTGTAGACATATGTCATACATATAAATACTTTTATGGCCTTGTCGGCCTATGTTTTGAGTATATAAAAGATCATGACGACCTTATATGCCCGTACGTCATATGTAAAAGTCGGTATATCATGTTGGGTCATCCTATGTTGAGTATCCCCTCATGCTTTATTCTAGTTATCTCAAGGCATCCTTTCGACCTATAATAGCACGATATAAAAGATACTTTACATTGGTGCTCGGCTGAGTAAGGCACCGGGTGCCCGTCGCGGCCCATTGGTTTGGGTCTTGACAAAAGTGGTATCATAGAAGTTATATCCTAAGGAGTCTACAAGACGTGTCTAGTAGAGTCTTGTTTATGGGTGTGTTGTACACCACACTTATAAGCAGGAGGCTACAGGGCATTTCGGACTGTCACTCTTTCGTCTTACTCTAGATCGTGTGGTAGAGCTCACTTGTAAGAATTCAAACTCCTAAATTCTATTTTATTCATAGTAAGATGATACCTACATCCAAAAGATAGTTCGTAAGAGATTGCATGTGGTTGCGGAAGAGTTGAGTTAGAGGAACTCGATTTTGTCAATCTTATGATGGATAAATGTGAGGTATTCAGCAGAACATGTGTGTACTAAGACGTTTAAGCTTCATGATAAGGAGCCTTAAGGTAAGAATAGCTATCCACCCATATGGTGAAAAGCAATGAGAGATTCAAAAGGTAGATTCAAGTTTCAACAAGTAAAAGAATCAAGGTGAAGAAGGGTACGAGGCACCCAGTTAATGAAGATTATCAGTATTTACAATTCAGGCTGAGAAATATAAGCATTTTAAGTTATCTTCATTAGTAACAGATGTATGTACAATCGACCACATTTATCTCAGTTATTCCCTATGGGAGCTAACAAATATAGTTTATGAGAAGGACGGGATATCAGGATCCGGCTAGGTTAGAATAACCCAAAATGGTGGATGAATTGTTTGCGTTCATTGACATTTCCGAAGAATATTGCAAATGTTCTATAAATCTCCTTGTGAGACACCCAGATGGTGCACTCTAGAATAGCATAGCTAGATATGAATACTAGAATGTTCAAAAAAAATTAAAATAGGCACTAGAAGCTTGGAAGGGATAAATATTACCTTAGTGTGGCTCATGTCCCTAGCAGAGAGAGAATGTTAGGCAACCGAAGAGCCAGTGGATGGAGCAAGGGGAGCTAAAAGGAAAAGAATGTCTTGTTGAAGTTTTCAGAATAAAGTGATAGATAGAAATATTAGCAGGGAAATAAGAAGAGAAATAAGGAAGCATTATGAGTAAGATATGATACATGGATGACAATGGTAGATAAAAAAAATGACAGTATTACAAAGTATATAGTCAAGGGAAGGAAAAGACGAGGGGTGACAGGCCTTGGGACAATAAAAGAGTATAGGCCATAAAGTCATATCCTCATTTTGAGAAATAAGTTAGTGACTCCAACGCGACTACCAGAACGAAAAGTTAGACATCAGAGTAATAAAAATTAGTATGGGCTGGTGAACAACAGATAAACTAGACATGAATTAGGGACTGAGTGATTTGATAATAATCGGCATCATGGGAATTTCAAAGATTGAGTTTCGGCAATGACAGAATGGACGACAGAATAATAACCTTTAAAGTTCATTCAGGAAGACGCTTTCCTAAAGCAAGCAATATGAGCAAAGTTAAGTTTAAGGGACTATGTGTGCCAGTTACACTAGGTGTTATCCTCGTTAGTAAGGAATTTTGTTATCCTTGGTACAGAAGGATTACCGCAAGGCGAGTAGGGGTCATCGAGGATGTGAAAAGATTCCAAAGATGAAGAGGTAAAACATCTATAGGTAGGTCGTCGTAGCACTAAATCTTAGTACTCCCCTAAAGGGGGGGAATATGGAGTAATGTGGCAATAAGTCAAAGTTAAGTGGTTCTAGTAACTATGGAATGGTAAAGGAAGAATGCAATAAAAATGAGAAAGGGATGAGATTACACTCCATAAGAAAGTGGCACCTATCGTCGCTAATGAGCAGGAAGTGAAACCAAAAGTAATATTCTAGATCATATCAGTTGCATAAATAAAATTTTGGCATGCTTGGGAACTAAGATAAATCCAGTTAGAAGAGTGCAGGCCTCATAAGAAGTCAGTATGGAGCTCCCACCGGATTGTGTATACACCAGAGGTGCAAGTATTATAAGAGTGATTCAAATTGTGGATGAGAATTATACCTATGTGGAAGGAGGGTTATGAAAAAGATAGAAGATACAATGTGAGATTTTAAGGTAAGTAAGGTAAATGTGAACAACATATGAGATACATAGGTGCAGAAGGTTGTGAATAATACATACTTAAGATAGAGTGCTAGAAGTGCTGGGATTCAGTATCCAAGAATGATAGCGGTGTTATTAGTGGCATATCTTCCAGCCTATGGTTTCTAGGTACCGAGAGGTCTAGTTAAGAGAGTAAAGAAGAGTTAGAGACAATGTGATGTCTCGCTTGATATTTCAGAATAACATACGGAAGTCTATGGTGCAAGAAAGTTGAAGGAAGGTTGCGAGTAGTATAAATAGATATATGTAGGTCGCAAGCTAAAGTATGGTAGAGCAACAAGGTTTTAGGAAGACAGGAGTAAGGATAAAAAAGTCGAGTGAGAAGGTGACGAGAATGGATAAGTCCTCGGGATTAAGCCAATGAAAACTACAGAGTTGATGGTTTCTCTAAGTTATAGAAAGCTCAGTATAGCCTGAATGAACTCAAAGGAGTCTAAGACTAGTAGCGTTTAGAAGAGATGGAATGCTGCACTGGTAGTAGAATGAGGGTGTAATTGTGGTAGATAAAGGATGACGTTTGGGTCTTCGATTGAGTAATGATTTGAAAAAAAAAGGATTTCATGAATTGTACAGGATTAAAATACCTACGTAAGGTGAATCTCATTGGGATGCTATGAAATACGGTTATGGAAGTATAATATCGCCCCTAGGTGGATCAGTCTAATCACTTCAGATGTTCCCTGATGACACGTGAGCCCTAGTGGTAGTGTTACATAAGAGGTCAAGTTATCAGTGCTAGATTATAGATCAACATTAAGGTGAATCAACAATAGATGGATAAAAGTTCAACAATATGAGATGAGATCAGGCTGTCATTCTTAAGATAAATAGTAATGAGGAAGCATTAAAGGACTTATATTTATACATATATGATAAACAGCAAGAGAATAACCTAGAATTGGGTAGCAGACCTCGGTAATAATAAATCGAAGTAAGAGTTAGGATATAGTATGACCTACCTAACTGCAGTAAAGCCATAAGGATAGATAACTAAGGCTATGAAATAAGATATAGCAATAGCCGTAAGTTCGACAAAGTACCGAGCGAAGAACTTCAGTACACGTATAGATGCTTAGAGGGACATCTTGTCAAGTTCCGTATATGCTCCCAAAGCGAGGCCTGGAGATTGGCTAAAAGCGGGAGAGAAGAGTCGCATAGGTGCACATACAAGGATAAAGTCGTACAGGATGCATGACAGAAGGTAGCAACAGTTATGAGATTGGAAGAATTCCAACCACAGGCCGTGGTGTGAGAAACAGTCCTAAAGGTGGGAATGCCCTAGACTTTCGATTTATTCACAGAACAGTTGCCTAAATGGCAAAGACAGTATTAAAACCATTCGTAAGAGCTATCCGGTTATGAGACTGATAAGTGGACCAGTCAACATTCGAGGATGAATGTTCCAAAGGGGGGAATTACATTACACCTCACAGTATTACATCGATGCTACACTCCGCAGTATTATGACGATGTTACACCCTGTAGTATTGTACGTTGGATTTGTCGTAAGATAATTGACATCAGTTCAAGGACAAGATTATTTTGAGGTTATAAGTATTATTCTATTTCAAACATGTGATAAGTAAATTCGTGAAGGTGAGAGGGTAAGGGAATCGAAGAAAATGAGTTTCGTCGAAGTTTGACATTTTGGGATAAAATACGGTCCAAGCGATAATACCCTGTATTTATAGACTCTTTCCATACAAGGTACCACATGACCATGAGAGTAAGGTATATAAAGTGTGTTAAAGATGATTAGTATTTTAACTAATTTGAAATAATTCTTATTATGTGGATAATTGGTTAATTATTGATTTTTTAGTGGGAGATTAGCATGTAATTGAAAATTGGTGGATATGTTTGGTGGGAACATCATCCCCAACGTGGCAGCAAGGGATAATATTTGTCAATACCAAACAATGACTCTTTGGTTTATGTACTAGGTAGCATATTTAGGGGATGTTTTTGCAATGTAATCCACACAAGTGGGGCCCACAACCTACAATGATAAGAAACATTCCTACATCTTTAAGTGTGATGTTTTATGTTTTCTAAGTAACGGATGGAGCCTTAAAACAGTCCATATGAACCCTTATAACACTACAGCAGCGTGAGATGCAATTCTAAGAGAGCACGGTATAATCTTTCTCAAGAATATCATACGGATTTTTCTCTATTTCGATCCGTCGTTACGTATTTTTCGCAAAAGACGTGGGTTAGAGGGATTGTTAAGAGAATCGGCTCAGGTATGTTAAGTCTATCCCTTTTTTTCTTTTTGGTATGATCCATATGATACAAACGAAACAAACAAACGCACAACTTTCATAAATGTCTCTATTCGTAGAAGCACTAGCGGTGCCTATGTTCTTGAATTACCATGTGTCTTATTATTATATCTTATGTTCATGGGTCTCAGAAAAATGCGTAATTGATAAAGTTTATCCGAAGACATATTGATCCTACGACATTCCGAGAAATTTTATTAACTTACTTCTTATGCATTTCATTCATTTATACACGTACATTGACCCATGACCAGATGGCGTTATATATACGTATATTATATGTATTTGGGGTATGGAAAAAGGTTATGGCGTTATATACGCACCACCACCTGATCAGCTAGTATACAATGATGATTTTGCCCATAGTGGCCGAAATGATATGATGGGATGCCCTCAGAGGCTTGATGATGTTATGTATGAATATACCTATGCATGATATGACATTTATACGCATATGCATGACATTATAAATGCTTCATGATTCACAGAGCTATTCAGACTTATAGGTTGAGTCTTTTCCTTCATGTTTCTTTCATGTTTACTATATATTGCTTTCATGCCTTACATACTCAGTTCTTTATTTGTACTGACGTCCCTTTTGCCTGGGTAAGCTGTGTTTCATGCCCGCAGGTCCTGATAGACAGGTTGAGAGTCCTCCAAGTAGGCTAACAGCTCAGCGGACAGTATTGGTGTGCTCTATTTGTTTCGAATTTGCCTATTTGGTCAGTATGATTTAGACACGTATTGATTTGTATGGTGAGGCCATGTCCCTACCTTTATGATATTTATCTATTCTTAGAGATTTTTAGACAGATGTCAAGTATATATATATACTTGTATGGCCTTTTCGGCCTGTGTTTTGAGTATATAAAGGATCATGCCAGCCTTATAGTCCCGTACGTCATATGTAAAAGTCGGTATATCATGTTGGGTGATCCTATGTTGTGTATTCCCTCATACTTTATTCTAGTTATCTCATGATAGCCTTTCTGGTTCATTTACCTATGATAGTAAAATACGAAAAATACGTTACGTTGGTGCTCGGTTGAGTAAGGTATCAGATGCCCGTCGCGGCCCATTGGTTTGGGTCGTGACATAATGATTTACAGGTTGACGATTCTAAGTGTTAGGATTCTCGTATCAGCTACTTGGTGAGCCCCACTTCTTTCAAGGCATTACCATTACTTTATAATCTTTCAATATTTACAGACATCTAGCAATTTCAGTACTTCATTAGAGGCTTCATACACTAAAGTAATAGTTAGACAAAGCCGTAGGCTTTTCATGTTAAGCAATGTTAGCTACAATTATGTTTTAGACTTATAATAGTATTTTCGCACTTGATTTATATCATTTAGACTTTCAATATATCAGCATGTATTAGTTTATCTTTCGCATTCAGTATGTTATGATATCACATGTTGATTCAGTCAGCTAGTTGGTTTGCTCGGTCATATGTAGTCAGGCACCGAGTGTCGTGTTACGTCCAGGCCTAGGTTTGAGGCATGACAGATGTCCCATGATATCTAGGGTCATCATGCATTTTAAACTTTTTGGGAATTGGTAAAGGTGTTGCACTTAGCTTCCAGGGTTGTTGCGAATATTTGTCAATATCCACACCCTTGATTATTGGAGGCACGCCAAGTATTTGTTCTATACGCTCATTTTGCTCCTTGAGCTTTTTCTGCAAAGTTAATACTAAACTTTGTAACTTGAAATTATTCGGTGTTCCTGATTCTCCATCTCTGGATTCATTTGGTATTTTTTCACTTCCTGAGTTGTCAAGCCTTGAACGCGAATTTTCTAGGGTGGTATTTACTGGTGGAGGAGTTTGCACAACGTTGGGCAATCCACTCGCAAAAGTTCACAATGCTTCAATCACATGTTGTGCAATTAACTGCTTCAAAGTATCTTGCTCATTAGCTTGTTCACCTACTTGTTACCCATCAGTGCGAGTAGCAGACCTTTCAGCTGAACTTTTTCGTGAATATTGCGGAGTAGTTGTGGGTGTGTGATGTGGTAGAGTTCCGCCTTGTTGATCCACCTGATCATTGTCGTTAGCATTAGACATGTTTTGTTGCTAAAATATAAAATTTGGAAAAGAATAAATTATCAGATTCCCGGTAACGGAATCAATTTGTTTAACCCAAAAATAGTTTTTACGGTCAAAACTAATATTAAAGAAAATTGGGTTACGGATAATCAAATTTACTTCACTTTCTTGATAATACATAAATAAAGTAAATAATTGAAATAATAAGTAACGGAAAGAAAGCTTATTGTTGATTGCTAATCTCTCCTAGAATTACGAATTGAAATCTTGAATCAAGTAAAATAAAAGGTTTATTGCATATATTTAGAGATATTCAGGTGATTGTACAAAATAAGGTATGGATCCTTATATAAGGATACACAGTTGTAACGGTTTTCCTACTTAATTGTGACTCGTTATTGGCATCAATTACCTTAATTTCCTGTTGCAAAATGTACTTGTAACAGTTATGGTAATAAAATAGGATCGTACATAATCAAAGCTAATGTTGATTCTCTTTCCATATTTACAACCGCCTCATGAATCGTCCCATTTTATGGTCTTCATGCATCTCGTGCCTTTTTTCAGCTATCAGATCTGGTATCTTTTCTGAGAGAACACCGTGGGTATTTTATCCATACCTTTCTGTCTTTCTTTTTTGACCCAATTATAAGTGCAACTTGTCACCTCGTTGTTGGTCCATGTGTCATGCATTTTTTCCACCAACACCGCCAAAAGTGTACTATAGTCTTGCCCATAATATAGGATTTGACTAATCTAAGCTCGCAAATCTAGGTCAAATAGGACTGTTGTAGTGTAAGCTAAAGGACGGATACGATATATTTAAAATAATAGTGGCTAACCTCCCTAAGCACTTTTAATACAATGTAACTTTAACTCTTAAGCGCACACTTATCATAGCCCAATTTCAAAATACCATATGACAAGATTGTACCACGACACTCCCAATTTTTCTAAGCACTTCACATCTAACAACTTACCAGCAAGGACATGACTTATTTTGGACAATATATTTTTGTATGTATGTTTTTTCTGCATTCCCAGCTAGTGATAGTTTTTACACTACTGCACATTTCTTCCTTTCTTTGGTCCACTCAAATACTACACATGTTTCCTCCTTATTTGTTTCTAATGCTTGTTCTTGTGACTTAAGTGCTTTCAGAGGTAAAAAAATTCAAAAACAATCAATTAAGTACAAAATGGGATATAGGTTTGTAATGTGATTACCCAAAAAAAGTCCTTGTGCAAGTAGGGCAAACAACCTGGCCCTTCAGCTTCTTTGTGTTCTTCACTCAACTCTTGCTTCAATTCGATCACTAATAGTCTTCTTCTGTCACATACATTATCTAAACATATAAAGCACATAATGAGCTTTACAAAAATCAAAAGCCATGCAAACTATGGTACATAAGCAGAGGCGGATCCGGGATTCGAAGGTTGCGGGTGCCACCATGTTATGCATAGAATATACATGTCAGTAGTTACAAAGATAGATTAGGAATAATGGGTCGGTTCGGTTAGTTTTTTGTTAATTTGAATAGGTCTTTCATTCACAAAGCAAATAAGTTTGATTTTAGTTCAAAATTTTAACGCTTAATTTAAACACATTCTAAATAAAAATACAAAAGAAAAATAATATTTCATGAAAGAGCGCCTCCAATATAAGTATTTGCTTAAAGAGTACCTTAACTACACTATATATTCTTTGTTTGACTAGATTAATTTACTTGTATTGTTCTTTATTTATTTTTTCATCTTAATTGTTGACTTATATGACAATTATTTTCAAAGAAAAACTTTTAACATTCAACCTATGATATTTGACTCAAAACGATTATGAATCAAGCCATTTAATTTTTTTTCAAAACCCAATAGAAGATATTGCTCAAATTATATTCCACTATATAAATTAATATCGTTTCATTTAAAATAAAGAAATTATATGCTAATTAAAATCAATTAAAATTACCTATAAAAAATAATTATTCATAAAATAAGGTATAATGATAGAAACAAAATGAGAACTGAAAGTTAAAAAAATGAAGAAGAGAGACTTAGCAAGTAATAAAAGGAGGGAAAGAGCCGAAAAAGAAGGAAAAGGGGTGAGGCCCTAGGGTTCAACTGAAAATAAAGAAAATATTAACAAGTAGAAAAAAGAAAAAATCAAAGGAGCTGCTCTAACAGGGAATCGAACTTGCATTCATGAGGCCAAGGAAAGCCTTCAAAGGGAAGGCTGAACCAATGGCACCTGCTTTCACTTTGTGACTTCTAGATGTCACTCTATCCATTTATACGTTTCTTCACAGAGATATTACGTATATAGTAAGAATTTTAGCGAAGCGAGCGGGTGCCGTGGTATCCCTACTTCATAAGGTAGATCCGCCCCTATACATAAGCACAAGATACGAGGCGAATATACACTAAATATGTACACCTCTAGCCGAATATCATGGATTTTATGCCATGTGGATTTTATGCCATGTAACAGACAAACCCATGGATTTTATGCCATGTGAATTGAATTAGTCGGATTAGTGAGTACACCAAGTGGTTTAAACAAGAACAAGGAGCTAGGACTGCCTAAATAAAATGGTGTGCATAATACTCTATTTGCTCTATTTTATATTGTATTATTTCTTTATTAGTTTATTTAATATCTTATTTTTAATGGTATATTTATGTAGCCACAACAATCTCACTGTATATTTAAAATGGAAAATTCTAAAATTATTTTGTTTTTCTATAACTCAGTGCCTAGTAAAATTACAGCCATATCAACACAGTTGGAGTAGTTTGAAGGGAAAGTTACACATTTGGCCGGTTGGTCCAAAATAATTACATATGTTAGCCAATATACAAAAAATATATGTTGATTATGTATAAAATATGTATATATTTTGTATATTATATATTAATATACAAAAAAATATACATTTAGATCTAAATCACATTATATATTAAAGGCACGAAGCTGAGGATATGGCTGTAATTTCAGTATCACAGTAGTGATACTGAAATTAGTGCTTTATTGTACAAGTATTTAGATTTTCTGTGATAAGCTGAGAGAGCCCTGTGGCCCCCATAGTAATTAGAGAGTTGAAGCTACTACAAACGTTTCTAATACTCATCAAATGCCAAGGTAACATTTTTTATTTCTTAGAATAGGCCTTTTGTAATAATGTATGAGTGGAGGGAACTAAAATTATTAAAAAATCAAATAAATTCTTCACCTTTCTTTACTATAGGAAGAATACAGCTGCTCCAATAATCTGGGAAAATACTGGTATTAATTCTACTACAGACGGTGCATTGATTTAGTGGCACCATCTTTTACCCAGTCATCCACCAAAAGATTAGCAATGAAGGAATATAATTGGAAGGAAAAAATTAGAGCAAAAAAGGAACTAGCTAGCCCCCAAATGTTTGTTTGGGGAATGGACGAAAAAGAGGCCTCATTTAGACCTGTAGTATGACTAAAACATTTGATGTGATCTATTCTAATTAGGGATGTTTCATAGTGCTTGTTGTGTACGTATTTTTAAACAGACAGGCAAATCTACAGGAGGCTCTTCCAATGATTCCAATTCACTAACTCCATTTTCCACCAGGAAAGACATGGCCAAACCCCAAGTTATATGAATATCCAAGTGACAGTGCATTAACCAGACTCCTATTTAATAACAACAACAACAAAAATGTAAGTCCAAAAGCTCGATGCGGAGAAGAATTGGAAGCTATAAAAGGATTGGAGTTATATACACTGATAGTGGAAATATATTTTCAACAAAAATTTATAATGTTGTTTTGAAAGGTGCATTAACAGTTGAATCCGATACCAACAATATCCCCCCCTCCCCCACAAAAAAAATAATGTTCGCTTTTAGGCTTTACAATCAATCAATATGACCGACAGTTTTGCCTTCATAACTCAAGGTTCATATTAGGGAATATCATGTTCGTTCTCATTTTTATCGTTTTACTAAATATTTTTTATATTAACTGTTAATAGAAATTAATTTTTCTTTTTTTTTTGGTAGAAGATAAACCCTTTTCTATTATTCTCACCTGGGTTGTCTGCGACAAATCTGATGACTGACCATCCATTGACAGGTAAACTTGTCGTGTTTCTACGAGGTGGGTCAACAAGATTGAATTTAGCTGTATCAGTTTGAGGATTAAAGTTCCCAAAGCCCTCACCAATGATGTAGAAACCATATCCATGAAGATGGATTGGGTGGTTTTCACCTGTGACGATGCTTGTTCCCTGTAATACAACTTGCACATTTGCCCCATATTTTAGCTTATAAACCTTAGTTCCTGGAACTGGTTGCCAGAGTGATTGGCTTACATTGCCCGTATAATCAAATTTCACAGGTGGAACTGTTGGAAAATCAGTTGAGAAAATTCCAGGTATGCCTTGGTGGTGTGCTTGCAGAATGGAGAAGTTGGGCGGTTGCACAAAAGACACTGTTCATACTGGCAGTGAATCGAGTTCCATTTGGACCTTGACAACTGCTGGAGCTTGCACCTAGTTGGAAATAATAAACTTAAATGTTAAAAGTATGCTAAAGTGTTCTCCTGAGTTATTCAATGTGCGTCTTTTGAGTCATCCTAGAATGTTTATTACTCCTAATTGTGGTTCATATAACTACGAGTTTAAGGAACATTATATGTGCGTGTGAGAGGGAGAGTTTATCTCTCTCTTCCATCCTCATTGTGCTTTTGTTTACCCGAAAAACGGATAGAGTTGAATTTATACGTAATTCTAAGAATACGTGGTATAACTTGGCACAAACCGAAAAAAGCAAGTAGAAATATATCGAATATTGACCGTAAAAAGAATGAAATACAAACCAAATTGAGTGGAAAACGATTTATGAACAACCAAGACGAATCAATGTACAAAGCCCAAAAAAGGATAATCTCTATATGAATATCAATAATCTTTTCAATATGGGAGTGTGTAGATGCCTTGATCTCTCTTGCAGAAATGATAGTCATTCTTCTTATAGTGGAGAAAACCCTACCTTAGATATAAAAAATACATAGTTGGGATCCCATGATAGATTAGTTAATTGTCTTTTCCTTAATTTCCGCCGTGATTCTCTCCCTTAGTACGGCTATAACAGCTCTTGTCTCTTAGCTCAATCTTGATCGGACTTGGTATTGGTCGATCTCCAGATTTAGAGCTCGATATTGACTCGAGCTCGATATTGACTCGAGGCCCGGTATTGACTCGGTCTCGGTATTGGTCGGTCTCTGGCTCTTGAGCTCGATAACACCACTTAACATCATAGTTCGATTTGGACCCTAGCTCGATAATGACTTTGAGCTCGGTATTTGATCGGTCCCTGAAACTTGAGCTCGGCATCCTAGCTTCAGATCTCATCTCGATATTATGAAGACGACCTTCGGTCCATTATGTTCCAATCTTGACTAATCATATGAAGGTCAAAACTGGTTTTGACCGTATACAGGTAGTCCCTTCATTTCTCGGGAAGGATGTGGCGAGAAAAGACATGATTTTCCAACGGCAAGACTAGATATACACTGACGTTTGCATTGAGCCCAACCATGACGTACGTGATAGATGTCCCGTCGGTTCAGTTACCAAGTCATTAAATGTGTGTCAGACGATGGTCGGCCACTGCTGATATTGAATCGTCATTGCCAACACTCTAAATAGCTCATCTCTTTACCATTTTTTACTTTTAGATCTCCAATCTCCAAATCTTCTAAGTTCCTTTTCACATTTTCTAAGTTCTTCATCTGCAAATCTGTGATTTTCACTACAAAATCTTTCCTTAGAACACCAAATCATGTCATCTCCCTCTATTTTCAATCTTTAAATCCAAATGGCGAAAACGTCAAAAATTGTTCCTCAAAAAGAAAACACTTATTCTTCACGGCCCGCCGGCGACAAAACACTGGTGGATCCACGACCTGAGGAATGTGTTCCCGGGGGATGTGTTCTCACTATTGATTTTAAGACCGATAAAGCCTCGTCGGCTCCCGGGTCATCCGAAACAAGCCAGTATCGAGGAATATGTGCTTGATAACTGAGGGATATCTTAGACAGGTAAGGAATGATTGTAACTGGGAGAACAAAGAAGTGATAATCCTGGCTCCCGAAGAAGATATTACTACTTATGTGAAAGGGGTTTTAAGTGTTTATACTTACCCTTTCACGTTGGGCCCCCTCGACCCTGTTGTCATCGATTTTTGCCATCAATACTGCATAACCCTAGGCCAAATCCATCCTTTCACCCTCGACCACCTCATCAGGTTGTACAGCCCCCGCCTCTACCGAGGTGGGTTAATAAAACTCCAGCGTCGGACCACCAAAGTGTTGTTCTTGAGCATAGACGAGGACAAGGATTGAGGCTGGATGGGCCGGTTCTTTCGAGTGAAGACTTCCGACCTAATCCCGACCGAGAAGATTCCATTTCCTGAGGATTGGAATATGAAGCGTAAGTATAATCCTACTATTAGCTCCTATTGTTTTGCTCCTTCATTTCTTTCTCACCGATATTCTTTTCCATGATGTAGCGATTGTTTGGATGCCCGGTGCAATTCCTAACCTTAAGAGCTGGGTATGGGACCTGGCTTCGACCTCTACATATGCCGAGCGCTCGTGGCGCAATTTATCAAAAGGCCAATGGGAGGCCAAAACGCATGGTAAGCTTCTTTCCCACGTCTTTGTTGACTTTGTAAAGCGTTTCTTACTTGTTTTCATTTTATACAGGCCTTGGCAAAGATGTTGTTATGAGGCCCTTATCCGGTGAGGAGGAGACTTCGTTCTCGGTACCAAAACTGGCGAAGGACAAAAAGAGGAAAAAGATCTCGACCTCCAAGGATCCAGAATCTAAGAAGGCGGCTCATAAGCCGAGGAATAATATCATCCTCCTGACCGAAGGCTTTGTTAGGCGTCTTAGGGATGAAGATGAAGAAGAGGAAGATGATGACTCTAGGCTGGTGGCCCGAGTGAAAATGAGCACCGAGGCCCCAAAGGTTGCTGAATCGGTGAAGGCAGTAGAGATTCCATCTCATGATGAGGGAGTCTGGGGAAGAGAATTGGTCGAAGTCCCCGAGTCTTCGAGGATTGAGGCTACCTCCCACCATAATGAGCCAATGGTGGGTACGGCAGTAGGGGCTGATCTCGAGGCTCCTCGAGATGGATAGAATGCCCCAAGTGGTTCACTTGGGGCAATAGAAATTGGAGGCTCCCCGTTGCTCCCCTTGTTTTTCGAGGGAATGATTCGAGAGGCTTGGGCCTTGAAGACCCTTTTCGTCGAAGGAAGCCGCGTAAGGGAAGATCCCTTTTGTGATTATTATACTGGGGTCGAAGATGCTACTGGCCTAAGCGATTTGAAGGTCTCGAGGAAGGACTCGGGTGAGGCATCGGGCCTTTTCAACGAAATGCAGCAAGCTCTGAATCAGGTAAGCCTTAACTCCCCTTTTTGGTATTACCCTTGTGATTGTTTTTCTTTTCTAACTTCTTTTCTTCTTTCTATGTAGGCCTCAGCGCTTCATCGGGAAGCATGTTTTCGGTCCCGAGCTGAGCTGAGTCGGTACGAGGCCGACCTTCGAGGGCTCACGGAGGAGAGAAATGCCCTTAAACTCCTCTGCGGGCAAAGAGAAGAGGAAATCAAGGACCTCCGAGCCGAGTTGGCCAAGGCTCACCAAGATCAGTCCGACATGATCAAGCAGGAAATTAAAATTTCAAAAGCTCACGGGCTCGATTCGGGAATGGAGGCTAACATTTCAATCTCACAGCTGCAGCAGAAGATCGAGGTGATCGGGTAGCTTCCCGAGGAAGTCGATATGATGAAGGCGAAGACCTTGGGTTTGAAAGACGATATGGACCACTTTGCTGCAGAAAAAGAGACTGCCTTATCCTAATTGTCATCGGCTGAATGTCAGCTTCGAGGAATGAAAGAGAAGAGCTCGGCTCAGGCGAAGAAAATAGCGGAGCTCGAAGCTCGGTTGGCTTCCGTACTTGAAAAGGCCAAATCTGAAGCTGAAAAGGCTAAATCCTAGGCAGACGCGATCGGGTTGTAGCCAAGACCACTCAAACTCGAGCACATTGGGTTGCTAAACTCGCCAAATGCCAATCTCGGAGGGAAACCCTCGAGGAGATCCATGCTCGAGGTTTAGACCTTACCGAAGAGATAATAAAGGCTAAAGAACTTGAAGCCGATGCTGGAGCCTTAGCATCTGATGCTGACGATGATGATAATGAGAGCAAGAGTGGGTCTAAGAGCGGGGAGAAGCTCGATGGAGAAGATACTGCCCCCGGAGAAAATCAGGAACCTTAAAGTTTTTTCTCTTTTTGATCTTTTTATGTAGGGTCCTGATCGGACCTTGTAAATACTCATATATATATTTAGTGATCTTTTCCTTTCCCGACTTTTCTTTGTTTCATTTTCTGCCTTGTAAAAATTTTGTTTCATTCATGCCTTATGAAAGTTTTCATAAATTCGAGGCTTTAGGCAATTTGATTGAAGTCGAACCTTGTATTCTTTATAATCGAGAGTGTTTGCTCGAACTCGAAGTAATGTAGCCCGTAGGATTTATGGTTGAGAGAGTGTTTTCTCGCGCTCGAAGTAAGAGTAGACCTTAGGCTTAATAATCAATTGAGTGTTTGCTCGAACTCGAAGTAATGTAGCACGTAGGCTTTAGGGTCAAGCCAGTGTTTGCTCGAGCTCGAAGTAAGGATAAACCTTAGGCTTAATAGTCGAGTGAGTGTCAGCTCAAATTAAGAGTAGCCTTTAGGCTTATGGTTGAGTAAGTGTTTTCTCGAACTCGAAGTAATGTAGACCTTAGGCTTTATGGTCAAGTGAGTGTTTGTTCGAACTCGAAGCAATAGTATCTAATCGTGATGAGGGAGTCTCGGGAAGAGAATTGATAGAAGTCCCTGAGTCGTCGAGGATCGAGGCTACCTCCCACCATAATGCGCCAATGGTGGGTACGACATCATGGGCTGATCTCGAGGCCCCTCGAGATGGAGAGAATGCCCCAAGTGGTTCACTTGGGGCAATAGAAATTGGAGGCTCCCCGCTTCTCCCCTCGATTTTCGAGGGATTGATTCGAGAGGCTCGGGCCTTGAAGACCCTTTCCATCGAAGGAGGCCACGGAAAGGAAGATCCCTTTTGTTATTATTTTATTGGGGTCGAAGATGCTACCGGCCTGAGAAATTTGAAGGTCTCGAGGAAGGACTCCGGTGAGGCATCAGGCCTTTTCAAGGAACTGCAGCAAGCTCTGAATCGGGTAAGCCTTAACTCTCCTTTTTGGTATTACCCTTGTGATCGTTTTTCTTTTCTAACTTCTTTTCTTCTTTCTGCGTTGGCCTCAGCGCTTCATCGCGAAGCATGTTCTCGGTCCCGAGCTGAGCTGCGTCAGTACGAGGCCAACTTTCGAGAGCTCACAGAGGAGAGAAATGCCCTTAAACTCCTCTACGGGCAAAGAGAAGAGGAAATCAAGGACCTCCGAGCCGAGTTGGCCAAGGCTCACCAAGATCAGTCCGACCTGATCGAGTAGGTAATGAAAATTTCAAAAGATCACGGGCTCGATTCGGGAACGGAGGCTAACATTTCAATCTCATAGCTGTAACAGAAGATCGAGGTGATCCGGCAGCTTCGCGAGGAGGTCGATACGATGAAGGCAGAGACCTTGGGTTGGAAAGAAGGTATTGACCATTTTGCTGCAGAAAAAGAGACTGCCTAATCCCAATTGTCATCGAACGAAAGTTAGCTTCGAGGCATGAACGAGAAGAGCTCGGCTCAGGCAAAGAAAATAGCGGAGCTCGAAGCTCGGTTGGCTTCCGAACTTGAAAAGGCCAAATCTGAAACTGAAAAGGCTAGAGCCGAGGTAGAAGCGATTGTGGCCGTCTATCAAGCCGATGATGAAGCCGCTCAAGTACAAGCGAGAGAGGAAGCCGAGACTGCTCACAATCGAGCATATTTGGTTGCTGAACTTGCCAAATGCCAATCTCGGAGGGAAACCCTCGAGGAGATCCGTGCTCGAGGTTTCGACCTTATCGAAGAGATAATAAAGGCTAAAGAACTTGAAGCCGATGCTGGAGCCTTAGCTTCCGATGATGACGATGATGATGATGAGAGCAAGAGTGGGTCTAAGAGCGGGGAGAAGCTCTATGGAGAAGATACTGCCCCCGGAGAAAATCAGGAAGCAATAGTATCCAATCGTGATGAGGGAGTCTCGGGAAGAGAATTGGTAGAAGTCCCCGAGTCGTCGAGGATCGAGGCTACCTCCCACCATAATGAGCCAATGGTGGGTACGACATCATGGGCTGATCTCGAGGCCCCTCGAAATGGAGAGAATGCCCCAAGTGGTTCACTTGGGGTAATAGAAATTGGAGGCTCCCCGCTGCTCCCCTCATTTTTCGAGGGAATGATTCGAGAGGCTCGGGCCTTGAAGACCCTTTCCGTCAAAGGAGGCCACGGAAGGGAAGATCCCTTTTTTGATTATTTTATTGGGGTCGTAGATGCTACCGGCCTGAGCGATTTGAAGGTCTCGAGGAAGGAATCGGGTGAGGCATCAGGCCTTTTCAACGAACTGCAGTAAGCTCTGAATCGGGTAAGCCTTAACTCCCCTTTTTGGTATTACCCTTGTGATCGTTTTTCTTTTCTAACTTCTTTTCTTCTGTCTGCGTTGGACTCAATGCTTCATCGGGAAGAATGTTCTCGGTCCCAAGCTGAGCTGCGTCGGTACGAGGCCGACTTTCGAGAGCTCACAGAGGAGAGAAATGCCCTTAAACTCCTCTACGGGAAAAGAGAAGAGGGAATCAAGGACCTCCGAGCCGAGTTGGCCAAGGCTCACCAAGATCAGTCCGACCTGATCGAGCATGTAATGAAAAATTCAAAAGATCACGGGCTCGATTCGGGAGCGGAGGCTAACATTTCAATCTCATAGCTGTAGCAGAAGATCGAGGTGATCGGGCAGCTTTGCGAGGAGGTCGATACGATGAAGGCAGAGACCTTGGGCTGGAAAGAAGGTATTGACCACTTTGCTGCAGAAAAAGAGACTGCCTTATCCCAATTGTCATCGGCCAAAAGTTAGCTTTGAGGCATGAACGAGAAGAGCTTGGCTCAGGCGAAGAAAATAGTGGAGCTCGAAGCTCGGTTGGCTTCCGAACTTGAAAAGTTCAAATCTGAAGCTGAAAAGGCTATAACCGAGGCAGAAGCGATCGCGGTCGTCTATCAAGCCGATGCTGAAGCCGCTCAAGTACAAGCGAGAGAGGAAGCCGAGACCGCTCAAACTCGAGCACATTTAGTTGGTGAACTCGCCAAATGCCAATCTCGGAGGGAAACCCTCGAGGAGATCCATGCTCGAGGTTTCGAACTTACCGAAGAGATAATAAAGGCTAAAAAACTTGAAGTCGATGCTGGAGCCTTAGCTTCCGATGATGACGATGATGATGATGAGAGCAAGAGTGGGTCTAAGAGCGGGGAGAAGCTCGATGGAGAAGATACTGCCCCCGAAGAAAATCAGGAACCTTAGGGTTTTTTCCCTTTTTGATCTTTTTGTGTAGGGTGCTGATTGGACCTTGTAAATACTCATATATATTTAAAGATCTTTTCCTTTCCTGACTTGTCTTTGTTTCATTTTATGCCTTGTGAAAATTTTGTTTCATTCATGCCTTATGAAAGTTTTCATAAGATCGAGGCTTTAGGTAATTTGATCAAAGTCGGACCTTGTAGTCTTTATAACCAAGTGAGCGTTTGCTCGAACTCGAAGTAATCTAGCCTGTAGGCTTTATGGTCGAGCGAGTGTTTGCTCGAGCTCGAAGTAAGAATAAACCTTAGGCTTAATAGTCAAGTGAGTGTTTGCTCGAACTCAAAGTAATGTAGCCCGTAGTCTTTATGGTCGAGCGAGTGTTTGCTCGAGCTCGAAGTAAGGATAGCCCTAAGGCTTAATAGTCAAGTGAGTGTTAGCTCGAACTCGAATTAAGAGTAGCCTTTAGGCTTATGGTTGAGTGAGTATTTGCTCGAACTCGAAGTAATGTAGCCCTTAGGCTTTATACTCGAGTGACTGTTTGCTCGAACTCGAAGCAAGAGTAGCCCTTAGGCTTAATAGTCGAGTGAGTGTTAGCTCGAACTCGAATTAAGAGTAGCCTTTAGGCTTATGATTGAGTGAGTGTTTGCTCGAACTCGAAGTAATGTAGCCCTTAGACTTTATGGTCGAGTGAGTGTTTGCTCGAACTCGAAGCAAGAGTAGCCCTTAGGCTTAATAGTCGAGTGAATGTTTGCTCAAACTCGAAGTAATATAGCCCGTAGGTCGAGCAAGTGTTTGCTCGAGCTCGAAGTAAGAGTAGCCCTTAAGCTTAATAGCCGAGTGAGTGTTTGCTCTAACTCGAAGTAATGTAGCCCTTAGGCTTTATGGTCGAGTGAGTGTTTGCTCGAACTCAAAGCAAGAGTAGCCCTTAGGCTTAATAGTCTAGTTAATGTTTGCTCGAACTCGAAGTAATATAGCCCGTAGGCTTAATGGTCGAGCGAGTGTTTGCTCGAGATCGAAGTAAGAGTAGCCCTTAGGCTTAATAGTCGAGTGAGTGTTTACTCGAACTCGAAGTGATGTAGCCCGTAGGCTTAATAGTCGAGTGAGTGTTTGCTCGAACTCAAAGTAACGTAGCCCATAGGTTTAATGGTCGAGCGAGTGTTTGCTCGAGCTCGAAGTAATGTAGCCCGTAGGCTTAATGGTCGAGCGAGTGGTTGCACGATCTCGAAGTAAGAGTATCCCTTAGGCTTAATAGTCGAGTGAGTGTTTGCTTGAACTCGAAGTAATGTAGCCCGTATGTTGAATAGTCGAGTGAGTGTTTGCTCGAACTCGAAGTAACGTAGCCCGTAGGCTTAATGGTCTAGCGAGTGTTTGCTCGAGCTCGAAGTAAGAATAGCCTTTAGGCTTGTGGTCGAGTGAGTGTTTGCTCGAACTCGGAGGTGGAGATCGAGGTGATCGGGAACATGTACCCCGAGAATAGAACAGCGAGGCCGACGCTCTTGCAAACTTATGTTCATCGGTCGGAGATGACGAACTCAACTCGGGGACTATCGTACAACTCATGAGATTGGTAATCGAAGAAGGACATACCGAAATAAACTCCACAAGTTTAACCTGGGATTGGAGAAACAAATATATAGAGTACTTCAAGAACGGGAAGCTTCCATCAGATCCAGAAGAATCTAGGGCTCTACCCACAAAGGCAACACGGTTCACCTTGTCCAATGATGGAACACTGTTTAGAAGGATGTTCGATGGTCCACTGGCAATCTGTTTGGTACCGGGAGATACCGACTACATCCTACGTGAGATTCACGAGGGCACTTGTAGGAATCATTCCGGTGCCGATTCGTTGGTCCACAAAATAATCAGAGCAGGATATTATTGTATCGATATGGACAAGGATGCAAGGGAGTTCGTTCGAAAATGCGACAAATATAAAAAATATGCACCCATGATTCATCAACCCAGGGAACTTCTCCACTTGGTCCTATCTCCATGGCATTTCATAAAATGGGGGATGGACATTGTCGGCCCCCTCCCATCGACCCCAGGTAAAGCTCCGTTTATTTTGCTTATGACTGATTATTTTTCTAAATGGGTTGAAGCACAAGCTTTCGAGAAAGTCAAAGAAAAAGAAGTGATAGACTTCATTTGGGACCACATCATATGTCGATTCGGGGTGCCAGCCGAGATTGTATGTGATAATGGAAAATAATTTATCGGCAGCAAAGTAACTAAATTTCTCAAGGATCACAAAATAAAAAGGATCCTATCAACACCTTATCATCCCAGCGGAAACGAACAGGCCGAATCGACCAACAAAACTACAATCCAAAATCTTAAGAAAAAATTAACCAACGCTAAAGGAAAATGGAGAGAAATACTACCCGAAGACCTATGGGCATACCGCACAACATCGAAATACAGTACCGGAGCAACACCATTCTCGTTGGTTTATGGCGCCGAAGCTCTTGTCCCGGTTGAAGTCGGAGAACCCAGCATCAGATTTTGGTATGCGACAAATGAATCGAATAATGAAACCATGAACACGAGCTTAGAATTATTGGACGCAAAATGGGAAGCCGCCCTCGTCCGATTGGCCGCCCAAAAATAGCGGATCGAAAGGTACTATAATCGAAGAACCAACCTTCGATATTTTAAAATTGGGGACTTAGTCCTAAGGAAAGTCACCCTCAACACCCGAAATTCGAATGAAGGGAAACTGGGTCCGAACTGAGAAGGACCGTATCAGGTTCTCTAAATCGTCGAAAAAGGATCCTACAAGCTCGGTGTGATAAACGGCAAACAACTGCCAAGAAATTGAAATGTGTCGCACCTAAAATGATACTTCTGCTAAGGTACGACCCTTCCATGATCATTTATATTTCGAAACTAACTCTTGTAGGAGTTCGACCAGGAACAGGGATGTTCAACTCGAAGCCTTTAGGCCTGAAAGCACGCGTTGCACTCTTCTTCCCTAGACCGGTTTTGTCCCAAATGGGTTTTTCGGTAAGGTTTTTAATGAGGCAACCATTGATCGTGCTAACTTAGAACAATTCAACAGTATTCGAGGCCTCTTTACAATCAACCTCGAATACTGGAGGGCATTGCCGTCGAATAAATCAAGTTCGATATAAGAAAGTTATTTCATGTCAAACAAGGTTTCGATACGAAAATGTGTAAGGGCCAAATGGTCAAACGAACCATGTCCGCGTAGTTTGCTTGAGCCCTGGCACAAAACACGAACACATGTATAAAGACTTATAAAGAGAAACTTCTTCTTTACCGATATCTCATATGTTAGAAAGATGTTTCTACTTCATGTTCAAACAGGCTTAAGGGCCGACCACGACCGGAGCAAACACTCGCTCGACCATTAAGCCTACCGGCTACATTACTTCGAGTTCGAGCAAACACTCACTCGACTATTAAGCCAAAGGGCTACTCTTGCTTCGAGTTCGAGCAAACACTCACTCGACCATAAATCCTAAGGGCTACATTACATAGAGTTCGAGCAAACACTCACTCGACTATAAGCCTAAGGGCTATTCTTACTTCGAGCTCGAGCAAACACTCGCTCGACCAATAAGCATACGGGCTACGTTACTTCGAGTTCGAGCAAACACTCACTCAACTATTAAGCCTAAGGGCTACTCTTACTTCGAGTTCGAGCAAACACTCACTCGACCATAAAGCCTAAGGGCTACATTACATCGAGTTCGAGCAAAAACTCACTCGACTATAAGCCTAAGGGCTATTCTTACTTCGAGCTCGAGCAAACACTCACTCGACCAATAAGCATACGGGCTACGTTACTTCGAGTTCGAGAAAACACTCACTCGACTATTAAGCATACAGGCTACATTACTTCGAGTTTGAGCAAATACTCACTCGACTATTAAGCCTAAGGGCTACTCTTACTTCGATCTCGAGCAAACTCTCGCTCAACCATAAGCCTAAAGGCTACCCTTAATTCGAGTTCGAGCTAACACTAACTAGACTATTAAGCCTAAGGGCTACTCTTGCTTCGAGTTTGAGCAAACACTCACTCAACCATAAAGCCTAAGGGCTACATTACTTCGAGTTCAAGCAAACACTCACTCAACCATAAGCCTAAAGGCTACTCTTAATTCGAGTTCGAGCTAACACTCACTCGACTATAAAGCCTAAGAGCTATCCTTACTTCGAGCTCGAGCAAACACTCGCTCGACCATAAAACCTACGGGCTACATTACTTCGAGTTCGAGAAAACACTCACTCGACTATTAAGCCTAAGGGATACTCTTACTTCGAGCTCGAGAAAACACTCGCTCGACCATAAATCCTACGGGCTATATTACTTCGAGTTCGAGAAAACGCTCACTCGGTTATAAAGACTACAAGGTCCGACTTCGATCAAATTGCCTAAAGCCTCGAACTTATGAAAACTTTCATAAGGCATGAATGAAACAAAACTTTCACAAGGAAAAAAATAAAACAAAGACAATTCGGGAAAGGAAACAATCTTTATATATATAAGAGTATTTACAAGTTCCGATCAGGACCCTACACAAAAAGATTAAAAAGAGAAAAAAACCCTAATGTTCCTGATTTTCTCTGGGGGCAGTCTCTTCTCCATCGAGCTCCTCCCCGCTCTCAGACCCACTCTTGCTCATATCATCATCATCGTCATCATCGGAAGCTAAGGCTCCAGCATCAGCTTCGAGTTATTTAGCCTTTATTACCTCTTCAGTAAGGTCGAAACCTCGAGCATGGATCTCCTCGAGGGTTTCTCTCTAAATTGGCATTTGGCGAGTTCAGCAACCCAATGTGCTCGAGTTTGAGCGGTCTCGGCTGCCTCTCTCGCTTGTACTTGAGTGACTTCAGCATCGGCTTGGTAGACGGCCACGATCGTGTCTGCCTTGGTTTTAGCCTTTTCAGCTTCATATTTGGTCTTTTCAAGTTCGAAAGCCAACCGGCTACTTTCTTTGCCTGAGCCGAGCTCTTCTCTTTCAGCCTCAAAGCTGACTTTTGGCTGATGACAATTGGGATAAGGCAGTCTCTGTATCTGCAGCAAAGCGGTCCATACCTTCTTTCCAACCCAAGGTCTCCGCCTTCATCGTATCGACCTCCTCGCGGAGCTTCCCGATCACCTCGATCTTCTGCTGCAGTTATGAGATTGAAATGTTAGCCTCAATTCCCGAATCAAGCCCGTGAGCTTTTAAAATTGTTATTACCTGCTCGATCAGGTCGGACTGATCTTGGTGAGCCTTGGCCAACTCGGCTCGAAGGTCCTTGATTTCCTCTTCTCTTTGCCTGCAGAGGAGTTTAAGGGCATTTCTATCCTCCGTGAGCCCTCGAAGGTCGGCCTCGCACCGACTCAACTCAGCTCGGGACCTAGAAAATGCTTCCCGATGAAGCTCTGAGGCCTACGCAGAAAGAAGAAAACAAGTTAGAAAAGAAATCACAAGGGTAATACCAAAAAGGGGAGTTAAGCCTTACCCGGTTTAGAGCTTGCTGCACTTCGTTGAAAAGGCCTGATGCCTCACTCGAGTTCTTACTCGAGACCTCCAAATCGCTCAGGCGGGTAGCATCTTCGACCCCAGTAAAATTATCACAAAAGGGATCTTCCCTTCTGTGGCCTTCTTCGACGAAAAGGGTCTTCAAGGCCCGAGCCTCTCGAATCATTCCCTCGGAAAATGAGGGGAGTAGCGGGGAGCCTCCAATTTCTATTGCCCCAAGTGAACCACTTGGATCGTTCTCTCCATCTCAAGGGGCCCCGAGATCAACCCCTGCAGCCGTACCCACCATTGGATCATTATGGTGGGAGGTAGCCTCGATCCTCGATGACTCGAGGACTTCAACCAATTCTCTTCCCGAGACTCCCTCATCACGAGATGGAATTTCTGCTGCCTTCACCGATTCAGTAGCCTTTGGGGTATAGGTGCTCATTTTCACTCGGGCCACCAGCCCGAAGTCATCATCTTCCTCTTCATCCCTAAGATGCCGAACAAAGTCTTCGGTCAGAAGGATGATATTATTCCTTGGCATACGAGCCGCCTTCTTAGATTCCGGTTCCTCGGAGGTCGAGATCTTTTTTCTCTTTTTGTCCTTCGCCAGTTTCGGTACTAGGATCGAAGTCTCATAACAACAGTTTTACCAATGTCACCACCCAAACCGATGGGCCACGTCGGGCACCCGGTGCCTTACTCAACCGAGTACCAACATTTCATATCATTCTTATCGTACTGTCATTGTCAAATAGGCAAAATGGGCCATCATGGGCTAACCAGAATAAACATAAGGGAATACTCAATATAAGACGACCCAATTTGACGTAAACAAGTGACATAGGGCCTATATGACTAAAATTACACTGAACATAGGCCGATAAGGCTGTACAATCTTTCACGTACACGATATATGTCTACAAGCCTCTAAAGATACATAAATGTTATAAAGGTCGGGACAGAGGCCCGCCATACCAATCAAAACATGTCATAATCATACTGACCAATAGCAACTCCGGAGCAAATGGAGCGCACCAACATTTTCCGCTAAGCTGATAACCTACTTGGAGGACTCTCGACCTGTCTATCGGGACCTGCGGGCATGAATCACAGTGTCCCCATAAAAAAGGGAGGTCAGTACAAATAATGTACCGAGTATGTAAGGAATGAAAATCAGTAAACAATAGACATGAGAAAACATGGAGTAAAAGACTCGACATGTTTGTCTGAATAACTCTGTGGATCATTAATATTTACAATGTCATGCATATGCGTATAAATATCATGCCATGATTAGGTATATGCGCTCATAACATCATCAAGCCTCTGAGGCATCCCATCATATCATCTCGGCCACTGTGGGCAAATCATCAACGTATACCAATTGATCAGGTGGTGGTGCGTATATAACGTCGTAACCTTTTCCCATATCCCTTATACATATAATATATGTGTATATAACACCATCTGGTCATGGGTCAATGTACATGTATAAATGCATGAAATGCATAAGAAATATGTTAATAAGATTTCTCGGAATGTCTTAAAATCAATATTCCTTTCGGATAAACTTTATCAAATACGTATTTTCCTGAGACCCATGAACAGAAGAAATAATAATAATTCACATGGGGAATCAAGAATATAGACACCCCTAGTACTTCTATGAATAGAGTCATTTATGAAAGTTGTGTATTTTGCTCGTTTCGTTTCTATCATTTGGATCATGCCAAAAAGAAAGAATGGATAGCCTTAACATACCTTAACCGATTCTCTTGACAATCCCTTTAACACCATTGATTGCGACAACACGTAACGGCAGATCGAAGTAGGAAAAAATCCGTATGATATTCTTGAAATAGATTACACTGTACTCCCTTATAATAGCCAAATCTCACATTTTTATATATGACCCTCACGTTCCTAAGAATGGATATGTGACTCTCACATTCTTAAGACTTATAAATCTCACATTGATAAGATGTTAAGAAATTTCATATGAGTTATTCTGAAGCTCCATCGTTACATTAGAGAACATACCATTACCTCTTAATGAGCTAAGAATCTTTCTTATAATTGTGGGTTTGTGTGTAAGGATTATTTGCCATAAATCCCCCTAACATGCCGCCTAGCCATAAAGTCCAAGACTCACCCTTTGATATTTGGTCTTAACTCATCTTGCTGCCACATTTTTGGAGGGGGTGGGGTTAAAGTTTATCCAAGTGTTATAATTAATTATCTAATCTTTCCCTAAATATCATTAATTATCCAGTTTTTCACATAATTAAGAATTACCTCAAATTACTTAAAATAATACTCACTTTTAACACACTTTATGCACCCTACTATCATGGTAATGTGGTACCTTGTATGGTACTAGTTCATAAATACCGTGTATTTTAGCTCGGGTCATATTTTATCCAAAATGTCAAACGTCGACGAAATTCATTTTCATCGATTTGCTTACCCTCTCACCTTCACGAATTTACTCGTCACTTGTTTGAAATAGCATAATGCTTATAATCTCAAAATAATCTCATTCTCGAACTTACGTCGATTAACTTACAACGAAACTTTAACGTACGAAAATGCGGGATGTAATATCTCATTTTCGAGCTTTTATCAATTTACTTATGGAGTACTTTTACGTACGAAAACATGGGGGTGTAAAATCATTCCCCCCTTTGGAACATTCGTCCTCAAATGTTGACTGATACACTTATCATTCTCATAACCCATAGCTCTTGCGAATACATTAGTACTCCTCTTGGCATCTAGGCAACTGTTCTGTGAATGAATCCTAAATGCCAGGGCATTCCCCCATTTAGGCCCCTTTCTCACACCACGACTCGTGGTCGGAATCATTCCAATCTTGTAACTGTTGCTACCTTCTGTCATGTAGCCTGTACGACTTTTTCATTGTATGTGCGCCTATGCGACTCTTCTCTCTTTTTTCCTATCGCTAGGCCTCACTTTGTAAGCATATACAGAGATTGATAAGATGTCTCTCTGGGCATCTATAGGTATACTGAAGTTCTTTGCTCGATACTTTGTTGAACTTACGAATATTGCTATATCTTATTTCATAGACCCGGTTATCCATTCGTATGACTTTACTGCATCTAGGTAGGTCATACTATACCATAACTCTTACTTCAATTTATCGTTATTGAGGTCTGCTACCGAACGCCAGGTTACTTTCGTTGCTTATCCCATATGTATAAATCTAAGTCCTTTAATGCTTCCTCATTACTGTTCATCTTAAGAATGACGGCCTAATCCCATCTCATACTTTGTGACTTTTGTCCATCTATTTTTGATTCACCTCAATATTGATCTACAATATAGCACTGATAAGTTGAAACTTCTTGTGTAATACCTTGCCACTAGGGCTTACGTTGCATCGAGGAATATTTGAAGTGATTTTCCTGATCCGCTTAGCGGCAAAACTGTACTTCAATAACCGTATTTTATAGCATCCCAATGTGATTCACTTACGTGGGTATTTTAATCCCGTACAATTCATGAAATCCTCTTCAAATCATTACTCAATCGAAGGCCCAATCGTCATCCTTTATCTTTCACAATTACACCCTCTGTGTACTATCGGGGCGGCATTCCATCTCTTCTAAATGCCATTAGTCTTAGACTTCTTTGAGTTCATTCAGGCTATACTGAGCTTTCTATAACTTAGAGAAATCATTAGCTTTCTTGTTTTCATGGGCTTAATCCTGAGGACTTATCCATTCTCGTCACCTTCTCACTCACCCTTTCTTATCCTTACTCATGTCTTCCTAAAACCTTGTTGCTTTACCATACTATAGCTTGCGACCTACACATATTTATTTATACTACTCGCAACCTTCCTTCAACTTTCTTGCATCATAGGTTTCCTTATATCATCCTGGAACATCAAGTGAGACATCACATTGTCTCTAACTCTTCTTTACTCTATTAATTAGACCTCTCGATACTTAGAAACCATAGGTTGGAAGATATGCCACTGACAACATCGCTACCATTCCTGGATACTGAATCCCAGCGCTTCTAACCTTCTATCTGTAGTATGGATTATTCGCATCCTTCTGCATTTCAGTATCTCGTACGTTGTTCACCTTTACCTTACTTACCTTAAAATCCTGCATCACATCTTCTATCTTTTTCATGACTTTGCTGTAACACAGGTATAATTCACATCCATAACTTGAAGCTCTATTATAATACTTGTACCTCTGGTGCATACACAATCCAGTGAGAGCCTTATGCTGACTTCTTATGAGGCTGGTACTCTTCTAACTGGCTTTATCGTAAAGCCGTTATAGAATATGGCTATTGTACTATCTCTTTTTAACCTCTGATATTTAAGAGTGATCCTGCAATGTTCTCAATCGCGAGGTCTATAATTTTCTGGGTCCAATAATCAGACTCTTGATTTACTTAGTTGGTGTAACTCTTTAGTTTCCTCTTCCCTCTGATCAACCTTTATGTATGCTTAAGCTATCTTCCGATCTGCGGCTCATGGTATGAGTTATTACTTTAGCCTTTCATAGATGCTATGGAATATCCGTGATACCATCATCTAACAATTCAGTCCCTTGTCTATGACCTGGACTCAATTCTTTCTTTTAACTTATACCAGAGTCTTCTACAACTGTATGATTGTCAACATACATGCTGCATGGATAATACTCCAAAATCTTGAGTGTGTTCATAACGTAACTAACTCTGGATCATTGATCGAATAATTCCTTTCGTTCTATCTCAGCTTTCTTTAAACGTAAGCAATTACTTTTCCTGGTCTTACTGCCCCCTTGTTGCATGCATACTTAGCTTATCTTAGTTCCCATGCATGTCGGAATTTTGTGCAATTCATATGGTCTCGAATATTACTTTTGGTTTCATTTCCCGCTCATTAGCCACGCTAGGTGCCACTTCCTTATGGAGTGCATACAATTTTGTTGTGAAACTATTGTTACAAGACCATTTCCTCTTTTGGTCACTGTGCTTAGGTTGAAGCCTTCTTCCTTATTTCCTCAGCTAGTCTTTTGTTGTAGTATTTAGGGAGAACTTATGGCTCTTGTAAAGTTACAAACTTATCACATCGTATACTTGACGTAATATTTTGATGTTCTTCCCCGCCTATAATTATCCGTAGTTACTTATTTCCACGCCCTTGTGCTTGTAGGGCTGCTTCTGAACTAATATTTTGACTGTCTTCCTAGTGGCATTCTCTTTCATTTACATTTAACTACCCCAACTCCTATCTGAATATATCTCAAGGATCATGATGTCATATTCTACGAGACTGAATTCCCCATATTGGGGTTCACTATGTTCGTCTTGCACAATCTGTTGATTTTTCTGTGTCCTCTTGTTTAGACATAACTAGGCTCTTCCTGAATCAACTACTAACTACTCGTTGGCCCATTCTCATATCAATATTCCGCGTAATCTTTCTTGGGTTATTTCCTTTGTCTTAACTTACGTCACGCACGGGTTCCTTATCTATCAATAACATCTCGAGTAAGAACCCTTACTTCCTCTTCTTGACGTCGTGCTTGCATAATGTTCTGGAATCATAGCATATCTATATGATTTGAATGAGTGCAATCTCATCCCTTTCTCATGTTTATCGCATTTTTCCTTTACCGTTCCATAGTTACTAGAACCACTTAATTCTGACTTAATGCCACATCACACCATATTCCCCCCTTTAGGGGAGCACTAAGATTTAGTGCTACGATGATCTACGTATAGATGTTTTACCTTCTCATCTTTGGCATCTTTTCACATCATCGATGATCCTCACTCGCCTCGCGGTAATCCTTTTGTACCAAGGATAATAAAATTTCTCACTCGCGAGGGTGACACTTAGTGTAACTGGCACATACAGTCCCTTAAGCTTAACTTTACTCACCTTGCTTGCTTTAGGGAAGCGTCTTCCTGAATGACCTTTAAAGGGTATTCTTCTGTCGTCCATTCTATTATCGCCAGGACGCAATCTCTGAAATTCTCATGATGCCGACTATTACTCAGTCCCTAGTTCATGTTTAGTTTATCTTGTGCATCAGTCCATGCTGATTTCTTATTATTCTGGGGTCTAATTTTTCCTTTTGGTAATCACGTTGGAGTCACGAACTTATTTCTCAAAGTGAGGATATGACTTTATGGCCTATACTCTTTTGTTGTCTCAAGGCCTGTCACCTCTCGTCCTTTCTTTCACTTGACTATAGACTCTGTAATACTGTCATCTTTTTGATCTACCGTTGTCATCCATACATCACATCTTACTCATAATGCTTCATTAATTATCTTCTTATTTCCCGTTAACATTTATGTCTATCACTTTATTCTGAAAACTCGAACAAGATATTATTTTTCTTTTAGCTCCCCTTGCTCCATCTACTGGCTCTTTGGGTTGCCTAACATTCTTACTCTACTAGGGACGGGAGCTACACTAAGGTAATATTTATCCCTTCAAGGCTTCTAGTGCCTATCTTTGTAGTATTCATATCTAGTTGTACTATTTTAGAGTGCACTCTCTGGGTGTCTCACAAGGAGATCTATTAGCACATTTGCAAAATCCTTTGGAAATGTCAGCTAACGCTAACAATCCATCCACTATTTTGGGTTACCTTAACCCCAGCTAGATCCTGACATGCTTCCTTCTCTTATACTAATTCTGTTAACCCCCATAGGGCATAAATGAGATGGGTGTGGCCAATTGTACATACCTCTGTTATTGTTGAAGGTAACTCAAAAGGCTTATATTCCTCTGCAATAATCTTCATTAGCTGGGTAGCTCGTACCCTTTTTCATCTTGCTTCTTTTACTTGCTAAAACTTATATCTACTTTCCGATTCTCTTATTCCTTTTTACCATAAGAGTGGATAGACATTTTTGCCTAGGGATCCTTATCAAGAAGTTTTACACAGCTTAGTACACACATGATCTGCTGAAGACCTCACATTTATTCATCATAAGCATGATGAAAAACCAAGTTCCTCTGACTCAACTCTTCCACAGCTATATCTCTTACCAACCGTCTTTCTAGATGTAGGCATCATCGTATTATGAATAAGATAGAGTTTAGGAAATTGAGTTCTTACAAGTGAATTCTACCACACGATCTAGAGTAAGAAGAAAGAGTGGCAGTCCTAAATGCCCTATAGCCTCCTGCTTATAAGTGCGGTGCACAACAAACCCATAAACAAGACTTTACTAGACACCGCTTGTAAACTCCCTAGGACAGAACTGCTCTGATACCACTTTTATCACGACCCAAACCGATGGGCCGCGACGGGCACCGGTGCCTTACTCAACCGAGCACCAATATTTCATATCATTCTTATCGTACTGTCATTGGCAAATGGGTCAAATGTGCCGTCATGGGCTAACCAGAATAAACATAAGGGAATACTCAATATAAGACGACCCAATTTCACGTAAACAAGTATACATGTGACATAGGGCCTATAAGACCAAAATTACACTGAACATAGGACGATAAGGCCGTACAATCTTTCACGTACATGATAGATGTCTACAAGCCTCTAAAGATACATAAATGTTATAAAGGTCGGGACAGAGCCTCGCCATACCAATCAACACATGTCATAATCATACTGACCAATAGCAACTTCGGAGCAAATGGAGCGCACCAACATCTTCCGCTGAGCTGATAACCTACTTGGAGGACTCTCGACCTGTCTATAGGGACCTGTGGGCATGAAACACAGCGTCCCCATACAAAAGGGACGTCAGTACAAATAATGTACCGAGTATGTAAGGAATGAAAATCAATAAACAATAGACATGAGAAAACATGGAGTAAAAGACTCGACATGTATGCCTGAATAACTCTGTGAATTATTAATATTTACAATGTCATGCATATGCGTATAAATATCATACCATGCTTAGGTATATGCGTTCATAACATCATCAAGCCTCTGAGGGCATCCCATCATATCATCTCGGCCACTGTAGGCAAATCATTAACGTATACCAGCTGATCAGGTGGTGGTGCGTATATAATGTCATAATATTTTTCCATATCCCTTATACATATAATATATGCGTATATAACGCCATCTAGTTATGGGTCAATGTACATGTATAAATGCATGAAATGCATAAGAAATATGTTAATAAGATTTCTCAGAATGTCATAAAATTAATATGCCTTTCGGATAAACTTAATCAAATACGTATTTTTATGAGACCCATGAACAGAAGAAATAATAATAATTCACATGGGGAATCAAGAATATAGACACCCCTAGTACTTCTATGAATAGAGTCATTTATGAAAGTTGCTTATTTTGCTCGTTTTGTTTGAATCATTTGGATCATGCCAAAAAGAAAAAAGGGATAGCCTTAACATACCTTAACCGATTCTCTTGACAATCCCTTTAACACCGTTGATTGCGACAACGCGTAACGGTGGATTGAAGTAGGGAAAAATTCGTATGATATTCTTGAAATAGATTGCACCGTACTCCCTTATAACAGCCAAATCTCACGTTTTGATATATGACCCTCACGTTCCTAAGAATGAATATGTGACTCTCACATTCTTAAGACTTACAAATCTCATGTTGATAAGATGTTAAGAAATTTCATATGAGTTATTCTGAAGCTCCATCGTTTCATTAGAGAACATACCATCACCCCTTAATGAGGTAAGAATCTTTCTTATAATTGTCGGTTTGTGTGTAAGGATTACTTTCCACAAATCCCCCTAACATGCCGCCTAGCCATAAAGTCCAAGAGTCACCCTTTGATATTTGGTCTTAACTCATCTTGCTGCCACGCTTTGTTTGGGGGGGGGGGGGTAAAGTCTATCCAAGTGTTATAATTAATTATCTAATATTTCCCTAAATATCATTAATTATCTAATTTTCCACATAATTAAGAATTATCTCAAATTACTTAAAATACTACTCACTTTTAACACACTTTATGCACCCTACTATCACGGTCATGTGGTACCTTCTATGGTACTAGTTCATAAATATCGGGTATTTTAGCTCGGGTCGTATTTTATCCAAAATGTCAAACTTCGACAAAATTTATTTTCTTCAATTTGCTTACCCTCTCACCTTCACGAATTTACTCGGCACTTATTTGAAATAGCATAATGCTTATAATCTCAAAATAATCCCATTCTCGAACTTACGTCGATTAACTTACGACGAAACTTTAACGTACGAAAATGCGGGATGTAATATCTCATTTTCGAACTTTCATCAATTTACTTATGGCGTACTTTTACGCACGAAAACATAGGGTGTAACAGCCAAGGCCTTTATAAAAAGAAAATAAGTAAGAAATGCTTTACAAAGTCAACAAAGAAGTGCGAAAGAAGCTTACCATGTGTTTTGGCCTCCCATCGGCCCTTTGATAAATCGCGCCACGAGCGCTCGGCATATGTAGAGGTCGAAGCAGGTCCCGTACCCAGCTCTTAAGGTTAGGAATTGCACCGGGCATCCAAGCAAGTGCTATATCAGGGAAAAGGATATCTTTTACAAAGAAACAACAGAGCAAAACAATAGGAGTTACCAGTAGGATTATACTTACGCTTCATATTCCATTCCTCAGGAAATGGAATCTTCTCAGCCGGGATTAGGTCGGAAGTCTTCACTCGAATGAACCGGCCCATCCAGCCTCGGTCCTTGTCCTCATCTATGCTCGAGAACAACACTTTGGTGGCCCGGCGCTGCAATTTTATTAATCAACCTCGGTAGAGGCAGGGGCTGTACAACCTGATGAGGTGGTCGAGGGTGAAAGGCATCCCCTAGATTTTGTTTACAAAGAAGCGGAACAGAATAACGATTCCCCAAAAAGAAGGATGGATTTGGCCTAGGGTTATGCGATATTGGCGGCAAAAATTGATGACAACAGGGTCGAGGGGGCCCAACGTGAAAGGGTAAGTATAAACACTTAAAAACCCTTTCACATAAGTAGTAATATCTTCTTCGATAGCCGGGATTATCTCTTATTTGTTCTCCCAGTTACAATCTTTCCTTACCTATTTAAGATATCCCTCAGTTATCGAGGACATATACCTCGATACTGGCTTGCATCGGCCGGGAACCGACGAGGCTTTATCGGTCTTATAATCAGAAGTGAGAACACACCCCCTAGGAACACATTCCTCAGGTCGTGGCTCCACCGGTGTTTTGTCGCCGGCGGGCCGTGAAGAATAAGCGTTTTCTTTTTTAGGAACAATTTTTGACGTTTTCGCCATTTTGATTTGAAGATTGAAAATAGAGGGAGATGATAAGATTTGGTGTTCTAAAGAGAGATTTTGTAGTGAAAATAATAGATTTGCATATGAAGAACTCAGAAGATGCGAAAAGGAACTTAGAAGATGCGAAAAGGAACTTAAAAGATTTGGAGATTGGAGATCTAAAAGTAAAAAATGATAAAGAGAGAAGCTATTTATAGAGTTGGTAATGACGGTTCAATATCAGCAGCGACCGACCATCGTCTGACGCATATTTAATGCCTTGGTAACTGAACCGACGGGACATCTATCATGTACGTCATGGTCGGGTTCGATGCAAACGTCAGTGTATATCTAGTCATGCCGTTGGAAAATCATGTCGTTTCTCGCCACATCCTTTCTGAGAAACAAGGGGACTACCTGTATACGGTCAAAATCATTTTCGACCTTCGTATGATTAGTCAAGATTGGAACATAATGGACAGAAGGTCGTCTTCATAATATCGAGATGAGATCTGAAGCCAGGATGCCGAGCTCAAGTTTCAGGGACCAATCAAATACCGAGCTTGAAGTCATTATCGAGCTCGAGTCCAAATCGAACTATGATGTGAAATGGTGTTATCGAGCTCAAGAGTCAGAGACCGACCAATACCGAGACCGAGTCAATACCGGGCCTCGAGTCAATATCGAGCTCTTAATCTGGAGATCGACCAATACCAAGTCCGATCAAGATCGAGCTAAGAGACAAGGGCGCACTAAGGGAGAGAATCTCGGCGGGAATTAAGGAAAAGCCAATTAACTAATCTATCATGGGAGTCTCACTATGTATTTTTTATATCTAAAATAAGGTTTTCTCCACTATAAGAAGAATGGCTATCATTTCTGTAAGGGAGATCAAGGCATCTACACACTCCCATATTGAAAAGATTATTGATATTCATATAGAGATTATTCTTTTTTGAGCTTTGTACATTGATTCGTCTTGCTTGTTCATAAATCGTTTTCCACTCAATTTGATTTGTATTTCATTCTTTTTACGGTCAATATTCGATATATTTCTACTTGCTTTTTTCGGTTTGTGCTAAGTTATACCACGTATCTATAAAACTACGTATAAATTCAATTCTATCCATTTTTCGGATAAACAAAACCCTACACCCGTTAGTGTTTGAATTTTAATTGAGTTGCCATCTCCCTATTTCTAGAATTGTGCTTTGTCTTATGTTTACTTGAAAGCTCGTATTCATAGTTTTAGTTACGAGTGGTTGTGATTTATGAACACTTCAAGTATATCTCTGTTTTAGTAGTCAAAAACTGAGAAATTACGTAACATAATAAGACAGCATTGGTTTTATGACAATACATGCTAGCATTATAATTACAAAAATCAACGACCACAAAACCATACCCGCACTTGACGTATACACCGAACACTTAGAGAAACATTTTTAGTAAAGCAATTTCCAACACTCTTAGTTACATTTTGAGAGCTACAACAAACAATGAATAAGAATCATCATATAGTAGAAGGAAGAACAAGAGGTGTCCATCTTTTGAAACTTGAGCAGCAGAGTGACTCTGTCAAAGAAAAGCAACAGATGGCCTTAACGCACATATCTTGATGTCATAATTAGTTTTACAAGCTGAGAGCCCATCCCAATTAGGTGTTGCATCTGACTTCACATTAATATTTTTCCTGGCAAGAGAGGCAGCACTTGTATTATTATTTTCTATATGAGCAATACCAATGTAACTACTACAATTGCGACACAAAAGTTTAGTATGTTGTTTAAAGAAACCCCACGAGTTTTTGGACCTAAAATAAGGTATGCATCTAACTTTACTTATCTGAGTAAATCTGCTCTCATCAATGCATAAAAATGAGAGTACCCCTCTCCTCATTGTTTTCCCATACTTTGATCCAATGACTGTAGTATTCCGATTGCAAGAGTTGAGGTTCAACTCATATCCACACGATCCACAACTGAAACAAGAATAATTAAGCAAATTCTGTTAGAATCGTTATCACAATATCCTGTATTTCATGAGAGTTTGTCTTCTTTTTTTCCCTCTAATACTTGAAACCTTGCGCTTTACTATCAAAATCGCCATAAAATTAGAAGAAAAGAAATCCAATTCCAAGAACAGAGTATAATTAAGACGGGAAACTCAAAAAGCCTTTCGATCCAGAAGCAGTTAAATGAGGATAATTTTTTCATTTTGGTTGTACATTGTGTTGTAATTCTTGTACCTTCCAATCTACTAATCTGCTCTCACCATCCCATTTTATGCCATAAATTTTGAATGAATACAAAGTTTAAGAAAGAAAGAAATTTTTAATATGTTATCTAGAACAAATCATAGGTATTTATGTGGCTATAAATCAGATAAATATGAGAAGTTTAAGATTAGATTAATTGTAAATATAAAAACGTATCTTTATCATATAAATTAGGACCAACGGAGTAATAAATTTCTACAACCAGAAGGAAGTAGTATAAATAGAAACCTACCTGTAAGTGACGTCTCTTTCAGCATTGCTTATGAGATGAGAGGAAAAGGGAAGAATATCATTATCAGCTAGTAAAGAGCAGCTGAAGAAATCTGTTTCGGCCAACATCTTCACGAGCTAAATGCAAATTAAGAAAATAACCCCTTTTGTTAATTGTTACTCCTCTCTCGAAACAAGTCTCTGCATATGTGCAGTGTTGATAATACTCCGTCTTTTGTGACAGCTAGCTTCACACTTTCGTTAAGGCTCCTAACGGTAACTAAGCCTGGGAATTATTGTATGTTACTAAACTGTCATCTGCTTCCTGAGTCAGGACTTGGATGTGTTAAATTTGATTTTAAGGGTGTTGGATTCATTAGACTTGAAAGAGTTCCCGATTTCTTTTTCTTAAAAGCTTCATTAATATTATCTCTCATTCCTTCTTATTGACGATATTAATTGAATACGGATCTGATACAAAAATAATAACAATTATGCTTCAACGCCAAATAAGTTGCATTTGTTATGTGTCTCATTATTGTCTATATTTACCCGTAAGATGATAAAGTTAAATTTGTAACGTGGTTTATAGACACGTGAATTAATTTGATCCAAAAATATAAATAACTAAGGACATAGATAAACTAATTAAATAAACTTAAAGAAAATACAAGTCTAACTAATGGAAGAGCTTCTCCAAAAGCAAGAATGAGAACAATATTTAAAATAGAAAGAAAGAATGTTGTTGATTGAATGAGAGCAGATTTTGCCTTTTGTGTATAGATGATTTTACGTGTCCTCCTATGAATATAAATTCTTCTATTTATAGCTCAATTCAGAGAGACAAGATCCCCAAATCAAGTTCTTTAATATGAATCAAATCTTTCTTCATGGATGCATAACGGTTGGGTATTATTGCAAAGATTCTTTGTAACGGGTGCTCATTGGATACTATCTTTTCCAACCGATATCTTCCTTTCAGATCTTTGTCCTCGCTTCCAGTGCCTTCAAAACATATTCAGCACAGGTCACATGTTCGTAACAGTTGCTAGCTATTTGCTGACTCATATCTTACTTGTCTTTTCTTCCACATGTCAACTCGTCGATCTTCCACCTGTCGTTCATCAATTTATCCCATACATATAGTCTCCCTACTTTCCGGTGACAAAATTTTATGTTACCGGTATGTAGATTAGACCTCTTTTCTTGGCGGAAAAATTCCTCAATAAATTCTGACACTTGAAAGGATGCACGTCTACCTGCATTTAATGAGCCGAACACGTGTTATCCCGTGGTTCGAAAAATATTTTCGCTAGTTTTTCAGGTAATGATGACCATGAATTTTGCCGCCTATAAACTTCTCCACTTCTCATCACTTTTACCGTTCTCTTTTACAAACTCTTCTTCTTCGAATTTCCTTAGAGCTTTTCTGTAAATTCCTCTTTTTCAGTAATTTTTTCTTACTCAGATTTTCTATCACCATGTCTTCTACTACTTCTGTCCCCAGAAACAATACAATCATCCCATCTCAACTAAATTCTGAAGCAGATCTCCAAGTACAAAAGGAACCTATCAACCCCAAAAATGACAAAAATTGGCTTGTCAGCAGATATCCTTCTTCCATTCGCCCTCCTAGTATTCCTTTTGTGAAGGAAGAGTGTGACTGAAAATATATTGAAATTTTAACCTCCAATGAAGTGGAAAGAGTTACCTTTAACAAACCGGGGTTCGTGTATTTACACACATATCCTTTCACTTTAAGAATGAACCAAGAAATTGATCCCATTATTATAGAGTTTTGCCACCACTACCAAATCTGTTTCACTCAGGTAAGCCCGTCAATATGACATATGGTGGCTTGCCTTCGTGTAATTTTCTCTCGGGCCGTAAAAATCCTCACTCTTGCCCATTTGATCAACCTTTACTCCTCAAAGAATTTCCGTGAAGGCATGATCAAACTCAGCAAACGAAATGACAATGTCGTCACTACTAGTGTCGAAGATAATAATGACCGTGGTTGGATAGAAATATTTGTTGTCATTGCCAGCAGGGATATTCTTTCGGCGACAACACCTTCTATCCATGAATCATGATATTTTACTCCTAAGTTTTTCAGATAACCTTTTTCTATAGTGTTAAAGAAAATTTCCTCTTTTGCTAATCTTTGTTTTTCTTATTTCAGCTACCCGTTGGGTTCCACCATTGGTTCGAAACTTAACCCAATAGTTACAAAAGATTTTAGATATTTCTACACCGGACTCCCGTAAGTGGAAAACAATTTCATCCAAATTTAACTTGAAGGCCAAGAACCATCGCAAGTAAAAGTTATTTTTTTCCTTTTTAATCTCCAACATGATTTAGTACCAATTTGTTGATTCCCTTTTGCAATGTACAGGCCTTCCAAAGGGGTCTTCTATCTGCCCCGTTGTTGAGGTTTCTCTTGACCCAACGGTGGCTCATCAACAGATTCAAGCCATCATTGACCGGAAGAGGGTTCGTGATGCCTCTCTTGCTTCCGGTAAAGGTCCATCCTCCCTAAGTCCATAGTCTAAGGAGAAAAAACCAAAAAGAAGATGTACCTCAAAAGCTGAGACTCAGGAGAAGCCTTCGATAATGAAACTCCAACTAGACCAACCACTATGATCCTCGATGAAGATGAAAACAAGGACGATGATGAAACAGTTTCTCTTTAAAGAAGAAGAAAAAAATCCCCCCTCCTCAACTGGATGCTCAACCGGGAGAAATTTAAGAACTCTTCACGAAAATGGAAATAGTTGAAAATGTTGAGTTTTTTTTCTCGGTTCCCGTTGTTTCTTCAGGTCAGAGGAGTTCTACCTCTGATATTCTTCCAACTCCTACTTCAACATCAGTTGCAACACTATGAGCTCCTGCCTCACCACCGGCCCCACATGAACAAATGGAAGATGTTCGTTCCCCTCGGTCACCTGAACATGGGAACATTGAGAACACTTTCCTAGCATCCATTCGAAACTCCGATGGTAACGTAGCATCACTCTTTCGGTTTCGAATGAGTGCCACTTACTCTCCAAGATGGTGTGACTTCCCAATTACTTGAAGCCTTTGGCTTCTAATAAGGACCGACGGAAGATGAAAGCCCTGGAATTAAATAAAACTCAAGTATATTATAATAATCATCCAGTATAACATACCGGAGGGCAAACATTCAGATGACAGACTTTCCGTATAATATACTGGACAAAATTTATTACAAAACTCCATAAACAAAAATCATAATAAAAAATCATCCAATATAAAATACTGGAAAACAAGCCTTCAGAAGACAGATTTCCCGTTTAATATACTACACCAAATTTATTACAAAAATAAAACTCCATAAACAAATACTGGTCTAGAATTAAAAAATATAATATATTGAAACTAAATTTATTACAAAAAATCAAATTTTTAAATATGAAATCCAGCACATTATTCTGGATTTCAAGTTTTAACAAGAACTCGAGAAATCTATAATGCAGTTGAAGCAAAACAATACTTGAAAATTAACCCTAATTAATATACAGAGACTAGAAAAATATTTGAACAACTTATCAAAATAAATTACGCAACGATTACAACATTACAACATAAAACTAATAACAAAGTGACAAAATTATCAGAAATAAGACGAACTACTAAACAAAGAAAAAATCGTAAATGTTAAAATCCCACAAATATTTAAACACTAAAAGTACGGAAATCAAACTTAAAACTAACGAAACAACAATAACAATGAAAATTCAAGCACATTATTGTAAACACAACACTCACCCAGACAATTTTGAAGAAAATTGGACCTAACCCACACTAAATTCGAAGAAAGTGCTCTCACGAAAGCGAAATCTGTACACTACTGTAAAAAGAAAGAGAAGAGCGATAAAAAATGAAAAGTAACTAAACAGGATGTTAAAAAGTTCAAGGGAAATTATGTCATTTACTAATATATTTTAAATTAAAATGGCTAGAAATTGATTATATTAGCGATGGTGGCTGTTTTTGGATAGTCAACCGTAAACATGGCTATGCCATGCCATTTTGACTTTAAGAAATTCTTAATCGATATTTGGGCTTGTCGTGTATGGGCCCAAGTTAACGAATTTGATCCATAAAATATACACTGTATCCAAGAAATTTCGAAAAACCAATCGAATCAAAAAATGTTTTAAACTAACAGAACATTAACATGTAATTTGGTTTGACCTGAATCGTATTAAATTTAAACTATTAATATTTGATTTGGTTCGATATTAACAAAAAAAAAAGTTATATAGAAACTAAACCAAGTGTCATTATCCAATATTTTGGATTTGTTTGGTCAGTTGACCTAATTGTTGCTCTTTCCATTTTAGTTTAAATGGTGATATTTGACTGAGTACGAATTCGAAAAAGAAAATACTGAAAATTTTGAAGATTTTAAATTTTAAACATGTCATAAAATTCCATTGTTATCTCCAAAATAGGTACGTGTATTTCTTTTTGCCCATGAAATGAATTCATGATCCACTATCATTTCCAAAATACAACCATATGATTCTTGAAGTCCATCAAATGAACATGCACTTTTCAAAATATACTATTTATACATTACCATTAACTTCTAGAATAACTACGTACTGCTCACAATAGCCACATCTTGACTTGCCTTCCATAATCATGAAGGTCCCATGTATCAGTCCAGAGATGTTGGACAGTAGAAGAGCATGGAACGTACCATTTTTGTCTCAAGAGATTTTTCTCGGCATCCATGGGAACACAGTTTCCTGTTTCAGAAAAGAAGTGTTATATATTAGCCACAAGGAGCATAAACTAGGAGAATCTATATGCACTTACAGTGAAAAGATTTTGAATGAATGAGTTGAGTTTAACTTATTATATTAGATACTTATTATATATCAGAAAGATTTTATATATATATATAATTACATCATTGATTGATCTGATTATTTAAATATATATTTTTTTTTTACATCGTCGGTGTATAAAGCTTATTAAGCTTAATAGAAAAAATGCCCTCAGTCAAATATGATAGTCACTGAAAATGTATAAATTTTCTTACAAAATTTTAAGAGATATAATCATATTTACTTATAGGTTAATAGGATCCAAATAGAGGCTGATGTATATTGAAGACATCAGATATTGACGCACCCACATAGTATTTGTTTACACACAACTTAAGTGCGAAGCCATTAATTAGTCACGTCAAAGATGTAATGCAATAGTGCTCCTCTTCCATTGGTTATATTCGCCAAGGCTGAAATTTGGATTTCTCCAAATAATATTAAGTTGTTCATCGCCAAGATGGTAAGAGGGGTTGATATGATGGTAAGCAACCTCCACTTCCAACCAAGAGGTTGTGAGTTCGAGTCACCCCAAGAGTAAGGTGGGGAGTTCTTAGAGGGAAGGATGCCGAGTTTCTATTGGAAACAGCCTCTCTACCTCATGGTAGGGATAAGGTCTGCGTACACACTACCACACTAGTGGGATTATACTGGGTTGTTGTTGTTGTTCATCGCCAGAAAATCCAATAATGGATGCCATATAGTTAGTCAATTAAGAGCAGAAAAATCTAGTCGTCTAACAAACCAGCAAAATATTAAATAACAATAAAAATTTATAATGTGAAGAACCCAATATCTGGTGATTCAAACACATTTCATATTTAATTCATACAAGAGCACAGTAATGAGTAAGAAACACAAATAAAAGCTATAGTACCATCAATAGATCCAAATGAAGTACCTCCTTTGACATGCTTTTCCACATCTCAATAGCTTTTCCATCCACTTCAAGTTCATTGTCATCCATCCCAATTAAAGACATTAGTTTCTTTTAGAAAGTAATGACTTGAGGGTCGCTGCACGCATCGCAAATATGTTTCAGTAACAAATTAAATAATTTGGCTTATATGTCAAGAATGTAAACAGACATGTATATATTTTTGTCCAAATTTTGTAGGACAGAGTTATGCTGCTGGAAGTCTATTGTGATCTGTGAAATTAATACGCAAGTTAGTCGGGACACTATAGTTATTAAAAAAAAAAAATAGAGTTGAGAATTGAATGACTGACAGAGACATAGGAGTGAACAACTTACATGAAAATCCAAAAAGCCGATCTGGGTTGGTCTTCACACCTCAGTACTTTAACACTTGTTTTCCTCCAATGGCAATTCGATATCGTTAGTACATGTCAGTCAAAGCGACTGCCACACAAGTTTCACTGCTATAGAGACATATAAGTAGAGACACATTATGAGCATCAACTAAGTAATCATCATTTGATTTCCGTCACTCAAAGATATACCCTAATATGCGAAGTAAAAGAAAAGAAAGAACCATTTTTGGAAAGCACTCCTGTTAGGACCACTACTGCTTAACTTGGACTGCAGGAATCCTTTCCCTTGGTTTAGCTTTCTACACCATTGAAATGGAAAGCTACTATATATGATCATTACTTGGTAGTATTTTATTGGAGATAGGTAGACCCTGTTTCAACTAACATGCGGGCCGGGATCTCTCTTTCTTTTTTATCATATGTTCAAAAACTCACTCACTGATTAATTCAAATTCATATTGCTTACTGACCCATTAATTCAAATTTGCACTTCTAATAAGACCTACAAAAAGAGAAAACACTTCCTAAGAAAAGATTTTTAAAAAGAAATTACACACAAAATCTCTAATTAAATGTGAGACTCTCATCGTTTCCGTCACACTCCTTGCTTGTTGATGGGGCTAGTTTAAGCTCTCATAATTGAAGTGGACCGCCTTTTAGGAAAGGGCAAAGATTACCTTCAATGACTCAAAAGTTGGGGGATGTACGAACCTCTAATAAGCTGCCATTTAAAAGTGAAGTTGCATGATCCTAAACTACACATGGCTTTGTCCGGTTGGGTTGGACGCAAAGTACTATTTCTTCCGTTTTGATTTTTGCTAACATATACTTTTTTTTTTTTTATTAGTCCGTTCTAAAAATAATGACATATTTTTACAATTAAAAATAATTTAACTTTAAACTCTTTATTTTATCCATTTTACTCTTAATGAGAAATTTTTATAGCCATACAAATATTATAGCCCACAAAACTTTTACCCCTTAAGATTTTAAGACCACAAGTGTCAAAAGTTTTCTTTTCTTCTTTCTTAAACTCCGTGACGAGTCAAACTAACTCATCTAAATTGAAACGGATGGAGTATAAGGATACGGTACGGAGCAGTGCTTATGTTGACACATACTTCGCATGGATTAGTTTGAATACAATGATATCCTTTGAGCCTTGTGAAGGGCCACTCTAGACCACACTAGGCATTTCTCTTCTTAGTAAGATAGACATTTTTGACAAGAGTGGGTTGCTCTAGTAGTGAGCACCCTTCACTTCCAACCAAGAGGTTGTGAGTTCGAATCACCCCAAGAGCAAGGTGAAGAGTTCTTGGAGGGAGGGAGTCGAGCGTCTATCGGAAACAGTCTCTCTACCCCAGGGTAGGAGTAAGGTCTGCGTACACACTACCCTTCCCAGACCCCACTAGTGAGATTATCATGGGTTATTGTTGTTATTGGTAAGATGACACTTTCCTGTCATTTGAAAATTACTTGTTCAAGCAAAATCAAATTATATTTGAATTTAAGTACATATCGGATTATTAAATTTGAACATTGAATATTTAAACTCTTTAAATTATCTTTAATTATTCAAAACCTAATAAATATACGGAAAAGGGCCATCAATGCCCCTAACCTATTGAAAATGGCTCAAAATACCCTCAGTTAACATTTGGGACCAAAAATACCCTCAACGTTTTTTTTGGGCTCAAATCTGCCCCTGAGATTTAACAGACCAGTCAAGGTCAAATCTACCCTTTAAAAGATACCCGACCCGACCCGCTGATCCAGAATACATATAACACATTTAACTAAAACCTAAAAACAAGAGATTATTCTTCAGAAAAACATAATCTCCCATTATCTTTGCATAAAAATTTGTTCTTTTGTGATAGAATGTCCAAAAATTTTGTTTCCTCTCAAAGCTCAACCAATTGAGTAGATGTAATTGCGGACAAGTTACGAGTCAATTTACGGCCAAAACTCCTATTAATTTATGAAGTAATATTTTTGTCGAGAAAGTAATTACCTGCTATTGATTAAGAACTTATCTGCTATTGACATGGCCTGAAGCTTAGTTAGTGCCATTACCCGAAGCAAACTGTTGAAATACAAAAAAATAACTGAATAATACTAAAATGCTTACTATAAAACTGCTGAAATATATATATAAAAAAATTAAAAAATATTAAACTGCTGAAAATCACCATAGAAGCGTCATTGCCATGACATCAAGTTCACCACAAAAGCAAAGTCATTGCCGTAACTGATTCGACACAAATATATTTTTGTTAGAATCAGTAAAATCATTGGCGTAACTGATTCATCACAAAAATAATAAACGATAATCAGTTTACATGTCTATAAGTCTATTGATATTACATAACATCATCGCAACCAGCAAAATAATTTAACTTCTAATTGTCCTAAAGCATGGCCCTTTTAACTTTCAGTTTTGTAATTCTTCTTTCCTTTTTTTCTACCAATTGGTTTGAGGTCATTGCTGATTTTCCTTCCCAAGTGATCTTTCTTGGGGAATATGACAGATCAGAGGGTAAATATAAATCATTTTCATCTCCCATGAAATTGATCTTCCTGGTACCAGTAGGATTTTGCAGCAGTTGCCTTTGTTTAAGCCTAGTGTTAGCTTCAGAAATCACCTTGGGCATTAGAGTTGGATCAGATTCATACCCAATCTTGTCAACATCATAAAATTGTGTGTTAGCTTCAGACTGAAAGGTCGAATCAGATTCATGTTGACTTGAGTGACTGGAATATTGATAAGATATATTTAATCCAGGAACATGAATGAACACAAATTCTGAATCTTGGGAATCTTGAGGTGCTGTCATATGAATAACTTCTAGTAATTGAGAAGTTTCTTCATAAGACAGATTGTACTTTCCTTTGACCTACATGATTTGAAATTTAAGTTAGGTATTTAAAATATGTTATTATTAATTTAGAATGGGAATATAAAATTATCTTACTATTGGACATCTTCTGATGTTATGTCTTGGTGCACTACAATAACCGCATGTCATGCGAAGCCCTTTTCTTGAAGCTGACCATATGCCCTCCCTTTTCCTAGCCTCGCCTTTTCTCTTGTTCTCTTCACCCTTGGTCTACCAACCATTTTAGCTAAAGGTGATGGTTCCATGGCATGATGTGGCTCCACATTCCAGAATTTTTTACCTCTAACAGGTTGCACCTTATGCTTATAAACCAGCATATAAGCCTCCTTACAGTATCACCAATGTACCTCAGTCAGTGGATCAACCTTTTTATGAATCAGTGCTTTGATGGCATGAGGACATGGGATCCCAGACAAGTCTCATGCCCTATATGTACACCTCTTCATCAATAAGTTAATTGTATGCCTATCTACACCCTCTGTTACTTCATACCCATTATCTCCATTAAATATAACTTTGCACCTTTGTGCAATGTGCTTGTAGTCCTTAAGCAACCTCATTGCAAGTGGACTGATATCTTCTTTCTAATTTCTAGCTTCATCTTCATGCTCCCTGATCATATTCATTACCTTTGTAAAATAATTACAAAATAGTCACATAATAACATTTAACTCAATTAATAAAATTAAAAATTAATGATAGATTTTCTATCACCTTGATCCTAATATCCTCCAGCATCTTTATGATAGATTTTGACCTGGCTTCCAGAATTCAAGAACTGAAGGATTCTGTGAAATCATTATCCACCATATTATTCTTGTATTTTGTGTCAAAGTACGGTCTACACCAACTTTGAGGTGGATACCATAATAGGTCTTTGACAGCTTGTTCAGATAAAGAACCCAAATTCTTTAGTTGATCCTTAAAATCTTCATCATATGTGCTCCAAGCACACCACCACAACACCTTCCTCATCTCCCCACCCCTCTTGTTTTTCTTTGCCCAGTTAACTTCAATGTGTCTTACACAAAATCTGTGATTTGCTTTAGGAACCACTACAGAAGTAGCATCCAGCAACCCCTGCAATAGTTAAATAATAGAGTAGCGGAAAAGAAATTGAATTTATGAATAAGGACCTCATTTAAAGCAAATAAGGAAGACATAATAGTAAAAATATACCTTTTGCATATCTGAGATAAAGGTCACCCATTCACCGTCCTTCAAGTCCAATGAAATCTTCAGCATCTCCACAAACTAACTTCATGTCCTATTGGTTTCTTTATCCACCACCGCCCAAGCAACTGGATAGAAATAATTCACAGAATCTCGTCCAACAGCCACCAACAACTGCCCCTTGCATTTTCCTTTTAAAAATGTGCCATCCAACCCTATAAAAGGTCTCAAACCATCTTTAAATCCATGTTTCATAGCTTGGAAGCACACATACATCCTAAGGAATCTTCTTTTACCTTCTGCCAAGGCTTCCTTGGATATATTTATCACCACATCAAAACCAACATTGCTCTCTCTCAATTCTTGTGCGTATGCCTCTAATCTATTGTAGTCATCTAGGTAACTCTCTGTAACGACTCGGTCGGTCGTTTTGAGAATTTAAGTCTCATTCGACGGTATAAGGCCCTGAGCAGCTTCGTATTATCTGCCTTGACTTGCGTGCGTGGTTGAATTCAAGTATCGGGTGATTCGAAGTGATTTGGGACACTTAGTCCCTAAATGAGAGCTTAAGTCTTAGAATTTGGACCGTAGTCAGAACTGTATGAAGACGGATTCGGAATGGAATTCTGTTGACTCCGTTAGCTCCGTTGAGTGATTTTGAGCTTAGGAGCTCGTTCGGAATGTGTTTAGGAGGTCTGTAGTATATTTAGGCTTGAATTGGCGAAAGTTAGATTTTCGGCGATTTCGGCCGATAGTGAAAATTTTGATATCAAGCTCGGAATGAATTTCTGAAAGTGGTTGTGGGTTCGTAGTGTCATTTGTGAACTGTGTGAAAAATTTGAGGTCATTCGGACGTGGTTTAATAGGTTTCGGCAACGGTTGTAGGAATTTAAAGTTTCAAGTTCTTTAAGTTTGAATTGGAAGGTGATTCGTGATTTTAGCATTAGTTGATATGATTTGAGGGATCGACTAAGTTCATATGGTATTTTAGAATTGGTTGGTATGTTTGGTTGAGGTCCCGAGGGGGGCTCGGGTGAGTTTCGAGTGCTTAACGGATCAAAAGTTGGATTTGTGTTGCTGCTGAAGTCTTCAGGCATCTGTCATTTTCGCACCTGAGGTGGAGAGACCGCAGGTGTGTGATCGCACATGCGGGGAGGCAAGTGCAGAAGAAGAAAAATGGAAGAGTGCCAGGGGTCGTAGGTGCGAGGTGAATTCTGCATCTGCGATGCCCGCAGATGCGTTAGGGTCACGCAGGCGCGGAGGAGATCGCAGAAGCAGACAATAGTCCGCAGGCGCGCACTCGCAGGTGCAACCCTTTTTCCGTAGAAGTGGACCCAGCCCTCTTAAGTCATTTCCGCACCTGCAAAGGAAATTCCGAAGGTGCGACCCAAGGTCCGCAGATGCGGAATAACTGGGCAGAAAAAGGGGCAGATTCGAGGGTTTGAAGTTCACTTCACAAATTTGATTGAGAGCTCGGTAGAAGGCGAAATTTGGAGAGATTTTTGGAGGAAGTTTTTGGGTAATAATTCTTAACTCCCTTATGGTTATATTCCACTAATCTATGCTAGAATTAATTGTTTAAATACGGATTTGGGGTGAAAATTTGAGAAAAATTCTTAGACCGAATTTTGGGGTTTTGATCAAGATTTTGGTGTCGGAATTTAGTAAATTCGATATGGTTAGACTCGTGAGTGAATGAGCTTTCGTATTTTATGATTTTTACCCGATTCCGAAACGTGGGTCCGTGTCGACTTTTTAGGGCGAATTTTGGAATTTTTGTTAAAGTATTGATTTAATTAATTAGATGAGTCTATTATGATTGTAAATATGATATGTAATTGCTTTTGGCTAGATTTAGGCCATTCAGAGCCGGATATTCATGGAAAGGGCATTCTTACGGATTGATTGAGCTTGACTCGAGGTAAGTATCTTGCCTAACCTTGTGTGGGAGAACTACCCCTTAGGATTTGAGTCATCTATGTTGATTGTAGTCTGTGTACGCGAGGTGACGAGTGCGTGCTCAGACTTATTTTTGGAAAGTTGGTCTTTTAGGGTTCTTATGTCCTTATATTCACTGTGTATGATGTTATTTTTGATACGTTTGAATTCCTATTTGCTAGTTTCACATCTACATGCTTTGATTAGAGATAATTACTTTAGGATTCACTCTTACTGTCTATTTGACCCTTATTCGACTTAACCAAAGATTTTACCTCTTCTATCGTCGTGCTATATTTTTTATAACTGCTTATTTTTAATTGAAATCATTATTTTCTCATCCTATAATTGTTTAGACTTAATTGGATTTATGATTATCTTCCGCTGCTTATCCTTACTTGTATTACTGAATTTTTCTCGTAATTGCTCAACCTCAAAAGGAGTTTAGATAACCTATATCTTAGTTGACTTGCCATTATTTGGAACTATTTGACTCGTGTTGGCTTCTTATAGTTGACTTGAATATTGTGGAATTGTTGCTATATTTTTATTTTGTTTTCCCTTGTTAAGTTGTTCTCCTTGTGCCTAGCATTCTTTACTGTGGTTATTCCCTGTGAATGAGTTCTACCGTTCTTGTGATTTAAATTCTTGTGTTGATTTGCTCGTCGTACCTTGCATTTCTTTCATTGTTGCTTTTGTACTCGTTGTGGTGATGTACGAGATTTCTATCGTGTTATAGTTGTTATCTCTGTTGTTTGCGCTGCATATTTAAATTGGGACTACTGACGTATTCTGGGAGATTCCCTAGCACTGCATATTTAAATTGGGACTACGGACGTATTCCGAAAGATCTCCCAGTACTGCATATTTAATTGGGACTACGGACGTATTCCGGGAGATCCCCCAGCACTACATATTTATTTTGGGACTACGGACGTATTCTGGGAGATCCCTCAGCACTGCATATTTAAATTGGGAATACGGACGTATTCTGGGAGATCTCCCAGCACTGCATATTTAAATTGGGACTACGGACGTATTTCGGGAGATCCCCCTGTCTTACATAATTAATTCGGGACTACGGGACGGCATCCCGGTAGATTTTCCCTGTGGTTATATATGTATTCAGAGCTGCTAATCTTCCATGCTTAGGTGTCATAGGGTGACTTATACTCGAAGGATATTACTTGAAGAGTTTATATTTGAAAAGTATTTATCTTGAAGGAACTATGTTTGAAGATATTTATTTGAAAAGGTTATACTTGAAAAGTATTTATCTTGAAAGAACTATGTTTGAAGGCTAATTATTTGAAAAGTTTATATATGAAAGGTTTTATCTTGAAAGAACTATGTTTGAAAGATATTTATTTGAAGGAAGTATATTTCAAAAATAATTTCTTATTGGAAAGGATTATATTCTAAAGACCTCAATTTAAAAACTTACGGGTGAAAGTTTGCACTTGAAGGATTTGACTAATTTATTGGGGTTGTTGGCTGAGATCTGATGTGAAAACTATTGCAGCTGTTGAGTTACTACTTGCCTTTATGTATTGTGATTTCTGGATTTGGGTTGTGTTTTCGTTCATTCTTCTGTGTCTTATTCTGGTGTTCCCCTGTTACCTCCTGTTTTTCCTTCCTTATTGCAATTGCTATGTCGTTAGCCATATCGCGGGGTCCTTAGATAGATGTCATGTTCTGTCATCCCTATACTTATGCTTATTCAGTTTATTAGACCAGTGGGTGTCTTGATTAGTCCTCGTCACTACTTCACCGAGGTTAGTCTTGATACTTACTGGGCACCGCTGTGGTGTGCTCATGCTACTCTTCTACATATTTTTGTGCAGATCCAGGTAATTGTTCGTTAGCTAGCTGTGTGGACTGTTATTGCGTAGACTCAAGGTAAACCTGCCGCTGCGCTCGCAGGCTTCGGAGTCACCTTCAACTTTTTGTTTTGCACTGTTTATTCTTATTTCTGGACAGTTGTATTTAGAAGTTTTCTAGCAAACACCCTATAGAGCTTATGAATTATACTACCGGTTTTGGGAACTATAAGAGATTCTATTTAAATAATGCTGTTGTTTTAATTATTGTTAGGCTTACCTAGTCCTTAAGACTAGGTGCTATCACGATACCCAAACGGAGGGAAAATTGGGTCGTGACACTCCCCTTCAATTTCTCCAATACAATCCTCTTAACTTTTTTCATTTTTAACTTGCTAACATTGAACTTGAATTCTCCTTCCAAGCCTCCCCTCATATCTTTGATCTTATACTTAGGATTATTCTGAATTTTTCTCTTAAAGTAATGCGCTAAAGTTTTGGAATCACCTCTACGATTCTGATAAACTGGATCACAATCGTGATTTTGGTTCAAAGTCTTGATCTTAAAAGTTTGGCTTTGCTCATCCTTAGAAATAAAGCACCTAAAAGGACATCCAATATCACATTTATCGCTAAGTCTTTTTGTATCACTCTTTTTTACCTTTAGACCCTTAGAATTAGCAACTGCATAAAACCCAATATATTTTCTAGCTTCAGGTATATCTTTAAAGGTCATACCTTTTTCCAACTCTTTGTACATGTCTAATTTTTTATTGACTTCTTTAGTCTCTTTTCCTTTCTAAACATCTCCAACTCCTCACTGTAATAATAATCACTAGATACAAGTTCATCACCTTCCTCTTCCTCAGAACTATCACAATCAGTTCCAGCAGCTATAGAGCCAATGTAAGTTTCACCATGATGAATTATACTAAGATCCAAGTCCATATTTTCTTGCATTCTACAGAAGCCAACACATGCAAGCCAAAAAAGAAAGTAAATATGTACCACAAATTTAAAAAAAATAGAATCTAACGACATGTAACAAACAATACGACCACAAACGAATAAATAACCCCCAACGCTAGTTTAATAACCCTTTAAAAGCTTCAACCAACATAAATAAAGTAAAAAAAAATGCATTAGAAGGACAAGTTGTAGATACCCAAAAATTTCAAACCCAAAAAAAATTCATACAAAACAGTAAAAAACTCACCTTTGACTTTGGATATGAATCTTCAAGAAAATCCTTGAAATTACTATGCAGATTTGCTCCAACAATCGACTTCACACACAAGAATCGAGTCTAAGCCATGAAAGAAGAGAGAAATGTTTTGCTGAAGAATAGTCTCTTGTTTTTAGGTTTTAGTTAAATGGGTTATATGTATTTTGGGTTAGCGGGTCGGATCGGGTATCTTTTAAAGGGTCAATTTGACCTTGACTGGTCTGTTAAATTTCAGGGGCAGATTTGAACCCAAAAAAAAATGTTGAGGGTATTTTTGGTCTCAGAGGTTAAATGGAGACATTTTTGAGCCATTTTCAATAGGTTAGGGACATTGATGGCCCTTTTCAGATAAATATAAAATCCATGAAAAATCATATATAATTAAATATTATATTCACAAACTATTAAACAAAATCATAATTTATTTGACGAAGCACACCCTAAATTGGTGGTGGCAACTAGTAGCCGACAGTAATGATTTTGAGGTGATGGTTGATGGTCTTCGTGGATGGAGGTGGCTAGCAATAGTTAATGTTGAGTAGTGGTTGGAGATGGTAATTATATTGTGCGTTCATTGCGATGGCAATGGATTGTGATATTAGTGGCAGGCGAGAGGTACGTAGTTATTGGTTAACAATGGTGATTGTGTCAAAGGCTGGTGGTTGGTGGTGGAGGCTAGTGGAGATGGCTAACGATGGTGATTGGTGGTAATATCATGCAATGAAGTCTAGTCGTGGAACTGGTTGATGATCATATTGACTGGTAGTATAAGTGGTTGGTGGTGATGATTGGCGGTGGTAGTTGCACGATAAAGGTTAGTGATATTGATTGGTTAATAGTGAATGCGGTTGGTGATGGTGGATGAAGATAGTAAAGGTTGGCGGAGGTGTTTGTGCAGTGTAGGCTAGTTGGTGGTAGAGATGGCCGGCTAGTAACGAAGATGGTGGTTGTGTGGTTGAAGTTAGTGGTGGTGATTATATTTTGTGATGGTACTTGATAGAGTAGTCCTAAAATGTCAACTTTACAAGAATTGTTTTTAATGATTTAAACTTTTTATGGAAATAAATGATTGAGAACTGTTGTTATAAGCATAATTCTTACGTTGTTGCATAAGAGAAAAAGACTAATATTCCCACTAATCGCAGTACTGCACTAATAAACATCGTTATTCAATCTGAAGAAGACCTAAAATTCAGAACCAATCTAGAGTTCTATTTTCTGAGCAGTGTGCAGTGTGCAGTGTGCTGCTGCTTCCATTTTGCTACAAAATGTATAGTTCCAATATATTTATTTGCTTAAATGGTCCCCTCAAGCCAATATATTTATGAAATAGTCTAAGCAACAGAGAAGATTGAAAACTTGACCTATTATCCAGAATAATCTAAGCCAGATGAACCTTGCCATCATCTGTTGCTATAAATAAACCTTAATCCTATCACTAGAGGAGCGTATCACCAATTTTATTCATTGAGCATTTATTCTGAACCCATAATAATGTGTTTAAAAACGGAGAACCGCAGGATCATGCTCCGTCTATATGCACTTAAAGAAAAAAGAAACACAAACGCAGTTTCTTGGGTCCTTGACTAGTTATAGGTAAATCTTAACAAAATTGTCCAGTTCAACATAGAGCTTGTAAAATATCTAAGTAGTCTGCCATTTCCAAGCTAAGTGCAGTCTTCCACACATTTTCTTCTCCGCCATCTCCTTACCTAATTGGTTGAGTGCAATAATACAACTGTTGCTCTTGTGTATTCATATTTGCTTTCAGAGGACGGACTATCGATTATACGATGAGATGGATGTATGTTCCAATCTGAAGATAACCATAAGAAATTGACTATAACAACTACATATTCGTGCCAAACATTTAATAGTTAAGTTCATCCATAGGAAGCAGAAATGGCCACACAACACAGGATGTGTAGTTAACAACTAAAACCTGAAACAATGGATAAAATGTACAGCATAGCAACGTCCTAAAATGGCCGCATATATAATTTACTTTCAGAGCTTGGAATGCCTCGATGAGATTCCAATTAAAACACGACGAATACTGCATTCAATGTTAGGAGAGTAAATGTGAATCCAATAACCACAGTACTACTTTGGAGATAATATAATGTGCATAGCCATTACAAATAACTAGCATGTGTTAGTATTTATACTTTGTTTGAAGTCTGGTAGATCACCATGCTTATCAACTGTACTGTCATTAATAAGCAGAGAAGTCGACAGACTAGATTAGACTTTTCTACTCACCAAACACTATACCTCCCTTTCTTATCCAAATCATGATGTAAAACTTCCTCCTCTCTCAGTACAAACTCATCAACCTTCTTATAATGCTCTCGCCAGTAGTTGATAAAATCTTGTGGCAAGGAATCGTCACAAGCATCTTCCTGCTCCTCACACCTCCTCTGCAGAAGAATTAAAGTTATTATCCACCTAAGTAGGATAGACAATGATATAAGCAACTGAACACAGACCAAGATCAGACAGAAAGCAATTACTTTTAGTAATTTAAACATCAATCAAGCAATCTGATCGATGTTGGATGAGGTAGCTTGCTGATCTTATCTGCTTTAATTTCACGTACCCTTAAAATTAGTTCTATACAACAACAACAAATGCGATTCCCTCCAAGTTCGCAAATGCGACAGACTCTTTGCAAAAGCGAATATCCCAGCTCCCAGTCCCACTATGCCCATGCGAGCCTAACATCGCAAATACGAAGCTCGCATTTGCGAACATATCTTCGTAAATGCGAGACCTCCATAGTCACAACACTAGCAAATGCCTTCAGCTGCCAAAATCATCTGAAACTCACCCGAGCCCCTCAGGCTCCAATCCGAATATTCGCACAAGTGTAATAACATCATACAAACTCGCTCGCAATCTCAAATCATCAAAATAACATCAAATTTCAAGAATCGATCATTAAAACTCAAGATTTTCAAGTTCAAAACTCGGTTTTCCAACTTTTCACATAATGCGCTGAAACGGCCTCGAGTCACCCGGGACCCAATCAAGCATGCGTACAAGTCCAAAATCATCATACGAACCTGCCGGAACCGCCAAAATACCGATCCGAGACCGTTTACCAAAAATATTGACCGTGGTAAACTCTAGCCACGTTTAAAGTCAAAAATTTAATTTTCTTCAAATTTTCACGTATAAGCTTTCCGAAAATCGACACGGACCACGCACGCAAGTCATAAATCATCAAATTGATTAATGAAAGTCTCGAAACACAGGAAATGGAGCTAGTACTCAAAACTATCTATCGGTCGTCACATGACCTTGTGAACGTGGTCGGTACATGGATTTTGTACCAGGTCGATACATGAATTTTGTATCGGGTTATGTGATACATGGATAGTATATCGGGGTACATGGACCTTGTATCGGTTGAGCATGCATTTTTATCATTGACTCGTTTTCAAGTGTTTGTTGCATTGTACATCGTTACTTGACATCCTTATATGTTAATTGGGAGTCCTGCTCCGTTATTTGTGCATGTTATATTTTATTGTTATATCTAAGCCGTGATAGGATTATTTATGTGCTAGAAAAGCATGCTTATCCGTTGATATCTGTGACTCTTGTCTTTCAATGATATTACCTACTGTTCATTTATTTACTTATGTTATTATACTTGTGTGGTAAGTATCCGGGAGTATCTAGCCTCGCCACTAATTCTTTAAGGTCAGACTTGATACTTACTTGGTACTGATTGTGGTGTACTCATACTATACTTTTTCATATCTTCTTGTGCAGATCCTCGGGTGGGTCCTAGCAGAGCTTCCCGATTGGGCTAGGAGATCTTACGGAGAGTTAGCTATATGGGGTGAGCTGCACTTCATGGATCTACTTCGCAGTTCCCGAGTCCCTCTTCCTTATTATATTTCTGTCTATTTGTACTTCAGACAGCTTGACATGAATACAGACTTGATCTCATTTCCATAGTTGCTCGTGTACTTGTGCCACCTAGCCTTGGAGCGTATTGTATTGGCCATGTTTAGGCCTTGTTTGTGATTTTATCAGATATTATCACTGTTTTGAGACTATTTCCATATTTTATTGTTACATATCTCTGCGAAATAATAAGAATGGACTTTATCATTATCTTCGAGTTGGCTTGCTTAGCAAGTTCAGTATGGTTAGGCACCATCACGGCATTGAGGTAGAATTTTGGATCGTGATAATTTTAAAATAAAAGGCGTTTTGAATAATGTCTTCTTAGTCTTTTCTTCTTTTTGTTTTTAATTTTTTTTTCCAGTTTCACATACAGTTGAGATGAAGAAATATAAACTTAATACTCCTAACTATAAATGGAATTGAAAGTGAATGATTGTTTTTAGCATGAATTGAAAGTGCTTGAAATTCTAGAACTAAAAGGAATTGAAAAATTAAAGTTTTAAATATTAGGGGAATAATAAAATAATTATTCCTAAATAGCAGGGAATTAATCAAATGATTATTCCTAAATATTAGCAATATAAATCAAATGACTATTTTATCCAGTGTGAACTCTATTTTAGGTATAAAAAAAATGAACAATCCGTTCGATAATGGCTTTCATGCTTAATATAATATAGATATAGATTATTCACTATTATACACAAACTGACTTCGTCTTCTTCTTTGTGCCTCTTCTGAAATTTAACTTAATCTAACTCAAATATGCTTCAAATCACTTCAAATTTAAGTTTTGAACTCCTCTTGATGTTTTCAATTGATTGGAACAACACCGAATAATATTTTAAAACAAATCAAACAACACCCATTTCGAAATTAATCTCATATCCGAGTTTGGCTTTCAAACTCAAAATCTCTAATGGCCTAGAATATAATCTTTGGATTCAGATCATGTATGTTAGGTCTTTGTTATATGAATATTGTTATAAGTTCATGAATCACCTTAAAAGTAAGAACAAACTTCAGAATGGATAAGAATATGTTGTCCTTTGGACCTTCCAGAGTTTGTTGTGTCTTGTCTGCTACTTTGATACTCTAATCTAATGTTGTTCAACCACCTTTATGTACTAACTTGTGTGGAGAAGCTCCTCGACTGCTGTAGACATGTTCAGGAGATTAGATTTTCCTCTCTTTTAGGTTGGCTATGGACTGTGGAGAAATTGACTCTATAATATTGGGTTAAAGGATAAAAAGATTCTTTCAGGTTATATACAACCTGACCCAAACCGAGTTAGAAGCAAAATATGGGCCAATTTGGTTGGATTATTTGGCCAGCAGACAAAGAGAGTACTTTTTTCTTTAATGTTTCGGTTATTTCTATTTTTGGTATGCTTTAATTGCAAAGTTATTTCATCAAAAATACGCTATAACTATTAGTAAAGATGTCATGAAGCAATACAACCATTCTTGCTTCAACTGTTTCCCTATGATCCTAGAATTAAAGCAGTAGTCTGTGTATACAGTCAAAATCGAGTTTGCCCTTCGTGCGATTAATCAAGATTGGAGCATGATGGACCGAGGTTCGTCATTATAATATCGAGTTATGATGTGAAGTTGGAAGGTCAAGCTCGAGACCCAGAGACAGATCAGTACCGAGATCGAGTCAAGGTCGAGCTCGAGACCCAGAGACCGATCAAATACCGAGATCGAGTCAAGGTCGAGCTCGAGATACAAAGACCGAACAAATACCGAGATCAAGTCAAGGTCGAGCTCGAGACCCAGAGACCGACCAAGATCGAGACCGAGCCAAGGAACAACAAAGTTGTTATAGCCGCATTTGGGGAGAGAATCTCGACCGAAATCACGGCTTGAATCAAGAAAAAGTCAATTAATTAATCTATCATGGGATCTCCACTATGTATTTTTAATTATATCCAAAGTAGAATTCCCTCACTATATTAAGAGTGACTAACATTTGTAAAGGGGATATTGATATACATTCACACATTCTCACATTCAGAGATTATTGAGATTTACATAACATCTAGCAAATATTATCCTTTTTGGGGCTTTTGATATTGATTCATCTTGTTCATTTATCAATCATTCTCTAGTCAATTAGGGTTTGTATTAATTCCTTTTTACAGTCAATATTCAATATATCCCTACTTATTTTTTCAATTTATGCCGAGTTATACCACATATCCTTAGAACTACGTATAAATTCAACTCTATCCATTTTTCGGGTAAACGGTTTGGCGCCCACCGTGGGGATAAGGATAACAGTGGTTATTTGGTACGAATCTCTGCAAAATACACTATTTTACACTTGCTCTTGGAAGTGTCTTTGATTTCAGGTTAAAAACGACGAACTCTCAATTAATGACCCTACCTATCGACAACGAAGCTGGCCTTCAAGATGAGAACAACAACCTGATGACCGGGGACGAAAGGCCACTCGTCGATCCCGTTGGAGCTCGGGTCGTAGATCCAATTGACATTAATTCACATGTGTCCATCGAGGCGAACCAACGTCCCGACCCCGAAAACAACATTCATGGTGGAACTCTATCTGCAGTTTGAAATACCCAAAATGTTGGAGAAGACGGGATCAGCCTGCGTATGATTTTTGAAATGTTGCAAGCTCAACAGGTAGCAATAGCTCAGTTGCAGAGCCAAACCCAGGCACCGAGCAGGGTTGAGCCCGGTCTACCTCGAGAAGTCACCCACAAACGGGATCAGCTGTAGTAAGATCAAATAAACAAGAATGAAATTATTAGGATGCTCGGGGAACTGACAAAACGAATTGAGTCAGAAAAAAAGAGGATTGAAGCAAACTATAAAAAAGTAGAACTTATAACTTCTGGGTTGATCAGATCCCGGGGGCACCACCGGTATTGAAGGGCTTGGATTCCAAAAACTTCATACAAAAGCCTTTCCCCCGAGCGCGGCTCCCATACCGATCCCCAAGAAGTTTCGCATGCCCGAAATTTCTAAATATAATGGGATGACCGACCCCAACGAACATGTTACCTCTTACACATGTGCCATTAAAGGGAACGATCTAGAAGACTACGAGATCAAATCCGTATTATTGAAGAAGTTCGGGGAAACCCTGTCAAAGGAGGCAATGATATGGTATCATAATTTACCGCCTAACTCTATCAATTCATCTGATATGCTTGCATATCCTTTCGTAAAAGTACATGTCGGAGCCATAAAGGTCGAGACCAGGAAGTTGGACCTTTTCAAGCTAAGGCAAAAAGATAACGAGATGTTAAGAGAGTTTGTATCTCGTTTCCAAATGGAACGAATGGATCTACCACCGGTCACGGACGATTGGGCTGTTCAAGCTTTCACTCAAGGACTAAACGAACGCAGCTCGATGGCTTCATGACAGTTGAAGCAGAACTTGATCGATTACTCGTCTGTTACCTGGGCTGATGTACACAATCGATATCAATCGAAGATTAGAGTCGAAGATGACCAGTTGGGTTCTGTGTCCATTATTCAAAGGGATATCGACCGAGAACCAAGGTCGAGCAAGGACCGATATCGGCCGTATAACGGAGATCGTAGGGCTAGCGAACTTGCATGCAACTCCGTACGAGGCGAAAGGATAAGTGATGAGGCCAAGGATCTCGGGGGATGATGAACAAGAATGGGTTCGACAGGCATACCGGACCTAAGGAAGCACCACGGTTATCAGAATATAACTTCAACATTGATGCATCCGCCATCATGTCGGCTATCGGACGCATCAAAGATACTAAGTGGCCTCGACCTCTGCATTCCGATCCAGCCTAGAGAAATCCCAATCAATAGTTGAGAGTAGAGGTAGCCAGGTTATTCAATGAAGGACACCTTCAAGAATTTTTAAGTGACCGGGCTAAAAACCATTTCAAAAACAGAGATTTCAATAGACAAAACGAACAAGAAGAGCCGCAACATATCATCCACATGATCATCGGAGGGATCGATGTCCCCCAGGGGTCGGTGCTTAAACGCACTAAGATGTCGATTGTAAGAGAGAAGCGATATCGGACTCAGGATTACACACCAAAAGGAACCTTATCCTTTAGTAATGAAGACGCGGAAGGAATCATGCAACCCCATAACGATGCACTGGTAATATCTGTACTTATGAATAAAACTCAAGTTAAGCGTGTGTTAATCGATCCAGGTAGTTCGGCCAACATCATTCGATCAAGGGTCGTAGAGCAACTTGGTCTACTGGACCAGGTCGTGCCCGCAACCCAGGTACTAAACGGATTCAATATGGCATGTGAAACTACTAAGGGAGAGATAATTTTTCCAGTAAACGTGGCTGGGACCATCCAAGAAACGAAGTTTCACGTGATCGAAGGCGATATGAGATATAACACCCTATTCGGGAGGCCATAGATCCACAACATGAGAGCAGTGCCCTCGACCCTTCACCAGGTTCTGAAATTTCCAACATCGGAGGGAATCAAAACGGTCTGCGGGGAGCAACCGGCCGTAAATAAAATGTTTGCCCTCAATGAAGTGATTCTTATATCTTCACTATCATCGACAAAGGGATCATATTCGAAGGAGGAACGGGATACCAAATAGCAATCACAAACGTCAGCCTCGGCCCAACTAGAGAATCAGAAGACTAACGAAGATGATGACTATGGGATTCCTCGATCCTTCGCGGTCCCCGATGATTCCGACGCTACCAAATCAATGGTCTAACAATTGGAGCAAATCATGCTAATCGAACATATGCCCGAGCGAAAGATATACCTGGACACGGGGTTAGATCCCGAGCTTAGGAAAAAGTTTATTCAATTTCTTATAGCTAACATGAACTGTTTTGCTTGGTCCCATCTTGACATGACAGGGTTCCCACCAGAAATAACCACTCATAGATTGAGCTTGGATCCGAAATTCCATCCGGTAAAGCAAAAAAGAAGGCCTCAGTCCGAGGTCAAACATGCCTTTATCAAGGACGAGGTAATCAAACTTCTTAAAATAGGATCCATTAGAGAAGTAAAATACCCCGAATGGCTAGAAAATGTGGCGGTAGTCCCTAAGAAGGGAAACAAACTTAGAATGTATATATATTATAAAGACCTGAACAAAGCATGCCCTAAGGATTCTTTTCATTTGCCTAATATCGATTGTATGATTAATGCCACGGCCGGCCATGAGACTCTCAGTTTTCTCGATGCCTACTCTGGATACAACCAGATACAGATGAACCCGGAGGATCAAGAAAAGACCTCGTTTATCACCAAGTACGATACCTATTGTTATAACGTAATGCCATTCGGTCTAAAAAATGCTGGCATAACTTATCAACGCCTAGTAAATCGAATGTTTGAAAAACAAATAGGAAAATCAATGGAAGTTTATATTGATGACATATTAGTTAAGTCTCTACTAGTAGAGGACCATTTAAAGCATTTGCAGGAAGCTTTCGACATACTGAGAGAGTACATTATGAAGATCAACCCCCAAAAATGTGCATTCGGGGTTGGCTCGGGCAAGTTTCTTGGTTTCATGTCGAGGAATCGAGATCAACCCCGATAAAATCAAAGTTATCGAGGACATCATGGTAGTAGATAATGTAAAGGTCGTGCAGAGGCTAACGGGACGGATAGCCGCCCTAGGACGATTCATTTCGAGATCCTCAAATAGGAGCCACCGATTTTTCTCACAATTTAAGAAGAAAAGCAACTTTACATGGACTCCGGAATGCCAGCAGGCTTTGGAAGAACTGAAGCGGTATTTATCGAGCCTGCCGCTGCTTTATACCCCAAAAGTGGACAAACAGCTTTACCTGTACTTAGCTGTCTCGGAGATAGCGGTAAGTAGAGTTCTGGTTCGAGAAGAACGAGGTACACAATTCCCTATTTATTATGCCAATTGGACCTTAGGCTAGGCCGAAACTCGATATCCACACTTAGAAAAATTAGCGCTTGCTTTAATAAGCGCCTCTAGGAAACTAAAACCATATTTCCAGTGTCATCTGATACATGTTGTATCAACTTATCCTCTTCAAAATATTTTGCACAGACCCGAGCTTTCGGGTCGATTGGCCAAATGGGCCATGGAAATTGACGGGTACGATATTGAGTATTGACCCTGAACCGCTATCAAATCTCAGATCTTGGCAGACTTCGTGGCTGACTTTACGCCGGCCTTCGTACCCGAGATTGAAATAGAACTACTGATAAAATCGGGTACCTCGAAGGGGTCTGGACTAGGCATTGTACTAAAATCACTCACATGTAATGTAGTTAGACAGTCTGTCAGAACTAAAAAATTGACTAACAATGAGGCCGAATATGAGGCCATGATTGCAGGTCTCGATCTAGCTAGGAGCTTGGGAGCGGAAGTCATAGAGGCTAAGTGTGATTCCCTTATCGTGGTAAACCAAGTTAACGAGACTTTTGAAGTCCGAGAAAATCGAATGCAGAGGTACTTGGATAAACTACAGATGACTCTACATCGATTTAAGGAATGGACTTTGCAACATGTACCCCGAGAATAGAATAGCGGGGCCGATGCTATTGCAAACTTAGGTTCATCGGTTGAAGATGACAAACTCAACTCGGGGACTGCCGTACAACTCATTAGATCGATAATAGAAGAAGGTCACGCGGAGATAAACTCCACAAGTTTAACCTGGGATTGGAGAAACAAATATATAGATTACTTCAAGAACGGGAAGCTTCCATCAGATCCAAAGGAATCGAGAGCTCTCCGCATGAAGGCAGCATAGTTCACCTTGTTCGAAGACGGAATGCTGTTTAGAAGGACGTTCGATGGACCATTGGCAATATGCTTGGGACCAGGAGATACCGATTACATTCTAAAAAAAATTCACGAGGGCACTTGTGAAAACCATTCTGGTGACGATTCGCTGGTCCACAAAGTAATCAGAGCAGGGTATTATTGGATCGATATGGGCAAGGATGCAAGGGAGTTCGTTTGAAAATGCGACAAATTCCAAAGACATGCGCCCATGATTCATCAACTCGGGGAGCTACTCCACTTGGTCCTATCTCCATGGCCTTTCATCCAATTTTTCGCAATTGATTGGCACTGCGCGGCAGCAGCTTGACACTCAATCTACTCAGCCTTTCCCAACACTTAGTCAACTTTTCATCAAGTTTGGCCTTACACAAGATTCAGCAGCAACATAAAATGAACACCATCAGATACGGGAAAAACCCAACCTTTGTATTAATATCAAATATACAAAGGATCTCACTTTGCCATGAAGACAAGCCATTTACAGCCCACTTCGTCCAGCCCAGATCACAAATAGATCTTGTTACACTAAGACCTGTCAATGCCCAGCCTTAGCCCCCTTTTGAAAACACTTAAAAACCCTCACATTTCTCTCTTGTTTCCCACTTTGCTATGAACACAAGTCGTTCATAGCTACTAAGACCTGCCCAATGCCTAGCCTTAGCCCACTTTTGGAAACACTTAGAAACCCTCACATTTCTCTCTTGTTTCCCACTTTGCAAAGATCACAAGTCGATCTTTGCTCACTAAGACCTTCCCAATGCCTAGCCTTAGCCCCCGTTTTGAAACACTTAGAAAGCATCACCTTTCTAACTTGTTTCCCTTTCTTTGCTATGAACACAAGTCATTCACATCCCACTTAGCCAAGATCACAAGTCGATCTTGACACACTTAGACCTACCAGATGCCCAGCCTTAGTCCCTTTTTGGAGACCCTATTCTTCACTGAAGACCTCTCCTTCTGCTTGGAGACCCTCTTCTTCATTCGAAGACCCTCTCCTTATGTTCGGAGACCCTCTTCTTCATTCGAAGACCCTCTCCTTCTGTTCGGAGACGCTCTTCTTCATTCGAAGACCCTCTCCTTCTGTTCGGGGACCCTCTTCTTCATTCTAAGACCCTCTCCTTTTGTGTAGAGATTTCCATTGAAGACCCCATTCTCTATGGAAGACCCTATTCTTATATCTCTCTTTGGAAGGATCACATCTGACTTTCCTTTTTCTCTGGAAGGATCACATCTGAACTCCTTCTCCCTTTTTTTTTTCTTCTTCACGAAATGCCCCCATATATATAAATATAGGGGCTGCCACTGGCAGATTTGAAGGGGCAACTTACAAAGGGGCAATTCCATCCTGGTGCTTTTTCCAGTCAAAGCACTAAATAAGCACTTCCATGAAATGGTCCTCTTTAGCACTTAGCTCCATTTTGTGGAGCACTCAGCCCTGTTGGTGAAGCACTTAGCCATGTTTGTGGAGCACTGGTCCCACCACCCACTGAAATATGCCTTGTACACAACTTTTGCTACATCTGATTCTATCTTGTAGTTGACATCCCCCAACTACATAGGCCATTATCTACACGAAATGATATTAGCTACAAGCACTAGACAGACATGGGTACAAGTCATTACAAAAATACAATGGCCCACTGCTTTGGCATGTGCTCTGCATGTGCCCCTTTTTCTTGGTCAGCTATTGCATGCCCCAAGGCTGGAATTGCACCCAGCCTTGGATGATCTTGACATTACTCCGCGCCAATTCCTTGTCCGCAACCTGCTGCCCATGATTTTTCCGCACACGCCCGACACTCCTGTCACTCGTACATTGCCTTAGCCGCGTTTCTGCCTTGTCTTTGTCAACACTTGTTTCACCCGTGCCATTGCTTGGTTTTTTGTCTCACATAGCTTTGCCTTAGCTATTGAAACCCTTTGTCATCATTCTGCGTTGTCATGATTTAGCTTAGCCTGTACTTGGCGCTCCCACAACTTGAATTGCCAGTACCTTTGTCTTTAGCACGCATGTTGTACCATGCCGCCCCAACTTTCCCACACTGCCTTGTCAAGCCTTTGCCAAGACTATCTTTCCTGTCCCAAGACCTTTGCCAATACTTGTTCTCATAACAATGTTTCTTGTTCGTTGTCCTGCATGATCGTTTTGCTCTCACATAGGCCAATGGCAAGTCCATCACGCCCAATCCTTGCCACAGCCGCGCCACGTCCGATGTTTTGCTCTGCTTCATTCTACCTCTTGCTTTCAAACACCACTAGGTGGCCTTCTTGTACCAACACACCTCCAACCGCCTTGTCGGAAGCATCAGTATGAACTTCAAAAAGCAGTTCAAAATCTGGAAGCTACAAGATAGGTTCTGAGCTAATGGCTTCCTTCAACGGGTCAAATGCACCACTGCATTTCTCAGTCCACGCCCACCTAGCATCTTTCTTTAACAAATCCGTCAAAGGAGCAGCTTTCTTTGAATAGCCTGCAATGAATTTCCGATAATAATTTGATAACCCAAGGAAAGATCTCAACTCTTTCACAGAAATAGGCGCATGCTATTCCATAATGACCTGCACCTTTTTCGGGTCCATCCGCACTTGTTTCTGGCTCACCAAGTGGCCAAGAAATTTAATCTCCTGTCTAGAAAACTCACACTTCTCCATCTTCACATAGAGTTGGTACTCTCTTAAATGAGACAACACCCTTCTCAAGTGTGAGATATGTTCATCCAAGGTCCGATTATAGATAACAATGTCGTCTAAATAGACAACAACAAAGTCATCCAAGTACTCATACAGCACATCATTCATCAGGTTGCAAAAAGTAGCAGGGACATTTGTCAACCCGAACGGCATAACAAGGAATTCATATGAGCCATACCTCGTAACACAGGTAGTTTTTGACTCATCAGCTTCAGCTATCCGTACCTGCCAATAACCAGACCTTAAGTCAAGTTTTGTGAACCAACAAGTCTTGCTTAACCTGTCCAACAAGTCCTGCACCAACAGAACTGGGTATTTGTTTTTCACAGTCACTTTGTTCAACGCCCTGTAATCAACACACATCCGAAGCGTTCCATCCTGTTTCTTTTGAAATAAAATAGGTGCACTAAATGGAGCTTTTGATGGCTAAATCAATCCCACATCGAGAAACTCGTTCAACTATTTTTGTCATTCAGCCAACTCTTTTGGTGCCATCCGATAAGGAGGTTGAGCAGGGGCCACTGAACCTGGAAGCAACTCTATCTTGTGATCAATAGCCCTCCGTGGTGGTAAATTCCTAGGCAATTTTGGTGGCATCATATCAGCAAAATCGCTCAATATTGGAGCGACACAGTTCGGCACTTCAACCTGAACATCAGTCTTCACCTCAACCATCAAAGCAAGGAAAGTCTCATCTCCCCTTTTCAAACCTTTTTCGACCATCATGGCAGAAACTAATGAATCCTTTTGTTGAGTTTCTTCCTTCCCATAAGGATGAATAACTTTCACAAAACTAGGAGCCATTTCATGCATTATCATCACTCCATCCAAGTGAGGCATTGAAACAAAGCAATATTTCCGCATAAAGTCGATTCCAAGGATCGCCTCAAAGTCCTCTAGTGGAATCACCATCAAGTTTGCTTTCCCCTTCCAGTACCCAATTGACATAGGAACATTGTAAGCCATACCCATAATGGCTTGGGCTTTAGCATTCACAATCTTCATGTAAGAGGGACACTTACTTACATTCAACCGATACTTTTGCACCAATTTCGTCGAGACAAAGGTGTGAATAGCTCCGGTATCTACCATTGCTATTACACTCTTTTCTCCCAGTTTCATTTCAATGTGCATCAGTAAAGAATGAGGGTTGGTCTCGTTGTTTGTAGCATTAAGCAACGTAATAACATTTATCAATCGCAGAGGGTTCACTAAGGCAGCAACTTCTCCACCTTCTCCTTCCCGATTATTTTCTGATGCAAGCAAAGCATTAACCCGTTCCCGATTTGGGTAGTTTTTTGCAATATGAGATCCACCGCAAGTCCAGCAACCATCGCCCTTTTTATTAGCGTTGCCTCTATTTCTAGCAAATCCTTCAGCAACAGACTTGCCCTTTTCCACAAATTCTTTTCGGACTTCCTTCCTCCATTCCCCTTTCTTCTCTACATTTTTCTTAGGTTTTGAAGTAGAAGGAATTTCAGAAAGACTTCGGGTACTGTGGTAATCCACCAATGAATCTGCTGCAGCAATCGCACTCGGGAGGTCTTTTACGTTCTGCCTCCTGAGTTCATTTTGTGCCCATTCTTGCATTCCAGAAATATAATTATGCAACTTGTCCTCCTCCAACATGTTCTATATATTCAACATTAAGGAAGTAAATTCCTTAATATAATCACGAACTGTTCCTGTTTGCCGCAGGCGTCTCAAGCAATACCTAGCTAGCCAAGAGGTTTTGAAGTAGAAGGAATTTCAGAAAGACTTAGGCCTGCCGCACTTTCGTCGTTGGCCATGCGAGTTCTCGGACCGTATCAGGTTCTCGAAATCGTCAAAAAAGGATCCTACAAGCTCGGTATGATAAACGGCAAACGACTACCAAGCAATTGGAACGTATCGCACCTAAAACAATACTACTGCTAAGGTACGACCCTCCCATGTTCATTTGTATTTCAAAACTAACCCTTACAGGTGTTCGATCAAAAACAGGGATGGATTCTTCAACAAGAAGCCTTTAGATCTGAAAGCACGCGTTGCACTCATTTTCCCTTGGACCGGTTTTGTCCCATATGGGTTTTTCGATGAGGTTTTTAATGAGGAAACTATTGATCGTGCTAACTTAGAACAATGCAACAGTATTCAAGGCCTCTTTTCAATCAACCTCGAATACTGCGGGGCATTTCCCTAGAATATATCAAGTTCGATGCAAGAAAATTACTTCATGGCAACAGGGTCTCGATAGGAAAAATTTGTAAGGGCCAAATGGTCAAAACGAACCATGCCCGCATAGTTTGCTCGAGCCCTGGCTCAAAACATGTACACATGTATAATGACTTATAAAGAGAAATTCCTTCTTTACCAATATCTCATACCTCAGAAAGGTTCTTCTACTTATGTTATGCAAACATGCTTAAGGGCCGACCATGACCGGAGTTCAAATGATTACCTCCCACAAATCGAGGATTGCCGTCCAAAAAATTGATGAGATCAAATTATATAAACTCCGAGGATCATAAGCCCAAGAAGCAAATCTCGAACTAAAGAAGGATTTTTATAGGCCACGGCCACCCCACTCGGGGACTGATACTTCGGGCAAGCTCGAAGTAAAAGGGGAAAATAGGCCCAAGACGTAAATCCCAGACTAAAGAGGCTACAGCCGAATTAACATGAATCGGAGACATTCGAATTCTGTAACAAAACAGGGTCAGAAAGGCTACCCCCCCAGCAAAATCATAAAAGGCTTCGATAATATCAAGCCTCGAAAACTCTAATGAGTACAACATTGTTCAAACTCTCGAACAAGTCCCTATTTCATGCTAAGGCATTACAAGTTTTGCAAATACAAATGATAAAAAACTCTTTCAAGCCGGAAAGGGGACAAGGCTATAAATAATCCTTTTTACAAAAACCTAAGGGTTACTTTACTTCGAGTTCGAGCAAATACTCACTCAACCATAAGGCCTAAGGGTTATTTTTTACTTCGAGTTCGAGCAAACACTCACTCAACCATAAGGCCTAAGGGCTGCTTTTTACTTCGAGTTCGAGCAAACACTCACTCGATCATAAAGCCTAAGGGCTGTCTTTTACTTCGATTTCGAGAAAACACTCACTCGACCATAAAGCCTAAGGGCTATTTTTTACTTCGAGTTTGAACAAATACTCACTCGACCATAAAACCTAAGGGCTGTTTTCTGCTTTGAGTTCGAGAGACTATCCTCGCTCAACTAAAAAACCAATGGTTACTTTACTTCGAGTTCGAGCAAGCACTCACTCGATCAAAAGGCCTAAGGGCTACACTAGTTCGATTTTGATCAAATTATCTGAACCCCGACCTTAGAATGCAACTTCACAATTCTATAAGGCAGAAAGGAAGAAAGTTTTTATACATTTCAAAAATCATTTACAAGGGCAGCATGGCCCGATCAAATTTCTCTACAAAAGACCAAAATGGTCTTATAAGAAACATAAAAAATACTAAAGGACTTAGTCCTCTCCGGGAGAAGCATCTTCGCCCTCGAGGCCACCTTCACTTTCAGATCCGCTCGTACTCCCGGTATCATCATCATCGGGAAAGGCCAACACTTTGGTTTCGGCTTTAAGCTCCTTAGCTTTCTCGATCTCGGTTGTAAGATCGAAGCCACGAGCATGGATCTCTTCGAGAGTTTCCCTTCGAGACTGACATTTAGCATGCTCGGCAACCCAGTTTGCTTGAGCCTGAGTAGCCTCAGCAACCTCCTTTGCTCGAACCTGAGCAGCTTCGGCATCAGATCGATAAACGTCCATCATCGCATCAGCATTGGCCATGGTTTTCTCGACCTCCGATTTGGCCGCTGCAAGTTCTGTGGCCAGTCTCTCTCGATTAGAATTTGCTGAGCTTAACCGAGACTGGAACTCCTCTATTTTCTTGGCTTGCTCCAAGGATTTCTCTTTCAAGATTCAGAGTTGGGCTTCAGCCGAAGCCAGTTGAGTTCGGGCAGTCTCCTTTTCTGAGGCGAGGCAGTCCATGTTCTTCTTCCATTTCTCGGCCTCCGATTTCACTACGTCTACTTCAACATGAAGTTGCCTGATCACATCGAACTTTTGCTCGACCTGCGGGACCGAACTGTTAGCCATCACTCCCGAGTCAATATCATTAAATTCAAAGATTCTTTTTACCTGCTCGGCCAACTAAGCTTGTTCTTTCTGAGATGCTTCTAGCTCAACCCGAAGTCCTTTTACTTTTCCTTCTCTCTACTCATTGAGAAACTTTAAGGCATCTCTCTCCTCAGTAAGCCTTCGTACCGGCTCAGCTCCCCTCGGGATTGGAAAAATGCCTCGTGATGAAGCATAGAAGCCTACAAAAATAAAAAGAAGGGATTATACAAGGAAAGAAAAATACAAGTATGAAAATTGGCAAAGAAAGTATGAACTTACCCGATTCAGGGCCTGTTGGGCTTCGTTGAAAAGGCAAGGCACTCCCACCTCGCTCGAGCTCTTTTTCAGAGCCTCCAAGTCACTCGGACCGGTGACATCTTCTAACCCGATAAAATAACCACGGAAAGGGTCCTCCTCTCCATGGGCTCCCTCCCCGTGACAAGTCTCCACAGCTTGAGCATCACGTATCATCGACTGAAAAAATGAAGGGAAAGAAGGGGAATCCTCGATCTCTATTGCCCCGAGTAGGTCTTTTTGGGTGCCGCCTCCATCTTAGGGAACCTCAAGCTCGGTTTGCACACCGGCATCCACAGCTTCTTCGACGGTCTCTTTGCCCCGAGGTAAAACATCCTCGGTCCCCCTCGGCTCGGGAACTTGGGTCAAAGTCTCCTCCTCGACCTCATCAAGCCTGGATGGAGCAGTATCAACTCCCACCGATACTGAAGTATTTTGAGTATCGGGGACAGCCCGGAATCACTTTCTTCTTCTTCTTCTTCTTCTTCTTCTTCTTCATCCTTTAGACTCAGGACCGACTCCATAGTCAAAGGGATTATGTTCACCTTGGGTTTACGAGCCGCTCTCTTCTTGGATTTTTGACCCTCGGAGTCCGAGGCCCTTTTTCTCTTAATCACCTTCTCCGATTTTGAGATAAGCGGTAAAGCTTATTCATCACCTGATAGGGGTATCATAACCGCATCTTTTCCGAGACCTACAAAGAAAGAAAAGTAAGTAAAACTTATGCCTGAAAAAAATGCTTGAACGGTACGCAAATCGGTGAGCCGAGAAGAAGGTTTACCATGAGTAGGAGCCTCCCACTTGCCCTTTGATAAATCGCACCATGCGCGCTCGGCGTATGTTGACGTAGAAACCAGGCTCCTGACCCAGTTCTTGAAATGGGGAACCGCACCCGGCATCCAAGCAACGACTGCGTCAAGAAAAACACTAATAAGAAAGGATGAAGAAGTAAAAACAACAAAAACTAAAAACGGGATCACACTTACGGTTCATATTCCATTTCTCGGGAAATGGCATACTCTCAGCCGGGATTAGGTCTGAGGTCTTCACTCGAACGAACCGGCCCATCCAACCTCGATCTTTGTCTTCATCTATGCTCGAGGTAAACGCCTTGGTGGCCCGGCGTTGAAGCTTTATCAGCCCACCTCGGTAAAGTCGAGGGCTATATAATCTTACGAGGTGGTCGAGGGTGAAGGGAAGCCCGTCGATTTTGCTCATAAAGAAACGAAGCAGTATCACAATCCTCCACAAAGAAGGGTGAATTTGACCGAGGGTCACCTGGTATTTCTTGCAAAAATCGACGATGACTGAATCAAGGGGACCCAGCGTGAAAGGATAAATGTAAACATTCAGGTACCCTTCCACGTGGGTAGTGATCGCCTCCTCTGGTGCCGGTATCACAACCTCTTTATTTTTCCAATAGCAGTCTTTTTTCACCAGGTCAAGAAGGCTTTTTGGTATCGAGCATATATATCTCGATACCGGCTCGCATCGACCAACAACCGAGGAGGG